>NC_138371.1:38543721-38564143 GCF_054177405.1 Leptonychotes weddellii
GGCTCGGTCTCAGGACCCTGGGATCATGACCTGAGCTGAAGGCAACGTTTAACCAACTGAGCTACCCAGGTGTCCCACTCTTCACTAGATTAAATATTTTATGCAATATGTCTGGAAAGAGGTTATTTTTAACACCTTTTTGAGATACAATTCATATAACATACCCATTCAATGTGTACATCTTAATGGCTTTTTTTTTTTATTATTTGAGAGAGAGAATGAGAGACAGAGAGCACGAGAAGGGAGAGGGTCAGAGGGAGAAGCAGACCCCCCGCTGAGCAGGGAGCCCGATGTGGGACTCGATCCCGGGACTCCAGGATCATGACCCGAGCCGAAGGCAGTCGCTTAACCAACTGAGCCACCCAGGCGCCCCCATCTTAATGGCTTTTAACATAGACACAGAATCGTGCAACCATCACCACAATCAATTTTAGGACATTTTCGCCACCTCAAGAAACATTGTACACTTTAGCTATTACCCCCCAATCCTCCATCACCCCCAACCTTAAGCAAGCATAATCAGTATTTTGTCTCTGTTATGGTTGCCTGTTCTGGACATAAGCCATGATGACTAGGCAAGAGATGCATAAAGAAAATTAAGTGTTCACCCCGGTATAATATTTATCTCAGTGAATCTAGAAATAGTGAGCATTAAGGGATTTCTTAGAATTCTTAAATTAGAGCATGTAATAGTCTGTTGTTTTGGTTTTTGGTTTTTCCCTTAGTACCGTCCCTTTTGACATAAAGAGAGCAGCAAACACCAGGGACTTGAGCAGCCCAATGTGCTGTGCATGACATGCAATTACCTTGTTGACCCATATCCCACATACAGCTGATAATGTGACAATTAGGTCCTTAGTTTGTTTAAGGCTAAACTTACTCCTCTGTGCACAGTGCAAAAAAGAAAAAAATAATAAAGTAGAAAGATCCTTTCTAAGAAAAATGCTCAGGAAACTCAGTCACTGAGATCAACTGCAAAAATGAATTTTATGAATGGTTTACAAGAACACATGTAAAATGGTAAAGTCAGTTCAAATGTAACATTTGTATTGTTCCTATTCCAAGCCCGTGCAGATGGGCAATTCACTATGTGAGTAATTTTCATGGCTAAGATAACAAACCATCATGTTTTCCTTGGACAAACTAACTTATGTAATAACAGTCTTGATTGGTTATATTTCACAAAGTTTCCAGTACAGCAATATGACATACAGTGCAAAGAATTGAAAATCTGGAAATAATGTTCTGATTCTTTTTAAGACAGTTTCCTTGGTGTCTTACACCTCTCAAATTCACAGGCAGGATTATGACACCCTCCCACTAAGTGATTTCAAACTATATTTAGATAATTTTTGTATATAAGTGATATTTGGGCAACAGGATTCTCTGCAACTATTTATTTCTTTAGATGTTTTCTAACTTGATGCTGAAGAACTAAACCTGACATGTAAAGCCAAGCTGAGGGGAAAATATCTTAACCATTCTGAAAACAAAGAGCAGCTTAGGCTACAGAAATCGAGATTTCATAACGTGTTTTTTGCCAACCAACAGAATCTAAATATCCAAATGACATGTTTTTTTGTTTTTCTGTTGCTTCCTAGATCTCTATAGTTAATCTAGATGGCAATTTTGCAACCTATTAAGTCTGCCATTTGATTCAACAAATTTCTGTCATTGTCCCCAAATTCCAACCAATTCCACCACTAAGTGTGTGGTTTTCAGTTGTATCCAACTGTAATGATAACCTCTACAATAAGGTAGAACAGAGTATTTTCCAAGACCTTGTACAATTTGTACATTAATATAAAAAGTGAATTGTATGTTATGACAGAGAAGACATAGGAGGCTATGTTTTGTTTTATGGATCTTTCTTCATTATATGGTGAATTAGCTATAAAATTGTCAGAAAGAAGTATTACACAAAATTTGTTCAACTACTGTGATAAATATGTATTTAATGTGTCTACCAATTACATTTGCTCTTGATACCATGTTATGTGAAAATGTGTAAAGTAAATATAAAACATCATTCCTCACCATAAGACACTCACTAGGCTTAACTGCCGGTATAGGAGTCACAACTCTGTCTGTAGACACATAGATATACTTTTACCGATGATAGATAGATAGATGATAGATAGATAGATAGATAGATAGATAGATAGATAGATAGATAGATAGATAATAGGTAATAGATGATAGATAATTTTGTTGTGGATTATTTAGTCATTCTGTTCATTTCAAATACCAAATACTACAGCTGTTGTTTGTGTGATAAGTTGGGCACTGAGCATATTTAAAGAGCCAATGTGATTATATCAATTTTTGCTATTTATCTGTGGCTCATTAAAGCATGCTGATCATGAAAGTATTATGATCAAAAAATAACATATTCACTTGTAATCATTACATTTTTCTATAATTTTAAAAGTGGACTTTTTATTTGCACCAAGAATATAAACATGGCAAAAGTCTCTATGGCTAACTGATGTTTGTGTCTTCTCTGAAAATAAAACTCTATTTCTTTTTGATGACAGAATCTTGTGTTTAACTGCCTGAATAAATATGATGAGGTCAGTTCTTAATACAACTGTCACTTCCTGGTCACAGAAAGTAAAACACTATCTATCTTAACCATCTGTGATAGACAGTCCTAAATTGTTAGCATTATCCAGTTACAATCTGGAGCGATAAGTTCTTGTCTCACCTTGCTCCTGTGAAAAATAAGAAATTCTGGTTTTACTCTCTTGACAAGGAAACAGATACTGCCACCTTTGCTATCAATAAAATTTTGATGTGGAACTGTGGTGCTTTGACTAGAAATGTCAAAATACATTGCAAGTAAATTCAAAATTTAATTGCAAAGTGCTCTGTATTCATAAGCTCTTACTGAGGCAACCACTTTGGATATATGTTTCTATATATCTCTGTTGAGTCCATATCAGGGTTTCTTAACCTCAGCACTATTAACATTTTGGTAAGATAAATCTTTGTTGTGGGAGGCTGTCCTGTGTATTATAAGATATTTGGCAGCAAACCTGGCTGCTCCTCCACTAGATGCAAATAGCATTCCTTTGAGTTGTGCAATTTTTCAACATCCTCAGCAATCTTTAGTACTGTTAGTCTCTTTTTAAATGTTAACCTGGTAGATATGTAGTAGTATAGCATTTCCCTGATTATCTTTTTCCCTTACTCCATTTAATTTAGTATCTATATCACATATTTTTCAATCTTTCCATGTTCCTTATACTTTAGGTGTAATTACTGAATTAACATAAATTAACATTTAGTTTATAAATTAAAATTTATTGAATTAACATTTGATTTAAAATATGACAATCTACTGTTAAACTATATTATACTATGTTATGCTATGACAATCTCTATTTTTAATTTGCTAGTTTAGTCCATTTACATTATTTGTGATTTTTTTACATCCTCTTAATTATGAAATTACATAGACTTTGAATACTTTGCTCCAACATTATTTTTCCAATAAACCCTGTCATTTGTGTAGGTGTGCGTGTGTGAATCTATGTTGGACTTTATTTAAATGGAATCATAGAGATGTACAATTTTTTATTGTGATAAAGAACATGAAATTTACTTTAAGCATGCCCTGTCATTTTTCATGAAAAATTTTGCAAAACATAAATTTTTATCATCATGTTATTACAAAAATGCTTATACCTTATTCGCAGACTCATTCATTCACAGATTGGAATGATATATCTTTCCTCCATGGATTTAGCTATTCTGTATACTTGTATCTTAAAATATTCTCTTGCAAACAATTTATAGTTGGATTTTAATTTTATACAATTAATATGACATATTCTACACTTATTGAAGTTATTGATATAATTGTACCTATTTTATATTTTCTGTTTATCAGATATTTTCACTGCTTCTTCTTTTTTTTCTTTCTACCACATTAGATTAATAATATTTTTCATTGTGCCTCCATATCCTTCTAATAGTTTGGATGCTACAAATGTATTTCTCTGTGGATTCTTCCAAATTTTTAAAACCTGGAAAGGATATTTTTAAACTGCACCCTTAGTTATAAATACTTATTTTTAAAACTCTTGAAGTTATTCATTTTTTCTAATGTCCTTTCGAAGACAATATGGATCTTAACAAGTTTAAACTATCGCATAACTCCACACTTCCCACTCTTTTTTTTTTTTTTTAGGATTTTATTCATTTATCCGACAGAGAGAGACACAGCGAGAGAGAGGGAACACAAGCAGGGGGAGTGGGAGAGGGAGAAGCAGGTCTCCCGCAGAGCAGGGAGCCCGACGGGGGGCTTGACCCCAGGACCCTGGGACCATGACCCGAGCCGAAGGTAGACGCATAAGGACTGAGCCACCCAGGAGCCCCTCTCACTCTTTTTATTGTTGCCTAAAGTTTTAGTTTTACTTACTTTTAAACACAGATTATGTTGTACCTTTTTATAATGAATAGTCAACTAAATTCACCATCATGTTATGCCCATTAACTGGTTTCTTTGTTTCCTGTTTCTTACATCCCATTCTTTCCCTCTGGGCTTGTTTTTTTCTCCTTAAAAAAAAATACCCTGTTTTGTGTTAATTATAACTCAGTTAAAAAAAAAAAAAGAAGAAGAATTTGGTAAGACCCCAACCCCCTTTGGAATTTGTAAACAAATAAACAATTTTTTTAATCCACTTTACTTCCTGTTTGATTTGTCTAACAGTGGCACTTGTCTTATCTAATATGTATGTGCATACATATAATTAGAAGTCTTGATACTAAGACATCACAAACACTCAGATCGACCTGAGTCTTTTGGAATGCTATTTAGCAAGTACTATATATATGGTAAGATAAAAAAAAAAAAGTAAAAAGCATCAAATGGAATATGTCTACCCAAGTAAACTCCCAGAACCCCTCCCTGCCTGCTTTACTTGCTAATGTTTCCAAGTCAAAAAAAAAAAAATCCTTTAGTAATTCTTTCAGTGGTGACCTGTGTGTGGTAAATTCTCTTTATCTTGAAACATCTAAAATATTTTAGTATTTTTTAATCTATTGAATGCTAATTTTGATAAATACAATTTCTGTTTTCATCAGTACTTTGTAGATATATCTACTGTTATCCAACATATGTTGCTGCTGATAGAAGTCTGCCAATATTCTACTTGTCATTTCTTAGTAGGAAATGACTGTGGTAGGTCTTAAGATTGTCTTTTTATCCTCGGTGTTTGCAGTTTTGCTCAAGTGTAACAAAAATGGGTTTATTTATTTTCATTGCTTTGTTGTAGGCATGCACTTTCACCAAAAAACTCAGGTCTTTTTTCAATTCTGAAAAAATTTCAACTGCTACGTATTTAGCTATAACTTCTCTGCTATTTTTTTCTCTTTTCTTTCCCTGCAATTCTCATTCATTGTATGTTGAGCTTTCAATCTTAGCCTCAATGCCTCTTAATTTCTATGAATATACACACATTTACACACACACATATTTTTATACCTTGGAGAGAATGCCACAGTATTACCTTCAAATTTATTAATTCTCTTGTACCAACTGTCGTGTAGACTTTATAAGTCTACAAGTTTCAACTATGCAAATATATTTATGTTCAATATTTTGTTAACATGTTTTTGTTTCATTTCTCAATTTTGGCTCATAAATTCATGGGTTTTTTTACAATTTATATTACTACTTCTAATATCATGTTTTTAGAATCCTGACTATACTTGCATTCAATTATTTTGCAAATTTTAACCTAAAGCCATTTGAAAATGGAGTGAAATCATTTTTATTATTGATTTTTTGCTATCTTTTTTTTTTAAGATTTTATTTATTTATTTGACAGAGAGATACACAGCGAGAAAGAGAACACAAGCAGGGAGAGTGGGAGAGGGAGAAGCAGGCTTCCCGCTGAGCAGGGAGCCCGGTGTGGGGTTCGATCCCAGGACCCTGGGATCATGACCGCAGCCAAACGCAGTTGCTTAATGACTGAGCCACCCAGGCGCCACACTTGCTATCTTTCTTAACAGTATTTTTTTTCATAAGATTTGTATAAATTGCTCGTTTTGAACTTGAGTCATTTGCTGATGCCCAAGGCTATGTCTCAGTGGACAGAAAATTCTTTAAGCTGCCCCTTTGAGAGATGACACCCACAACACTAATTCAGGTGTGTTAGTTCTAGCCCCGTTCTCTAATGAAGGCACTGAACATTTTTTATAGCCATGTTCACCATGGTACTAAATGACTAGTAATTGGTCAGCAGGCTTGTTCCTGTTCATTTTTTATATTGCTGTTCAACTTCTGCTCCACAGTTCATTTGTTTTTGTTTTTTTTTCCATCCAGGTATAAGTTTTCGGCTTTCCCTTTTTTATTATTATTTTTTTTTTCTATGCTTAGCACCTACCAGAGAATGTGTTGGTTCTATTTTGTTAGCATCCTCTCTTCTCAGGTTGATTATCTGCCCTTCTCTGTCCCTGTACTTCAAAAGGCTGAATCTTACACAATCTGTTACCCAAGATCCTTGGGTTTGTTCAAGGCAGACACAAGAAGGAGATCAGAAAGCAAAACAGAAAGAATGAATATCTTCCTTGCTCCCACTCTGCTCTGAACTGCACTTCTGTCAGAGGTTGTACCCCTCCATGGCTAAGCTTTAGTCCACTCCTGTCCTGAGGACCTTCCTCAAAGACTTCAGTTTTCACTATTTCTTAATTTCCTCCTCTCCTTCCTTTAGGGTTAGGGGTGATAATAACTCCCCCTGCCTAAGTTTCCATAAATAATTCCTTAATTTCAATCTCTGTTGTGAATCTCTCTGAACTGGATTCTGCTTCCTGACAGGACTGACATACAGAGGGTGTGACAGCGTTCTCAAATAGTATCCCATCTTGACAGAAAGCCCCTTGGTATCACCCTTAACCACTTCCAAAATGTTTTAACACATTACTATATTTGCTAGTTTATGAATACACATTTGTTTCATAAACTCGGCAGCACCTTACAAATAGTTCAGTATTTGAGAGCATCAGCATAGATGCAAACCTTTTTCTGTAACAACAGGGTCAGTAGTTCTGAGAACCAAAAATAAGCTTGGTTTGATTTGGCTCTGTTTGACTAGATTTGGCTTCTTCATATATATATTCCATATCAAATTTCAAATACAGTCCCAAAGGAGGTTCATTTGAATTGCTGCCAAGCTGCTCTTCTAATAATTACTGCTATTTTTTTTTTTTGTTAAGATGTTTGAAAATCTGGGCATACTCTAAATTAGCTTTACATGGAGTAAAGGATTAGAAAATTAAATGCCCAGAAGACTCCTTACAAGAAATTCACCTTCTGAGGTCCAGGACTTTCCCTAACAAAATTGAAGAGTGTCAACATTTACCTCATGAAACAAATGTTCAATTTCTTAAAGCATGCTGTATACTCTCCTGTTTGACACATTCATCAAATCCCATAAGGACATTGACAGCAAACAAAATTATAATGGCATCTTGTCATTTCACACCCATCACAAAATCAGAAACTGGCAGTAGGACAAAAAGATCTTTCCTGGGGTGCGTGGGTGATAATCAGCTTGTCTAAAGATATCCCAGTTCCTGAGAGGTAATTCCCTGATTATACACATTCACATTCACATGACACATACACATGTTCACACATTGTTTTGAATATCTAATTGTTCATCTTTGGTTCATTCTTATGTGAAATTTTCTGTATGGAAATGTCTACTTAAGATTTAACATGAGAAATAAAAATTACAAGGAAAACAAGAGAATCATTTTTCACCAAAGGGGAATAGATATATTACCTGGGCACAAAACTGTTCCTTTTCGGATGTAACATCAGATGACAAATAGGAAAGGGGCTATAAAATATATTCTAGCACAGGCTTTTGTTCAATCAGATCCAATCAGCTTACATTGAGTCCATATCTATGTCTACATGTTGACCTAAGTCATGGATATTCAAAGACAAGCAAATTCTAGTTCTACCACTAAGCAGTTTATAAATTGATGTATAGACTTCGAAGTCCTACCGGTTGTACAATACTACTTGAGAATAAGTGGATATAATTCATTTTAATTAGAAAATTCAAGTAAGATTCATATAAGAATTGACAGTGATGACGGTCTTAAGGTGTGAAATTATTTCAGTAGTAGAAAATGTCAGACCAAATATTGGTCAATTGAATTCTAGAGACTAAGTATAACTAGTTCAATTTCAATCTCTGTTGTGAATCTATCAGAACTGGATTCTGCTTCCTGACAGGACTGACATACAGAGGGTGTGACAATGTCATAGAGTATAACTAAGAACATGGGCATCATGTGTCCTAGGAATGAGGCATAAAAGCTAATTTGTATGTCAGTGTTCTGTAGTAATTAAGTGCAGGCACACTGGGTTCAGACAGTCGTGGGTACCAACACTGATTCTTCCACTTACTATAAATGTATCCCACACCCTGATTTTTGTATCTGAAAATGAGGAATAGAATACAATCCAACTTATAAGGCTACAATGAGTATGGAATGGAATAATTATTCCATATTCCATTGTGGATATGGAATAATAATAATGTAATGTGGGTAGCACAAGACCCAGTATACATATAAAATGGCACATTCAATAATGCTTAGATAGCTTGGGTGGGTTTTGAGTCATAAAGTTGGATGACAAGTTGCAAAGTTAGAGTGGCGTCAGACTGGGAACACTTAGAAGATCTCAGAATGCTCATCTGCACATGCACCCAGTTAAATTCAGTGGTAGAATATTATATTGAATATAATCCCATAAATAGTCAAAGATTTTATGCTTGGAGAATTCAATATCTTAATAATCTTCCCTACAGATATTAAGCTTCAAGAGAGAATATATTTTATCTCTGTGTCACTGCATAACTGGCTACCACAATTCTGGAATAAATCAATAACTTTCCAGAAAATGTCTTTTTAAATAAAGAAGGCCTCTTATGTATAGAATAAGTAGAATAAAACATTCCCTTATACTTAAAAAGAGTAAGGGTTCAACTAATTAGCTTGCAGATCCTGAGAGATTCAAAAAATACTTGTAGCCACTTTTCCTAGAATTACAAAATAAGTTGCTTGCAGTAAAAGGAATTTAAGGGATGAGGTATAGGAGAGGAGGTTTTTCATTTGCTAATACATGAGATACGCAAGCCACATGATGCAGTAGGAAGGACTCTGGAAGTTGGAAGACAAAGAGCACCTTCCTTTATGAGTTATGTGAACTTGAGCTCATCACTTAATCTTTCTGGGTTTAGCTTCCCCTTGGTAAAATGATCCAGTTGCCTTGAAAAGCTGACATTTGATGATTTTCTGTTCCTCCTCCCTCTACAGATTCTCTTCTGCCAACAAGATTTTAGAGAATTCTGGATCTCCATAATGGCAAGTATTCTCTATATAGCCTTGCTGTCGATGTTTGCCCTGATACCAACAGAAATATTTGGAATGATTTGAATATTCTATCCTCCTCCACCCTCTCCGGTGAGCACACCCCTACTCTAAGAGAGCATGGCTATCTGATTTTGTTGTAACAACTGAGCATTTTTTTGCCATGTTTTCCGGGCTCTTGTGAAGATAAGGATTTCAGTTTCTTCTAAAGCATTAGGTGGGACTCATAAGGTCTGTGGTTTCATGCCAAATGGTTGGTTCTTCATCATCATTTAAAATAGAGCATTAACAAATTTCAAGTCTTAAAAAAATTTTCAAATCTTGACCATTCAAAAAACACTATATTGATAAATTTTTGCTATTCAAGTAAAACCTTTGGTAGAATATTACATTATGAAAATTTATCTCTTTTTAAATAGGTGTGTTTACTTTTACTGGGATAATTAGTTTTATGTTGTTGTTTAGTTTGTTTTTATCAAAGGAACTTAACATGAGTGCAGTAAAATTTACCACAACTTCCCCTTCTTTCTGATTGAAATACCACTAACTTAAGTAACTTATGTTAGAAGGACTTCACAAATTATCTGGGTATAATTGAAAGTGAGCTGAAGATAGCACATGTAGAATAAAAGATACTTTATGTAAAGAAATAAAATCTTATTAAAATAAAAATTCTCCACTCTAAATGTCATTCTTGTTCTCCTAGTAAGTTCCATATCTTAATTTTCCAAGCCTAATATAACTTCTGTACTTATGAATGTGCTGGAAAATATGGCTTGGAGTTTAATTATATATAATGTAAATATTTTTGTATTAACTTGATCACTCAATTAATTATTAATTCTTTGTTCTGGGGAATGCATGCTCCCTGACCTCACAGGGGAATGTGCCTCGTTTTTCACATTCTGTGACCCAGCTAGGTTAAAACTAATTCCTGTATACATAAGCTTTGTACAGGAAATGAGTAATTTTGATTTCATCTCTGTATAGGGAATTAGTCAGATATGGGCAATGAAACACAGTATGTCATCAGTATTAAAACTGTACAAGATCTCTGAGTACAAAAAGCAAACTTCTATATTAGAAGATCAGATCAAAACAAGCAAATTCCAAGTTAATACAAT
The DNA here is from genome assembly GCF_054177405.1 of Leptonychotes weddellii. Classification (NCBI taxonomy): domain Eukaryota; kingdom Metazoa; phylum Chordata; class Mammalia; order Carnivora; family Phocidae; genus Leptonychotes; species Leptonychotes weddellii. The sequence goes on from NC_138371.1 coordinate 38,554,245, forward strand.
TTAATTACTACATATTTTTATTGTAAAATATTAATCCATCAAAAAATATTTATTAGGGGTGCCTGGCTGGCTCAGTCAGTAGAGCATGCGACTCTTGGTCTCAGGGTCATGAGTTCAAGCCCCATGTTGGGCATAGAGTTACTTAAAAATAATATTTACTAGACTCTTAACTATATGTACAGCTCAAATTAGTCACTAGGCAGTATGGGATGCAGGAGTGAAGTAGAGAATAAAATTACTGGTGTACTTCTAAATTTTGAAATAATTTATTTGAGTCTAAAATTTATTTAAGTGTAGAAATGGCATATTATATGGTGATTAAGAGTATGTCAAGCTCTTATTACCTGGGGTTCTGAATGATTACTAAACTCTATTTCTCAGTTTCTTCATCTATAAAGTGGAGGGAATAATTATACCTACACCTTAGGTTTTTGGAGGAATTAAATGAGACAATCAGTGTAAAGTACTTAGAAAGTTGCAGATACATAGTAACCACTCAACAAATATTTGTTCTTACCTATTACATGTGTTTGTTCCAGCACCCAAACTATGGAAAGGCATATAGCTCTATAAATGTATTTATTGTTCCATAAATAGTGAAGGAGTATTCATAAGAAAAGAGTCTAGGAGGAAAAAAATAAAGATCCAGAGGAAAAAGAGATATTAAAATGTCTAAACGTCTTGACTTTGCTCTCAAGTAATTCATATCCTCACCTTGCTAGAATCGATTAAAATATAGTCAAGTAATATATAGTGGTACTCATTCTAAATATGAACAATTTCAAAGAAAGGGAAGAACAAAACGAGCTGGAATCGTCAGAGATGACTTCTTGAAGAAGTTGACCCTGGTCGTATGATTTCCAGGTGTTGGTGGCATAACAGTATTTGCTGCTCTAAATCTTCCATTTCTCCTGAAATACAAAAACAAAATAAACAGAATTATATCACATAACATTTTTAACTTGGTTAAGCTATCTAAAGATTTTTTTTTCTTATTTGTAAATTGAAGTATTCTCTTTGTGGAGTAATTTCCTAGAGAAGGAAGTAGGTTCTTATTTTCCCAGAATTATGACAAATGATAGTGTTGGATCCTTTGTGCAACTGTATTACAATAATTCTGCACCAGAATTTTCAGTTTGAAAAAATAATGACTTCAAGTTGAAGGCCAGAAACATGTGGACAAGTTCTTGGAGACCACCAGACATGAACCTGTGGTTTCATTTTAGTATTTTAGTTTTCAACAAACGTGTGTGTAATTTTCTGCCAATGTTAACTGTTGTTTTTTTTTTTTAATTTTATTACTGTAAACTAAGTATTTTCTGCCCAGCCTTTCCTTGTTCTGGGAACTGCCCCCGCCTAAGCACATCCATTTGGTTATAGGAGTGATTCTTGGCAGTCTTGTTCCTACAGCATGATCCTGCATCCTGGTTTCAGAGTGATGACTGAGCCAATGATCTAAGGACAGGCATCCAGCTCCTTCCTAGGAATTTGAAATTGGGACCCAATTTCTCTTTTAAGGTCTATCACCTGACCTATAATATATTAACACTTTAGCTGTACTTGTCATGTTTTTCACCATGCGAACTTGAGACACAATTTTGGGAAGAGGAAGGTCTAAGGAAATACAAGAGCAAATGAGAAATAAAAAGAAAGTCCCCTTGTCTTTGGTTTGATTCATCTTAAGGCTCAACTTCACCCTCCATTGCATTTGCTCCAGTGAGATGCCCCAGGCCATTATACTAAAGGACTAAAGGAATCATTTTTCTTGTTTATGCTACCTTGAATTAGTTTTTCTTGCTTGCAACCAAAAAACAAAACAAAGCAAAAAATGAACGTGAATGATATGTAATGTAACACTTGAGATTTTTCGCTTTTATATTCCAGTTTAGTTCTGGTTTGAACAATATATGAGGGGGTCAGAATTCTAGTAAAAATTCTCTTTGGCAAAGTATAATGAACATAAAACAATAGAGCAGAGCCTCTCAGATCAACTAGAAGGGATTAGGGAATTAAGGGATACCTTGTGTAATAGAAACTAAGCTTGGATTTATTTAATAAAAAGATTGAAACCAAGCTTCTAAGTATAGCGACCAACTCATCCTGATGTGCCTGGGATTTTCCCAGTTTCAACATTTAATGTCCCATATCCAGTAACTCTCTGAATCCTGGGCAAATTGGGACAGTAGTCACCCTACTTCCAAGATTTGACTAAAACCACATTATTTCCTTAAAAACAATGGTCCTTGAAAAAAATTGATAATTTCTATCTCTTCTCTTCAATCTGGTGTATTAGTTGAATTTAGAAGAGGTTATCTTCTAGTAGCTCCCTTATTTTTTACTGGCAGAAACTGGGGCTGAGAGTGCCTTCTTTGAGATTGGGGAAGAACCAAATTCATTTGACTCCCCAGTGGTTTTTTTTGTTTTTTTTTTAATTCTATCATAACATGTTACTTGATAAAAATAGCTGTCAAATAACTTGAATCTCTTTATTCAGAACATTTTAAATCTGTTAAGGGTGGGAGCAGGAGTGGGTAAATCCTCTCAGCCACTGCAAGTGTCAAGAGCCTGGGCTCCTACAGCACAAAACCTGTGATCTAGTCTTGGCTCCACTATCATTTTATGACCTGGAAAAGTTGCTTACACTCTCTTAAGGTATCTTTCTTCACCCATAAAATGAGATAAGCGTAATACATACCTCATAGGGTTGTTCAGAGGTTTAAGAGTGATCAAGCATGTGAAAAAATACCAAGTACCTGGCCCATGTTAGGCACCCAGTTAATGTTAGCTATTATGCGTTATTTCATTCAGTCTGGTATTTGCCATCACCCTGTGACATAGGAGATGCTTGACACTACAACACTATTTTGCAGTTGAGAAAATTGAGAGTTAGAGAGATGGAGGGAATTGAGGGAATATTCCTAGAAAGTGACAGTCTGTCCTTGAAATCCAGTTCCTCTGACTTCGGGTTCTGGACTTGTTCTTCCACACAAGATTCCCATGTGTGTAAAAACGTAGAAGCCCTAAGTGTTCTGTTGTTTTTATTTTTGAGGAAAATATGAGTTTAGTAATGGCCTTGTCCAAATAATACCAAATAAATGAAGCAAAACATAAAAAAGAAATTCACCTACTTTTTTTTTAATTAGATGCCAAGATTCATAAGATGGAAAATTTCACTTTTTAATCTCTGTTGGGAATTATGAGGAAACAAAGCGACAATTGTCACTTCAATTGCCAGGAATTATTCGAAATGAGTCACCATCTGGTCATAAAACATTATCTGGGAATCAAAGAATATGTTATTCAGAACGAACAGAGTGGTGATAGAACTTATTAAAAACATATCTATTGAATTTATTTAATATAAAACCATGATTTTCATGTGAATAAAACTTATACAAATAGTGTTTTGAGGAGATAATTGGTGTAGGTATTGAGTTTTCATTATCTGAATCACTACCCCCTGCAAAAAAAACTACACGTTTCAAAAATCATTTAGAAAAATATAGAGAAAGGGGTGCCTGGGTGGCTCAGATGGTTAAGCGTCTGCCTTCAGCTCAGGTCATGATCCCAGGGTCCCGGGATCGAGTCCCACATTGGGCTCCTTGCTCAGCAGGGAACCTGCTTCTCCCCCTGCCTTTTCCCTTGGCTTGTGCTCTCGCTCACCCTGTCTCAAATAAATAAATAAAAAATCTTAAAAAAAAAAGAAAAATATAGAGAAAAACAAAACAAATTATATGATGGGAATTCACAGGTGTTTTTGGCTTTGTGTTTTGACTGAGCGTATGGAGGAAAATCTGATTTATGAATTTACAAGACCCAATCAATAGAGTTTATGCTGCCAGTAAATTTGTTAGCAACAGTTTTAATTGAACGCTCTTTATGCTCTGTATAGCCTATACCTTCTATAGAACTACTGATAAAATCTTTCCAGCAAAAAAGCAAGATCGATATGTGCCAATATATAGGACATAGAAAAGCAAAAATTTTTCCCCTCTCCCTATACAGAAAATAGCTTGCAATCATGTTACACATTCAAAATAGATTATTTAGTTATGAAATTAGAGTGGTCATAATTCCTTATAAATAGAATGCTAGGAAAAACCCCATTTTTATTTTGGAATAATTTTTTTTGATATGCCATAGCTCTCGTATACTATTTTTTTCTATTTCCCTAATCATCATCTATTTTACCACCAAATTTACTATCTACATTTGTGCCAAGAAAGCAGACAAGTCTTCAGTCATTGTACAAGGACATAGCATTATATCCTTTGTTCATTTTCTTAATTTGATAAAAACTATTCTGGGTTAAATGATTTTATTTTTATTTGATAAATGCTGTTGTTTTATATATATCAACTTTTTATGTTCAAAAGTTTGCTTGTTTTTAATATCTCCTATGTAAATAGTGCTGTGCTAAGCATTGTTAAGAGCTACTCAATAATTGCATGATGGCACAGCAGGGTAGATTAGAAGGTCTTATTTGCACATTGAATACTAGTCCCAGATCTCCTTAATTTACTATTAGTAAGGGATCAAAGTGGTTTTATTTGCTGTGGATTTCTAATTATTTATCCATACATGATGTTAGCATGCTATTTTATTTCACTTTAACCTTTACTAATTTGGTAAGCAAAAACAAGTACTACATTGATGCTTTTTTAAAAATTCCACCATCAATTTTGTTTTGTTTTGTTTTGTTTTTGTGCTTTATTGAGGTATAATTGACAAATAAAATTGCATATATTTATTTTCTTTAAAGATTTATTTATTTATTTGAGAGAGAGGGTGAGCAGGGGAAGGGCAGCAGGAGAGAAAGAGAGGGAAAGAATCTCAATCAGACTTCCCACTGAACTTGGAGCCTGATGTGGGGCTCAATCCCATGATCATGAGATCATCACCTGAGGCAAAATCAAGCACTGGATGCTTAACTGACTGAGCTACACAGCTACCCCTAAAATTGCATTTAAGGTATACAGGTGATGATTTTGTATTTGTGTACCTTGTGAAATGATTACAACAAACTAATTAACACACCATAAACTCACATAGAGAACAATTATTTTGTGTTTGGTAAGAACACTTAAAATTTACTCTCTTAGCAAATTTCAAGCATAAAATACAGTATCTTTAACTATAATCACTCTGCTGAACCTTAGATCCACAGAAATGACTAATCTAAAACTGAAAGTTTATACCTTTGACCAACATCTCCCCATTTCCTCCACCACCCAGCCCCTGGCAACCACTGTTCTATTCTATAATTTGATTTTTTTTTATTTATATCAAGGTGAATCTTATTATTCACTTAAAGTGGTAATTTTAGTTATTGATGTTTTCATGCATTATTATTAATTAATAACATTTTCTTATATTTGATTGGTACTGTTAGCTTAATAGATTATTGTCCTTATTTCCCTTTTGCACTTTAAATTTAATTATAGTCCTTTGACATAGACTAAACATTTAGAAAGACATAAAATTCAGAAAGTTTGATTTTTTGTTATTTAATCAATAAAAAATAGTTAACAATAATCAAGCATTAACTGTTCCCAAACACTGTGATAGTACTTTATATATTTTATCTTAATTTCACAATAGCCTTACTATGTAGATGCTATTATTATCTCTAAAACTAAACTAAAACTCTTTAAAGAAGGTCATTTAACTTCCCCAAGTACCCCCAATTCAAACAATTAACCTAAATAGTCATGCTATACATAATCTTTTATGTTTTCTGTCTTGAGTCTCATGTTTAGAAAGCATATATCTGTTTCAAGATCATTATATCCTTCTTTATTTTCTTTGTGTTCTCTCTTTTTTAAACATTTACATTACCTGAAATAATTTCAGCATTTACATTACCTGAAATGTATTAATATATCTGTAATTGTTTTTGATCCATAAGGGAAGGTAGAAATTAAATATTAGTCTCTACCTGCCCCCCCCCCTCCAAAATTGGCCTTCCCTTCTGTTAAACAGGGAAGTATTCTCGCTCCTCCAAAAAGTCAAATCCTATTTGTGCACTAGATTCCCATTCTTTCTGCCTATTCCCCAATATTCCCTTCTTGTATTTTGTCTTCCTGTCCCATCAGCCATTTCTCCTTATTAGATCATACACATTAGTATAAAAACATACCTAGTGCCTCATTTTTCAATCAACAGTTTTGCCTGCTTAATAAGGTCATGCTTATTTGTATCAAACAGGATCTTGTAGTACCCAGACAAAACCCAAAAAAATCCTCTTTACCTTGCTATCGCACTCCAGCTAATTCTCTATTTTAGTGCTACCTTCACACCGAAACTTCTCAAAAAAGTTAATTGATATTATCCAGCTCATTTTCCTCAACTCCTGTTCATTCTTAAATATGAAAATTAAGATTTGCCTCCTCTTTGCATGAAAATATGCTCGTAAAATTCACAAATGATTTCCCTGGTACTGAGCATAATATCCATTTCATTATGTTTAGCTTCCTTCAACTCTCAACAATACTTGCCCATTTCTCATATGTTGGGTTTTTAAATGTTTTTCCTCCATATTTTATAATACCACACTCTTTTGATTCAACATCTATCTAAGTGGCTACTCCTTCTAGACCTCTTCTACCTTACTTCTAAGTATTGGAGCATTCTAGGGCCTCTCTCTTTTCCTCTTCTCTTTTTCTCTCTACCCTCTCTCTTTTTCTACTTTAGTCCCATGAATTTTAAATAATCTTTCTATGTAATAACTATCAATTTCATATCTCAACCTTAACTTGTTCACTCATCTCCAGACTTAAATAAAACTATTTATGGGATATCATTCCTTGGGTATCAAATAGGCATCTCCAACTTAACATGTCTAAAGTAGAAATCTTGAAATTTCCTCACATTTATTTTGTCCCTCAAGTTTTCCCCATTTCAATTAAAATTCTAGGAGATACCTAGTTACTCAAACCAAATCCTAAGAACACCTTTAATTCATCCCATATGCATTCCCATAACCAAGCCAGCAGCTAGTTATCTCCAGCCTCCAAAGTATGTCACAAATGGATCATACTGCAACTCTCTCTCATTAGGACTAACTAATAACTTTGTTTTCATTCTTTCTGTCTACCTTTCACTTTCTGTATAGTAACTAAAGTGATCCTTTAAAATGTCAGTGAAATAAAGTTGCTCCTTTCTTGAAATACTCCTCAGCTTGACTTTCTTTTTCAAAATGTTAAAGATGACTTAATTCTCTGAACTTATCTAGCATCATTATGCCCACACTCAGTACACTATAATTATACTGTTTTTTTCTTCCACAAAGTAGCTTCATTAAAGTTTCCCCAAGCAAACAACTCTGGTCTTTGTACTTTAATTTCAAAAATGACCCTTTGAACACCTGCTTCTGATAATGGCATGGTTTGTACTAGATTAATTATTCTACAATTAATAATTTTAAATTCTGGAACAATATTTTTAAAAACATCTTTGAAGGAATTAGAGAGTAGCCAAAAAGAGACAGAAACTGGAGGGAGTCAACACTTTATGGGAAATGCTTTGGGTGGGATTGCATTATGTAGCTTTTCACCAGGTGGCACTCTCCCACAGATACTACCCTAGATGAATGAAGTTCAAGCGGAAAGCCATGATCTTACCTGCTTCAGAAGTCAGTGGATAATTTTGTGGTTACCAGAGTGCTCAAAAAAAAGGATATTCTAGAAAACAAAGAGATAGATTGTATGGACCTCCAAAATCTGTATATAAATCCTGACCTGAGCCTGGACTGACACCTGAACCTTATGTCCAGGGTAGATTCCAAGTTTCAAATGAAATCAATTGGAAAGAATAAAGTGTAGATTCCAGTCTCCCCATTCCTGAAGAGACATCATTTAGAATTTGTTTCCGGACAGACTAATGCCTTCTAGAACAAAAATTCATAATTTTCAGAAGATAACAAAATCCAGAGTTTCTACCAATATGCATCTCAATGTCTACAATACAATCTAAAATTCCTAGAAAAAATGTGACCTGTAGTTAAGAAGAAAACAGCAATTAGAACCCAACACTGAAATGACTTAAATATTGGAATTATTTGATAAAAACTTCGCAGTTTTGAAAAAAAGTTCAAAGACAGTAAAAAAAAAAGAAGTCCCTAATAAATGAACGAACGGTGAATCTCAACAATAACATGGCAACATAATACAAATAAATACAATAAAAATTGTAGGACTAAAAAGTACCATACCTGAACTTTACTAGATGAGCTTAACCAAAGAATGAAGATGACAAAAGTAAGCATCGCTGAACTTAAAATTAGATCCACAGAAAGTATCCAAAAGGAAGAGCGGGGGGAAAAAAAAAAAAAAAACAAAGCCGAACAAGATGTTGGTGACCTGTGTGACAATATCACAACATATAAAATATGTGTAATTGGAGTCTGAAGGAAATTAAAGATATAAAATGTTTTTTATTTGAAGACTGCATAATTGTCCATGTAGAAAATCCCAATGAATCTAAAGAAAAAAAAGAATTCAACCTAAATCTCATGAACCTTACACACAAAATTCACTCCAAGTAGATCACAGGTATAAATGGAAAATACAAAACTATAAAACTTTTGGAAAAAAAGTGAAAATACCTTCATGACCTGGGATTAGACACAAAAATCTTAGATATACAATCAAAAGTTCAAAATGAAAAAGAAAAAAGAAAAAAAAATGATGAAATGGCTCAAAAAAAAAAAAACTTTTGCTCTGTGAAACACATTGTTGAGAGAATGAAAATACAAACTACAGACAAAGTATTTGCAAACTGTAAATCATTAAAGGACTCCTGCTAAAAGTAGATAAAGAACTTTCAAGATGAGAAAGCATACAATTTAATTTAAAAATGAGCAAAGGACTTGATCAGATACCTCATCTAAGAGATTGTATGGATGGCTAATGAGCACATGGAAAGTTGCTCAATATCATTAACTATTAATGCCAATAGTTAATAGATATTCTAATTAAAACCCCTAGATGATATAATTACACACATATTAAATTGGTTTAGCTGGATAATACCAAAGTGTTGTTTGATAATATCAAGTACTGATGAGGATACAGAACAACTAGAATTCTCATCCATTGCTAACATACCAGCAATGATACAACCTCTCTAAAGCTAATCTGGCAGTGTTTTATAAAGTTAAAAATATCCTTTCCAGATCACTTTTCTTGGTTATTTAGACTAGAAAAATGAAAACATGCTCACACAGAAACAAAAACCTGCACCCAAAATTTTAATAGCAACTCTATTATCCTAAACTGGAAACAACCCAAATGTCCTGTGATGGTTAGAATGAAAACAAATGTGGTAAAATCCTGTGTGGAATGCTATTCAGCAATAGAAGGGGACAAGGTATTAATAAATCTTGAAGACCTTACGCTAAGTGAAAGAAACCAGTCTCAAAAGGTCACATTTGTTTATAAGTTTATTTACATGACATTCTCAAAGAACACAAAAGTATAGTAACAGGGTTAAGGGTAGAGAAGTGGAGGGAAATGTAGCTATAAATAGCAGGATGGAGTTTTGGAGGGAGATGTTAAGAGTTTTGTCTCTAACTGAGGCGGTTATACACATCTCTTCATGTGTTAAAACTCATACAACTCTACACCAAAAATCTCCATTCTAAAGTATGGAAATGTAAAAATAACATTTGAAAAAGGGATGTGCCAGGCCTCATCTCCTTGGGAATATGTATTTTTGAATAATCATGTTACTGGAAAAAAACCCCACCTCACCCAATTCTTATAAAGTTATAAGATGGGCCTCAAAATATCTAAAAATATGACCTAAACAAGGATGGATTTTGGATTGTCTAACATTCCCTTGTTTCAGTAAATAGATGTCTTTTATTTTGCTTCAAACCATATCTTTTTTTTTTTTTT
>NC_138371.1:38564243-38575692 GCF_054177405.1 Leptonychotes weddellii
GCTTCAAACCATATCTTAAACAAACCTCCTAATACTAATTGTCTATTTCCTCAGTAATGCTGAAACCACAACATATGAACATTTTCTCAAATCATTTAAGCCCCTTCTGTTTTACTTTACCAGAATTTCGTAGTGCAGAAAGACCATTTTGATCCTGGTTATATTAGCTGGCATTGTACAAGGTCCTAGACAAGTTTTACTAATATTTGATTGTTGATAAAAAAAATCTTCCTTGATAATTTCACAAAATACAGATTCGATTACAAAGCCAAGAGAAGATCCTTGGGAATTTTAAATGAGGACGTGCCTATTTCATAAAATGAGGCTGAATCTCTGAATAATATTATGAAAGGTCAGTGCCACAGCTGTGCATTTGATGAGCAGCTGTGTGAGCTACCAAGAACAATGCACTATCTGATTGGCACCGGACCTGGCCGTGCCAGCAGTTAGGGTGGATTTTGAACAGATTTAGAACAAGTAGCTACTGGGCCCGGCTGCGGACACCCTAACTATTGGAGAGTTTAAAGCAAGTGGGATAATTTTTGAGAATAATATAGACATCCTTTGGAGACTAGGCTTGGATTGGGGAAAGAACAGAGAGTGTTTCTAGAGAAAACATATACAATCTCTCCAAAAACATTAACTGAATTTAAATCTTTTAGGTTTAAGAATATCAAAGTAAAATGTTTTTGACAGCATTTATTGAAATGGTGGAAAAATTCACACAATCCCACTTTCTACTGGCAAGGTGACACTTAAATCCTATTTACTTAGATCTAGAATTTATCTTAGATTTTTATGAGCCTGGGGTAACATGGCAAAATTTCTCCTCAGGAGTATGATTGGAAAATAAAGGAACATATGATGTGTTGTTCAAGTAAAACAAGTGAGTCAGCAGCCTACAAAACCATGTGTGTGCTTCTTATTTATAAATAGGTATTTTTTTTAATTTCATTTGTCATTATTTGTAAGACCACCGTGTGTGTGCATGTGTGTATGTGTAATAATTTTAGCATCACTTTTTAAATATATATCATACCATATATGGGAAAAAAAAAAACCTCTCACTAGCATGTTCTTAGTTTTTAATGCCAAAACTAAGAGCTTACTGTTTCTTCTTGCCTTGATTATAGACAGTTTTTCTTTTCTACAGTTGTTTCTCTCAATTACATCACCACCATTCTTTGCCTTTTTTTAATCGTTTATCCTTCTCATTATCCACAACAAACCACCTTTGCACTTGAACTGTAGCATTAGCTCTTTCTGCTGGCCTACCCCACAGATTTTTGACATGCCAGCCTTTATAATCACTTAAGCCAATTCCTTAAAAATAAATCTCTCTCTGTCTCTTTGTCTCTCTCTGTACACACACACACACACACACACACACACACATTCTATTGGTTCCATTTCTCTGGAGAACATTGACTAAAACAGTTACCAATCTGTACAGAGGAGATAGATTATGAATGTGGAAAAATGATCAACAAAATTGGTCAGCCATGTGCCCCCAAGTTTGTTTTTAAAATTGTTAAATTCTATGGACAGTGTGATTGAATATCTAACACCTTGAGTCTACCCCTAAGCACCTACCAGTAGTGTGAGAACCTTAGATGGAATAGTCTTTGTGTAAACTTTCTTCAAAAAATTTGAATTAAAGTGAATGAAGGGTGGGGGCGCCTGGGTGGCTCAGTTGGTTAAGCGACTGCCTTCGGCTCAGGTCATGATCCTGGAGTCCCGGGATCGAGTCCCGCATCGGGCTCCCTGCTCGGCAGGGAGTCTGCTTCTCCCTCTGACCCTCCTCCCTCTCACGCTCTCTCTCTCTCATTCTCTCTCTCTCAAATAAATAAATAAAATCTTTAAAAAAAAAAAAAAAAAGTGAATGAAGGGTGCCTGGGTGGCTCAGTCAGTTAAGCCACCGACTCTTGGTTTCAGCTCAGGTTGTGATCTCAGGGTCATGAATGGAACCCCGGGTTGGGCTCTGGGCTTAGAGCTGAGTCTGCTTGGGATTCTCCCTCTCCCTCCGCTATTCCCTCTTGCTCACTTGCACTCGCTCTCTCAAATAAATAAATAAATAAATTGTAAAAAAAATAAAGTGAATTAAAATACATATGTTTGGCATCCAAACAATATCAGTCTTTATTTTTAAAGGTAGAATGCAGATAGCTTTTCTTTATAACAGTATCTCTTGCACCAAAATATGAATTTTTTTCATTGCTCCTTAAGTCTGTTAAATATTAAACCTTCCTTAATTCAATTATTATTGTTTCATATTTAGGCAGAAACCAAATGTCTCAATCTTCATTTTTCCACAGTGTCTCATTCCATTAAATAGAAACACATATCCAACTGCAGAAAGCAAGCATTGGAAATGTTTGTTTCTCAAAGCCCTTCAGGATATTGAGAAGGGAGAGTTACAAAGCCAACCATACTTAAAAACATAAAAAAAAAAATACATGTTTTGGTCTCTTAGTCATCTCAAACCTTCTAGATGTCTCTCCTTTCCTTCCTCCCCACCTAATTCCCATTGACCCACGCATTCACACACACACACCCCCTCCAAACCATCTCTAGGACATTTTATTTCTCCAAGTCATCTAAAACATGGGTAACAAGGCTGAAATTTCCTTCTGCAGCCCAAATATCTCCTCATTTGGCAAAGCAAAAGGATGTTCCTGCTAGCCATAATCTTTCTAAGGCAAAAAGATTCTATATAACTTAATTTTCGGATATAAAATATAAACTTCTTAATAATTTGGTAACTTTTCCTGTTTTTTCTCTGGCCCTCTTAATATAATGCCCGTGTATTTCTTCTGGCTTCCCCAACTTTTCTTACCTTTCATATTGACTTATTCTTTCTTGAGCCATGCAATTTTACACTTCAGAAATGTCTAATTATTCTCTTGAGTAGCATTTTACCATGCGCAGTTAGATAATTAATGTCATGGCAATCATCAATCACATTTTTTCTACTACCTATTTTGTCAGTATGTTTAATCTTTTTATCCTTTACATGATAGCTATTCACACTTCTTTCTTTACAGAAATGGATAATATGCTACATTGTTTATTTCTGCCTTTCTTAAATCTTTACATAAACATAGAGTCTAATGCACTGGTGAGTGAATCTTCCTTTTCAGCTTTCCAGGAAATCATTCTAAGTTCTAGATTCTAGTGCAATCTGCTCCTGAACATCCTCCACTGTGAAGATTTCAAAAAGGAGAAGTTTGTCTTAGCCTGCAAGTAAAGTTCTCAGAGACACAGGGCATCGATATCTGTTGGGGATACAGACTTTACACTAGGATTCTGCTAGGGCTAAACTGGATGAGAACAGGAGTCAGCTTTTAAGTTGGCTGATCATTATTCCAAAAGAACTGACTTATATTTTTATTCTTTTGAAAAGAAGAACGAGCTGGAATCCTGGCCCACTTATCCTGAATGATTACATAATGTGCAGTTATCAGTGTAATAGAGAATGAAGATGAAGAAATTCTCAGGAAATCTCCATACCTCATTTTAGGTATAATTTAAATGTCAATGATAAAAAATATTTAATCTAGCTTTTACTAAAGTCTTTTCTTTGGAACATTAATTCTGTTTTATGTTCTAAAAAAAAAAGGAAGGAAAAGAAAAAAGTCTCTAGAGAAATAAGTTTGGGAAATGCTGGGTTCAACAAAGTTTAAACTGGTTTCTTTATTTCAGGACAGCTAGAAGCCTTTAATACTCTACTGTGCATTGTGAATTTCTAAAAAGGGCGATATAATATGCAACATTTCTCCAATGTATTGGATTTAAACACCTTTTTTTTTTCCAAGAAGATTCTCAGAGAAGAATTTTATAGATCATACGTTGGTAAATGGTGCTCAAATCAGAATTGGTAATAGATAGAAAGTTTATATGATTGCACTAAATCTTCTTTATCTTCCTTGATAAGCCTGCCAAAAGAGCAAAATTCCTAAGGGCAAATAAACATATGGGAGGAGAAATCAAAAGTTCTGGATAATCAGTCTACAAATGCTTCAGAGTGAACCATACTTTTAGTAATAATTGGTGTCCAGATTGTTCTGCAAATATGCTATTTACAGGAAATGTAAATCAGCACATGCCCCTACCAAACACCTTTTTAAAAGTAAACTGCTACATTTCCTAAGCAGTAATACTTTCTTCTGTCTCTCCAAGCCAAGGGTGCTTTCCACCAGCATCCAGTCTGCTAGTGGCTGGGAAAATGTCCAGCAGAACCATGGGTGAGCACTTCCCTACTCAAAGCAAGTGATCACATTGATTAGTAGCTGCTCTGTAGGAGCTGGGAGACAGATGCCTTGTTCTAATTACAGTTTTAGCACCTTCCACTCCACATTTCCCTGCTGCTAAGGGTGCTGTGAAGTCTTTGCAGATGCTTATCATTACCAGTTAAACTCCATTTTGAATACAAAGTAGTAGTATTACCTCACAGGAACTCAAAGCACAGGATAAATTCACATGGTGCAGTCCCAGATTTTACCTGAGTAATACAAAGGAGACTATTTATTGGTCCCTTATTGACACAGAAACTGAAGTCTCCGTTAGCTTTGTTTATCTCATACTGCATCATGATTAGAGCACAAAGCACTTGGATCCTTTCTGACATCTGCACTCAGTGCGCATGCGGAAGTAGAGGGACCAATGAGAGAGACTGGGGGCTAAGGTCAGGGAAGGAGAGTAAACCACGTGGTTTCACACAGAACGCTCTCCTCAGTGGGCTTTCACTGTATCTCTTGACTGGCTTGACAGCCCCTTAGCCTCTTTTATTTATCTTGCTTTTTAACTTCTTGTGAATGCTGGTGTTTTGTGGGGGTTTTTTGTTTGTTTTTTCTCCAAATCAATCACTCTTTCCCCTCTAAACCCCCTCCATTGGGACTCTAATCCACTCCCATAGCTTTAGCTGTCAGCTCTAATTGGAGAGCTCACAAAATTGTGCCTAAACCCCTGGCTTCACAAATGAACTATAAAGTTATATTTTTATCTTCCTAGTGAACATCTTCACATGGATATTCAACTGATGACTCAAATCAGTACATCAAAAAGAAAAAAAAGTTTCCATCTCCACTCTCTTCAGCTCATCTTTTAAAAAAAAGTTTTTATGTATTTCACGTATTGTACTGAGCTAAAGATTATAATGTAGATCATTTATTCAGCAAATATTTATTGAAGGCCAATAATAGAAAAGAAACTGTGCTGGAGGTGGGAACATATCAGTGACAAAAACAGAAAAACAATCCCAGCCCTCCTGAATTTATATTCTACTGGATTATGATAGAAATTAAACAAGTCAAACATATACTATGTCATAATGTAATAAAGTTATGGGGAAAAATTAAGCAAATGAAAAGTCTCTGTGGTGAACAAATGTTTGATACGTTTTACAAACAGCAAAGAAGGCTAATGGGACTGAAGCAGAATGAACCAGGAGAAGAAATTAGTTCAAAGATATAGTGAGACCGGATCACAAGTTACAGTTGTTCTCAGTCCAGATTGTCCATTAATACCTAAGAAAATATTTTTTAAAACATTAAATAAGACTTGCTAATTTAGGATCTCTGACTACGAGGCCCAGAAATCTTTTAAAATCTTCCAAGGTGATTTGATTATTCAGTCTGTGTCAAGAACCACTGAAAATTGGGCTTGCTGGCTATTGTAATGGCTTAATCTACTCTAAGTAAGAGAATGTTTTTATCAGAGAAGTGGCATGATCTTACTTACATTTTATTTTTTTTTTAAGATTTATTTGTTTATTTTATTTATTTGACAGAGAGAGACACAGTGAGAGAGGGAACACAAGCAGGGGGAGCGGGAGAGGGAGAAGCAGGCCTCCCGCTGAGCAGGGAGCCCGATGCGGGGCTCGATCCCAGAACCCTGGGATCATGACCTGAGCCGAAGGCAGAAGCTTAACAACTGAGCCACCCAGGCACCCCAATCTTACTTACATTTTAAAGAGAGAATGCTGTCAGATTTGTGGAAAATAATTTGTGGGTAGTAACAACAAGGGCATAATTAGGGAGACCACTTGTGGGCTCTGACAATAATTCAAGTGAGAGAAGATAGTGGCATGGACCAGAGTGGGACCAGTGGAAGTGGGAAGTGGTCATTTCCAAGGATGTGGGAGGATGCTTAGAAAGGAATATTGTGAGATGCTTGTCAAATTGCTAAGTCGCTTGTGTCTCTAACAGGCATGGAACAAAGTAAAGATATCCAAGACTCTGAAGTAGACAATCAGATCTAGAACCCAGAAGTTCTTGGGAGAAGTCTAAGCTGGAGACATACATTTGTAAGTCATCAGAAGTAAATGATTTTAAAGTCAGAGACTGTATGAGAGCACCTAAAGAGTAAGTGCAATGAAGAAAAGATGTACAAGATCTGGCTACCGTTGAAACTCAAGGAACATGGGTGACCAATGAGGGAAGAAGGGAACTGTCTGGTGGAGTAGTGGGAAAGAAGTCAAAGAAGTATTTCATAAAAATCTGCTTCTTCCAATACTGCTGCTAAGTCAAATAAAATAAGGACTCAGTATTGCCTATTGGATTTAGTAATATGTATATATCATATATATTTAATATAATACATATTTATATTACTATAAAAGCGTGAGTCAGATATATATGCCATTGTAATATTAATAGATAGATGATAGATAGATAGATAGATAGATGTGCCATTGGTAGACTTGATAGTTTTAATACAATTGTGTGGGCAAAAAGAAATGCCAGGGTGAGATCAAGGAAGAACTCAAGAAGACAAACTGGAAACAAATTTTTAATAAATTTTATAATAAAAGGGAGCATAGAAGCATGTTGGCAGCAGAAGAGGAAATAGGGTTTAAGAGACAGTGTCAGAGAGTGTAATAAAAAAAAAGAGGTTAGAGCACATTTTGTGATAATACAAGAGTGGGCTAGAACAATTGCTGGAGATACATTCTTGAGTAGAAGCAAGGGAATGAGATCTGATGCATAGAGAAGGGTCTGAACTTTGCTAGGGTCAACAGTTTTTCCAAAAAATAAATGGGAAGACAGGGATAAGGAAGGACGGTGGGATTACATGGAAGTTTTTTCTGATTGTATACCACTAAATTTCGGAGTGTTTCTAAATTCTCTTCTTTCATAATGTAGCTCCTAGGTTAAGAAAAGTCTTGCCTTACAAAATGGATTTCAAATTCTTAGATGGATATACTTTTTAGTATTGTGACATCTTGCTTTTTTACTGCCAAAGTAACTTATTTCTCCTTCCGCTTGCTAAGCCATCCATATGTCTCATAATTTGGTGATTTGCTAAACAATTATCTTTCAAAAATAGATGATACATTGTGAGAAATAACATCCTGTGTGAGTTTACTATGAGAAAATCATGAGTCAGATGTAATGAGTTTTCTCTCCCAGCCCAAGAGCCCTCATAAACATTCTGTCCCTCAGCTCCCTAGCTCCCAATTTTCCAAGAGAGCTTTATCATCTGATCCCAACACACTTCAGTTCAAGTTGAAGTAAATCTAAATAAAGGATAAAAGAATCTCTCTCTCTGACAAATAAATGGATAAAATCTTAAAAAAAGAAAAAAGGGACACCTGAGTGGCTCAGTTGGTTAAGCGTCTGCCTTCGGCTTAGGTCATGATCCCAGGGTCCTGGGATCCAGTCCCCTATCCAGCTCCTTGCTCAGCGGGAAGCCTGTTTCTCCCTCTGCCTGCCGCTCCCCCTGCTTGTGTTCCCTCTCTCTCTCTCTCTCTCTCTGACAAATAAATGGTTAAAATCTTTAAAAAAAAAATCATGCCTCCTGCTTCAACATGTGTTAGACTGATTATATAATTTCCAAAGGATCTACTAATAATATCCAGATGGGACTGTCCCTCATGTAGAACATTTTATTAGTTCATAAAAGAGTGGAATTTATTAAACTACTAATTGTATATATGTATCAGTCCATGGAATACTGATATTTGCAATTACAGTAACTTTCTTCCACATAATGGCTAAAAATAATATTTAACTATTTTTTACACCATGAAACAACTTTCAGAAAATCCTACAATTAAGATTTTGCTTATCATTTTATTATGAAGGAAAATTTTTGGATGCTTGCATCAGACCTTGTTATTCTTTTACTGTGTCTGGTGTTATGGGATCATATTTAAAAAGCCACAATAGAGATCTGGCTTCCACATTCCAGAAACCATACAGAAATGGGAATACAAGAGGAGAACAAAAACCTGATGAGGTGAATGTAGCTGAAATATTTATTAATAAAATTCAATCAGTCATGAACTTATCAACTGATAACGTTCAATAAAATTGATTAAAGCAGTGTAAACCACATTTTATCTGATAAAATTCAGTAGAATATAAACCCCATGTGGGCAAGAGCTTTGAATTTTTTTAATGATTCTATTGTCAATACCTGGCCCATGGCTCAATATATATTTTTAAGTACATGTTGAATAATGAGCGTGTCGATAATTTTTCCTGCTTACATGCATTAGTCTATGGTTACTTTAGTTATGACATATATGCCAAAGGCTGAAATTTTTTTTGCTAACTGGGGAAGCAATGTTTCCTTATCCCTCTCCTCTTGATTTAGTTTGGAATGATTGTTGGCTGCTTGTCTTCCAAGCCCACTTCTCCAGACCTCCAGATAATCCAGGGGGATTCTCTGAGCTGCCCAGTATTCCTTTTTTTTTTTTTTTTCTTTTTAAGATTTTATTTATTTCTTTGAGAGAGAGAGAGCGCGCACAGGCAGGGAGAGCAGCAGGCAGAGGGAGAGAGAGCAGTAGACTCCCCGCTGAGCAGGCCGATGTGGGGCTTGATCCCAGGTCTGGGATCATGACCTGAGCTGAAGGCAGCCGCTTAACTGACTGAGCCAGCCAGATGCCCCTGCCCAGTATTCTTTTAACAAATGCCTTTTTCTTCTTAAATTTATCAGAGACAATTTTTGTTGTTGAAAACTAAGAATCCTGACAGAAGATCCCTGTGCTCCTTGGGGCCCAGAGGAGGTTTCATCCCAGCAACGTAGCTAGACTTAACAGCTGGAGCCCCTAACTGTTCTTTATCGGAACTTTCTTCCCTTTGGGCAGATGAAAGGATTTTTGGAGAGAATTGAAATAAATTGTGAATCTGATGTTAATAATAATTTGTACTTTCCTTGCAACTTTTGTTCCCCATAGAGCTCAAAATGTTTTACAAACCCAGCATTTTGTTCTGTGGCTATTATTCCCAAGGATATTACACTTGAGGAGACTATGTATTTCTAGAAAAATTGCCAATGAATTGTTACATGTGAATAGAAACTGAAGAGCGCCTTGCTTCTGACCCACAGCTAAAAGAACATTCTTTTGCTCCCTTGATGATATTAATAATCATGAGGGTGATATTTTAATACTACATGTATGTATTACAGAAGAAAAAGCTCTAGAATCAGACCTTTAGTTATTTCAACTATTTAGATCCTTAGATGAAGAGCCAAGGCGGGCCTATTTTTGCCATGTATTCTATTGTTTTGACATTCTGGACCGCTAATAGTCATTATTTCAGTTTTTCTTTCTTTGAAAGTATGCAGTATCATAATACATAATGAAAATGACCATCTATTTTATGCCTCTGAATATTTTTAGAAAAATAAACAATTTTTAAAACAAAATAGAAAAAATCACATAAATGTAACCTATAGGATATGATTCATGTAGACAACTAAGCTAGAAAATTCATTTTGGCCTCCCCTTCCTGCCATCACAGTTTCCAAATCCCCACTTTTTATTGTGTGGTAAATCATAATGTTCATAAATAACTAACAAATTTTTGATTGAATGATTTCTATGGTGGGTAGTCTCCGCGAAGGTCCCCAGTGATTCCTTTCTCCTATTATTCACACTCTTAGTGTAGGTCCACTCTCTCCCACGCTGTACTAGGGATGGCTTGTACATGTTTATAATACTTATAATGGTATAAGTGTTCCACTTCTGAGATTAGGTTATAAAAGACTGTGGTTTCTTTCTCAGGTATTCTACCTGCCCCCCTCATGTTGCAAAAAGCCCATCTGATGAGGGGCTGCCACCTCTGAGCAACAAGCAGCACAGAACCGAGAAACTGAGGCCTGCCAAGAACCACATGAGAATTTTGAGCCCTAACTGCTGTTCCAGTTAACAGTCTGACCGCAACCTTGCAAGCCAGAACCACCCAACTAAGCTAGTTCTGGATTCCTGGTCCTCAGAAACTGTGTAAGATAATATGCATTTGTTGTTTTCAGTCGCTAAATTTTGCAATAATTTGTCATAAACAACAGAGAGCTAATATCACTTCCGTGGTGCTACTCTGATAGAAAAATTTTGTTGTAAAAATTAAAATTGTCCACATATGCGTTTGGTTTGCATACAGGGCATCCAAAAGGAGATGTTTACTCACCATCATCAATGATTAGTGCCTCTATACTGAATTTCATTTATAATTCATGTTTAGCTATTGGTGATATTAACTAAAATTAAATCAAAGGAGAATGAAAACAATTTTGAACATTACTTAAACAAAGTCCTCCATATATATATATAACATATATATTAAGATATATATATATCTTAAAAGCATCTTTTTTTAATAGGACAGTTATTTTAATAAAGCTTTAGAAAAAATCTCAAAAGTAGAAGTATATGAACACAATTTTTTTTTACTTTTTTATTGTTATGTTAATCCCTATACATTACATCATTAGTTTTAGATATAGTGTGCCATGATTCATTGTTTGTGCATAACACCCAGTGCTCCATGCAGAACGTGCCCTCCTCAATACCCATCACCAGGCTAACCCATCCTCCCACCCCCCTCCCCTCTAGAACCCTCATTTTGTTTCTCAGAGTCCATCCTCTCTCATGTATGAACACAATTTTTATGGATACAGTCATTTTAGGAATATGGGCTACACAGAAGTCTCCTAAGAGGGCAGAAATATAAGCGAAGATGATGTGGTAAAATATCACACATTATTTTAGGAAAAATAAACAGCCACTCTGGAAAACAGTATGGAGGTTCCTCAAAAAGTTGAAAATAGAGCTACCATACGACCCAGCAATTGCACTACTAGGTATTTACCCCAAAGATACAAATGTAGTGATCCGAAGGGGCATGTGCAACCCAATGTTTATAGCAGCAATGTCCACAATAGCCAAACTATGGAAAGAGACAAGATGTCCATCGACATATGAATGGATAAAGAAGATGTGGTATATATATATACATATATATATGTATATATACATACATATATATATATATACCCACACACACATATACAATGAAATATTATGCAGCCATCAAAAGGAATGAAATCTTGCCATTTGCAACGAAGTGGATAGAACTGGAGGGTATTATGCTGAGCGAAATAAGTCAATCAGAGAAAGACATGTATCATATGAGCTCACTGATATGAGGAATTCTTAATCTCA
>NC_138371.1:38576192-38600967 GCF_054177405.1 Leptonychotes weddellii
GGAATTAAAATATAATAGACTTTTGGCCTTCGGCTCAGGTCATGATCCCAGGGTCCTGGGATCGAGTCCCACATCGGGCTCCCTGCTCCTTGGGAGCCTGCTTCTCCCTCTGCCTCTCTCTCTCTCTCTCTGTCTCTCATGAATAAATAAATAAAATCTTAAAAAAATATATAATAGACTTTTGGCCATATTGAAATACTGCTCTGTAATGAAATCAAATTTTGAATTTTATCTAAATCTTAAATATATAGCCGCCTACTTCTTTTACACAATTCTCTTTATGCTTATACAATATTGTTTACCTTAATACATGTTGCTTTCATTTGACCTCAATTTAAACCAAATAGTAATGCAGTCTGTTTCACCTTTTAATTTCAAACATATTTTACATGTTTCTGAGAGTTCCTTTTTTCCGTCTAGTTATCATTCAGAAGGTATTATGTATATATATACACACATCATCGTATTGATTAAATGCAATTAAAGAGCCATAATTACTTAGCTTAGTTTTTTTCAGAGAATATGAAGATAATCAACTTGCATAACATTTCTCTAATTCTAAATAAATTATTTGGATTTGTAATTAAGTTCCTTAACCTCTTCAGTTATACAGAGGCAGAAAATATACAGAGGCAGAAAATAGTTTGGAACTTAATGATTCAATGCTTCCAGTCAATACTTTTAAAAGTAAAAGATGCAGCTAACATATTAAATGTTTCATTTTAACTTAAATCGATCTAGTTTATATATATATATATATATATATATATATATATATATATATTGCTCTCTACAAGTCTTTTACAAAAGTACCATTTTTTCTTAAGCAGTATATAATAAGATTTTTTTCTATTTAATAATGTATATTAAGAGAGTAAAAAAATAAATGTCATTTATTAGTAAAGAAGTTGCTCCAGTTCTTTTTTTTTTTTTAATTTTATTTATTTATTTGACAGAGGGAGACACAGCAAGAGAGGGAACACACGCAGAGGGAGTGGGAGAGGGAGAAGCAGGCTCCTCGCCAATCAGGGAACCTGATGCGGGGCTCGATCCGATGACCCTGGGATCATGACCTGAGCCGACGGCGGACGCTTAACGACTGAGCCACCCAGGTGCCCCAAAGTTGTTCCAATTCTTGAAACTTTCTGTTTTATCATACTAGGTTAGTCAAGAGTGTCTAATGAAGACTACATTCCATATCATATGATGCTTATCTTCTCTTTCAATGATTTTTCTCCACACACTAGGCAGAAAGCAATTGTCTCCAGTACAAAGGACTTCATGAAAATTGTTGATCCTAATGATTTTCTATGGAGAGACCCTTTTGCTGTTGCTGTACTTGTGGATGTATGTTTATGTGTGTGTTTGTGGGTATGTAATCTGATTTTCTGAAATTACTCTGAAAACGTAAAATCTTAGTGTTTTGCTGACGTTCTTGGGAGATTCCACATCCAGACTCATGTCAATATAGCTAATTCCTCTAAGATTCCTGAAAACCCAACAACTACATCCTGCACAAACACTTCTATTTTTTACACTTAAAAAAAGATGTGGCATCAACCATGTTCTAGGCATTGTCTTATTGCTGGAGTTATCGATACAAATACCATGTGTGTTGGTTCCCAGAGAGCTCGCTTTCTTCTCGAAGAAATAAACCAATAAGCAAATAACTAGATAATAGTATCATATGTATCAAAACAGAATCAAATCAATAGACAGTAAGGAAAGAGTATCTCTTCTTTGGAAAGTCAGAAAAGATTTTATAGAAGAAATAATATTCGAGATAATTCCAAATAATTTTTGCCAAGTGATTGAAAAATAAAGAAGGTGCAGTTCACATATGCACAGGAATATTAGTAAATCTTTAGAAGTATGAGTGTGCATGACAATCCAAATAAATCAAGTTTCCAGAACTTATATGTAAGATGCATGGAGTAATTGGCAGAATAAAAGAAGACACTTGAATTCTATTTCTTTCTGGATTGTGAAGGGTTTCAGTGTATTTCAGGGTTTGAATGTTATCCTCTAAGTAAAAGGAAACCACTGAAGGGAAACCAAAGGGAAAGACATGCTCATAATTATATTTCAGAAAGTTCTTTTGACAGAAAAGTAAAGAATGAACATTAGGGTTGGCAAACTTGAGGCATGGATGTCGGTATGCAGGCTATTAGAATAGTCCAAGTGAGGGGCACCTGGGTGGCACAGTAGGTTGAGCAACCAACTCTTGATTTTGAATCAGATCATGATCTCAGGACCCTGATCTCAGTGTCATGAGATGGAGTCCTGGGTCAGGCTCCACGCTCAGGGGGGACTCTGCTGAGTTTCTCTCCCTCTCCCTCTGCCCCTCCCCCCTCACGTTCTCACACTCTCTCTCTGTTTCTCTCTAAAAAATAAATAAATAAATCTATATTAAAAAAAAAAAAAGAATAGGCCAAGTAAGAGATAAATAGGGTCTGTCTTAAACCTGGAGTGGGGGTGGAGGGAGGAGTGGGCAATAAAAAGAAACATGAACAAATCAAAGAAGTAAAAGCAACTATTAAAACATTGTATTTTATGAAGAGTCAAAAATTGCCTCACTATATATTTAGTTATTCTGTGCTAGTTGGGATTTCTGCTCTGGGATTCCTACATAAAAATTATATATATATACATATCTTATATATAAAATTAAGATATATGTATCAATATGAATTATTTTTCTTTTAAACCTATAGTTTTCCAAGCCAGATATATTTATTCTTTTTAATTATTTATCATATGTCATAATTTTTCCCTTATCATCTTGATGGCTGTCTTCCAGATATGCTCATTTCCAGGGTTCTTCTTAAAATCTTATACTCAAACTTTTATGATTTTATTGATTCATACATCTATTTATAGTGATAGTTTCAGTGATAGTTTTATATTGTATATTTTGATGTCCTATTGTGAGAAAATAATACCCCCTTTGCCTGTTTCCAATATATATATAATGCTAACTTGTCTATTTTCTCTCTTCATCTTCCTCAGATTGTAAACCAGAGAATTAATATCACAAAAGCAATTATGAAAAGAGTAGTTGTAGCAAATGAAATAGTCCATCTAAATGAAAGTTAACATACCTCATCATATTGATAAAATGCAATTAAAGAGCCATAATTAATAATATTTTTAAAGAGCCTAATTAATTAGATTAGTTCTTTTAAGAGAACATGAAGATAATCAACATGCATAATATTTCTCTAATTCTAAACAAATTATTTTGATTTTAGTAAGTAAGCTCCTTAACCTCTTCAGTTATACAGAGGCAGAAAATAGTTTGGAATTTAATGATTCAATACTTCCAGTTAATACTTTTAAAAGTAAAAGATAAAGCTAATATATTAAATGTCTCATTTTAACTTAAAGCAACCCAGTTAAACTATCACAAAGTAGCATTTTTGCAGATAACTGACTCTGTAGTGATTGGATGAATTTTTTAAAATGAATTTTAACTGAATTTTCCTCTGCATTTCAACATTTTATCATCCTCCTTCCTAGGCCAAGACTACTCTACTTGGCATGCTTTTCTGTTGGTCAATGACTGAAGCTGTGTTTATTATATCTCCTCCTGACTTTTAAAAATTGATTCCTTAGTTGGGAATATTGGAGTGACTACTGACGAGATAATTAGCCAAGAGCACTGTTTCCTCTATACGTATCTGCAGTCCCTCGGTAAGTGAGAAAATGTAACTGCAACTTTCAGAGTTTCACTTAATAAGGGCAGCTGACACTTTCAGGGAGAAAATATAATTGCTATCCTCATACACACTCATCATTAAACATTAATAATACTGTTATCTCTCAATCTTTGTTGATAAAGATGACTGTACTAACATACATGTGTAGTTTTGGTCTTTGATTATGGTTGCAAGAAGGGCACAGAAGTTTTCATTTCAAGGGAGCAATTAGAGAAATGCATGGAATCTTAATTTCTCAATGTGCTCAATAGCAAAGGAGGACATCTGGCTGTAAGCAGACCAATATGCAATCAAATTAACATTATAAGAATACCACTGGCGATTCCTATTTTCTTCCCAACATAAACGATTTTTGAATTCTTTGTAGTTTAAAATATGATCATTTTATATAGATTCTCAGCCAAGAATTCATTTCCAAAGAGCATTAAAGTCATAATGGTTTTGAAAAGGGACCGTCTTTATTTCTCTCAACAGATCCGGGTAGGATTGGAAGAAAAGTGAAGTTGTCATGATGAGGCTTACATAGCATTGTCTCTGGCCCTGTTTTTCCCTGAGGGAACACAGTCTGCTGGTCTTATAGGTGGTAAAGAGTAAGATTAATCTTTCAAAAAGAGTGAGGATTTCAGCCTCCATGAGTTAGTGATGCCCTACAGTATTTCTGGCATGTACTATCTCTGCATGGGATTGGACTAGCTGGATTTGAGACTATTCCCTGATGAGTGAAAATAGTAGCCAGCCAGAAATGTAATCAACATTGGAAACAAATCTATACAATCACACTTCAAAAAGATTAGTATATTTTTCTAAATAGTGATCACTAATGACCATGATTCAGAATTTTGAGTAAATACTATATATATATATGTGTATGCACACAAATACACATATATATATGAAATCATATAACTTTACAATTCATCAATTTGTTAGCAAATATTTGAACAATAAGTAACTATGTGTGTGTGCACAATATAAATATATCTGGAAAACATGGTTTACTCAGCAAACAAATATGTTTTATGGCTATCTTGGTAGTTTTGTTCTTGTTTAAGATACAAACTTGTATTTCTCATGTCATGTGCTATTCAGTGATCTTCATCATTCATTATTCAAAAATAAAAACCAATTGCTTACTTTATTATAACTAAACCATTTAAATGAAACAACAAATGCAATAATAGATCTTCTCTGAGTCTAGACTCCAAGTCCCCTTCTCAAGAGAGTAACATTCTTAACAATTAATTGTTTATTCTTCCAGAAATTTTCTATACAGTTATAATTAGACATGGTATAGTATTTTTCTGTTTTCTAATTTTAATTATTAATAATGCATCTAACATTTTAAAGATATTTTACTTTTATTGTTAATACGATGAAAAAAGTAGATTATTTTATGGAAAATGATAACAACTTAGTCACATTTTGTTTTTGCAAAACATTGTTGGATACGGTGCCAAGATATACAATGAACATTAGGATTTTAGAGAAAGGGAGAACAAAATTAAATTAATTTAATTTTGATGACATGTTCTTGATATATAAAAAATGCAGGTCTTATTTTAGAAAATTTTGTATTAGGAAACAAAATCAAGGTGAACACTCCATCTTGAGGGTACATTGTCCTACATGTAAAGAAATACTAACATAAATCTGGGGGAAAAAAAATAGTCTCTATATAAGTTTATTATTTCCCAGGGGGAAAAAAAAAACAATACTAAGAGTATGTCGGTAATTTGGTAGTTACTCCAAAGAACTCAATTTTAAGGGATGCCTGGGTGGCTCAGTTGGTTTAGTATCAGCCTTTGACTAAGGTCGTGTCCTTGCGTCCTGGGATAGAGCCCTGCAAGAGGCTCCCTATTCCGTGGGGAGTCTGCTTCTCCCTTTCTCTCTGCCCCTCCCCCTGCACACTCTCTCTCTTTCTCAAATGAATAAAAAAAATATTTTTTAAAAAAAGAACTGAATTTTAAGTATAAATGTGGTCATGTATAGAAATAATCTTCTTGTTGGACATGGGGTAAGTTTATAATCATTTGTGCCAAGATATTCTTTCAAACATTTACATTACTTCTTAGAAAATTCCAAATCAGGATCACAGGAAAAGGGTAAGGGAGAGGGAAAGAAATGCAGGAGACAGAAGTATGTTCAGAGTTGAAAACGAGATACGAGATACTCAAAATAGTGGGAGGTACAGAAGAAAGGTAAGAATAATAAAGTGCCTTCCTTCCATTGCCATACTCAAATAAAGTTAGAAAACAAGCAATGTCTCTTCACTGTTCACCTAAAGCCCAAAATATGAAAACCTCATCCCTTGACATTCTCTCCCAGCTACTCTCAATCCTCTACTACCCTGAAGAGCTAATAATTGTTCTCTGTTATAACATCTTATCCACCCCATCCAATATAGTAATAATAAACTGCACCAACAAAATGTAAATGATTTATATTCTAGCCTGTTAGGACTCTTGTTTTAGGCTGAAACTATTCTTGAAAAGGCTGATAGAAAATTTGATAACCATTTCATGTTAACATGGTTTCATAATTCATTAACAGTCAAAACTATAGCCACTGAATCAGCCAGTAAAAGAGAAGCACCCCTATAATACATGATGAATAATGAACTCCTATTCATTTTTAACCCATTAAGCATATCAGGAAGTAGGAATCCTGAAATGTCAAGCAGCATTTATTCATATTTGCAAGGGAGCATGAGTATAAGAAAAATTTGACTTATTAAGGAATTGTTAATAATAACAATATGAAAATATAATTATAAAATGTTAAATGTTTAAGGAATTAAAGCATAATTAAAATATCAAGTAATTAGTTTGATTGGAGTATCAGTAAAAGGGAAAGGGATTATATTTTTGTGATTACAAAGGAGGAAAAATCATATTACATTGAACATTGTCTTTTACTTGTTCAATCTATTAGAATAAATATTTCAGATAATGGAAATAAACACACTCTTATGCAGGACTGAGTGTCAGGTAAAATCAAGAGCCAATTTGAACAATGGAACAACAAAGAGTAAAATGAAAAAAAAGAAGAAGAAGAAAGTTCCTTGTTAGGTTAGGAAGATTTTAAATTAAAAAAAAAAAAAAAAAAACCTGAAAGCCAGATTGGCAAAACGAAAGAGCCAAGGAAAATGAAATAACAGGATATAATGATATAAGAAAGTGTTATAAGGAAGAGAAAGCATGACATTCTACCAAGAAAATCATAATATAACAAAAATTCACAGGCAGATCTGCAATTTTACTCCTAAAAAATTGGAAGTATCTGCAAAGCTTAAGCAATCAATCAATCAATGTATGTTAATAATATCCAAACTTTTAAATGTCAACGGAAATAATGTGTTTTCATGTTTGCCCATTCTTGGCTAACGAGGTAATTGCATAAAGCTTGTATTTGGAATGAATTGAATACATGAAAATGCATTTCAATTAGAGTCTACTTCAACTGGTACTGATGTTACTGATTTAAAAGAAGTAATTTTAGTACATCTATTGTCACACTTTTCCCTGTTCATTTAAATGATGGTTGACTTGATAGATTTTAGTCTGAATATATTTGCTGTTTAGCAATAAAGCTTTTAAACTAAACAATCAAGGAAGTTCTTTTAGTGTTTCGTGCCCTCACAAAACATATGGGATATGTAATTAGGATTTGCAAAATACCAA
Organism: Leptonychotes weddellii; assembly: GCF_054177405.1. NCBI lineage: Eukaryota > Metazoa > Chordata > Mammalia > Carnivora > Phocidae > Leptonychotes > Leptonychotes weddellii. Next base: position 38,583,592 of record NC_138371.1, read on the forward strand.
AGAAGTATAAAAACGACAACAAACGATTTTGATACTACGCCACATTTGCTAATTTTCTTTCTCAGTTCCATATTTAAGGCACTATATTAAAGGTCAGTAGTAGTAGGAAAAGGTTAATTTAGAAGTGGCTCCTTAGGACAACTGCAATAAACATTTATTGAATCCTTTGGCCTAAAGCAGAATGGCTTTTAAATTGCTTATGATACTGGTAGTTCTTATTTGAAATAAATAAGAAAAAATCCACATCTGTTCATGCTCAAACTAAAAATAATGAGCACATTGTTTGATGATAGGGCCTCTGGAAGATAGCTCAGCAATCTTCATTTTTTCTTTTCTTTTTTTCTGAAACAAAATGTTAAATAGCCTCCTATGTAAAGAATTTGACGAATTCACGAATCCTTTAGAGGACTGAAAAGAAAGAAGCAAAATGTATATGTTTAATAAAAAAAACCTTCGTGTTTTAAAAAATATTTTCAACTGGAAATATCCCAATTGATCTGGTAAAGAATGGAGCACTAAGTACAAAAGCACATTTTTGAGTGCTGTTAACTACAAACAATAGCAAATTTTAAGATGTGGAATAGGCCCATGAGATTCCTGTAATTCCTGATGGCTCCAGTCTGGCAGTCAATGAACTCTTATTAATATAAATGTGTGCAATCATTTTTTTTGGTCAAATGAAAATATAGTTATGACTAAGCTTGATGCTTGGGAAAGCATACTTAGTTTGGCCCTACCCACATAAAATAGCCAGACTTCAAGTTAGCATTTTTTTGTCTCTATCATAAACAAAACTACAATATTAAGCATTAAGGAGGGCAAAAAGATTTTAAAAATATTAGGGAGTTCACAAACAGGTGGATTATGGAAAAGCAAAATTTAAGGGCCACTCATGGCTTCACTAACCTTCACATCATTTCTGGTTCATGACAAGCAGCTTTGGATCTGAGAATGTTCAGCTGCTTTTTTTTTTTTTTCCTGATAGAAAGACTGACTCATTAGCCTTTTCTTGTTGCTTTAGATCCCAACTTAAATGCTACTTTGTTGGGTGTGGCTTCATTTATCCTTGAGATTAGGCCAGATCCCAGAAATAGCTGCCATCCTGGCCCTATTTGCCTCTTCTTAATAGTACCCATCACAATGCAGAGAAAGGGGAACCCTCCTACACTGTTGGTGGGAATGCAAGCTGGTGCAGCCACTCTGGAAAACAGTATGGAGGTTTCTCAAAAAGTTGAAAATAGAGCTACCCTATGACCCAGCAATTGCACTACTGGGTATTTACCCCAAAGATACAAATGTAGGGATCAGAAAGGATACATGCACCCCACTGTTTATAGCAGCAATGTCCACAATAGCCAAACTATGGAAAGTGCCTAGATGTCCATCAACCAATGAATGGATAAAGAAGATGTAGTATATATATACAATGGAATATTATGCAGCATTCAAAAATGAAATCTTGCCATTTGCAATGACGTGGATGGAACTAGAGGGTATTATGCTAAGCGAAATAAGTCAATCAGAGAAAGACAAGTATCATATGATCTCATTGATATGAAGAATTTGAGAAACAAGACAGAGGATCATAGGAGAAGGAAGGGGAAAATGAAACAAGACGAAACCAGAGAGGGAGACAAACCATAAGAGACTCTTAATCTCAGGAAACAAACTGAGGGCTGCTAGAGGGCAGGGGGGTGGGAGGGATGAGGTGGCTGGGTAATGGACATTGGGGAGGTTATGTGCTATGGTGAGCGCTGTGAATTGTGTAAGACTGATGAATCACAGACCTGTACCCCTGAAACAAATAATACATTGTAAGTTAATAAAAGAAATAGTACCCATCACAAATGTAATAGTTTTTAATTATATGAATCATGTATTTTTGCCAACGAGACAAGCAGAGGATGAAAAACATGACTGTCTTCTATTCTCATATATGCTATATTTCCCCACATGATATAGTCTAAAAAAATAAATATTCTATGTTGGGTGAATAGCTTATCCACGGGAATTTTTACATTAATATCGCTTAATTATATGAAGTGATGTTATTACCCTTTCTACTAGGAAGAAAGAAATTCTCCAAAGTGATTTGCTCATGATCACACAATTATTAAGTGGTATTGCATGTATTTTGATCCCAAACCATGCTTTTTTCACCACACATGTTGACTAAGTTTCTGCTGGTTTGATAATTACATAATAAATATATTCATAAAGTAAACAGGCCCCAGTTTTTGGTTCAGCATTTTTGTCCATCACCTCATATTTACTTTATGGGTAATGTCAATTTTGCTAAGCATAAATCTTCACCACTTTTAGAATGGCAATAATGCCTTTCTTTTTTAAGAATCAGTTTTAGGGGTGCCTGGGTGGCTCAGTCAGCTAAGCCTCTCACTCTTGATCTCAGCTCAGGTCATGATCTCAGGGTCGTTAGATCAAGCCCTGCAACAAGCCCCCCAAAGGGCCCCGTGTAGGGCCCCTCACTGGACATGGAGTCTGCTTAAGATTCTCTCTCTCTCTCTGCCCGTCCCCACCCTTCTCTCTCCCTCTCTCTAAAAAAAAAAAAGAATCAATTTTACTCCTCTGGTTGAATAATGCATTTACAGTAGTCCCATAGAAAAACTAGCAAGGGAAATTTACCTATCTGAACTACATGTTAAATATTATTGCTATTTTATTAGACTAATTCTTGTCACTATAGCATATGCTGTTATCTATAGTAATCTACTATTAGCTATTAATGATTGCCACTATAAAAGGATGTAGTTGCTGATAAGGACATTAACTAAAATGAAAGTGATTACCCATCTCATTTTTTTATGGTAAAGTATTTGTTTCTGAAGTAAATTTATGTACTTAGCATTTTCAGTTGCAATCCAAAGCTCTTTTGAGAGGACATGATGATCTACATTCTCAAAAATGCATAAATTTTGTTTCATTAGAAGACATTGTGTTGATTCTAAGAAAACTAGTAAGCCAAATTTAACCCTGGATATAACAGATCCCCTAACAAGAATAATGAATTATAACAATTGTACTAAAATAGGTGAAAATTGTCAGCATTCCAGAGCTTGAAGTGAAAATTACTCAAATTGTGAAATTAAAAGACCTCGAACTCTTATTGTGGAAGACATGCCTTGACAACATATAGTATGTTGCACAGATTAACTCCTTTTTTATTTATTTATTATTTATTTTTTTTTTAAAGATTTTTTTTTTTTTTTATTCATTTGAGAGAGAGAGAGCACGCTCACAAGCAGTGGTAGGGGCAGAGGGAGAGGGAGAAGCAAACTCCCCGCTGAGCCGGGACCCTGACGTGGGGCTCTATCCCAGGACCCCGAGATCACGACCTGAGCCAAAGGCAGACGCATAACAATCTGAGCCACCCAGTCGTCATCCCTCAACTCCTTTTTTAAAGCAGTATTTTTTAGTGTGATCTTATGATCATCAAGCGTAAGCTATTGAACACGCCACAATTGAATGCTTAATTTGCAAACAGAAAACTAACCAGCAATAACCTCAGTCATTCCATAGAAAAATACAAATTAAATGAGAATTTGTAACTCATTACACTATATTCATAAAAGGAAAGATAGAAGCACAAATACAAAGTAACATTTAGGAGATACAGCGGTGATCACTCAGGAATCTTTCTTAAGGCGCTTGTACCCAGCTCTCTAAATTCAATAATTTTTCCCAGTCTCGATAAAATAGTTACTTGAGTCCAGTTAATACCCATTCTATATTTAAAAGCTCTAGGCTATTCATGATTTCACTACCTTTTTGTACAACTCTAAGAAAGTAAAAGAGATTTGCCTGTGAAACACTAGGGAAGCAGTAGGATAACTGATGAAATAATAATCTGAAGAAAAATAAACAGAGCTATAAACATCAGAGGCAAGCATATAGGCATGAAAGGTATACATTCATACACCATGTCAAGTCATTTTCTCAAGGCTTGAAAAAGAAAATAGCGATAAGCAAGGAAAATGCAGGAAATCAGGTATTCTAATCTATTTGTTAGGGTTTTCAGAGAACAACACAGGGGGAAACTTTAAAACACAGCCACCAAGCTGTGTACATACACAGCCAGATCGCAGCAATTTACTCTCTAAGAGTGAGAAAAATAAAAAGGAAAAAAAAATCAAGTGAGAAAGGTAAATACTGGAAAGACCACTTTTACCTACGGATCTACAAATATCACTGAAGTGGAGTCAGTTGCTTGGCATCTCTGTTCATACTGGACTCCACTCCAGTATAGTACATTAAGACAATACTGAATCCCGGGCACAGAGCAGATTATGTACAATGGCAGGGCAAGCGTGGCAGCCAAGCCTCTCTGTGCAGTGCTGTGCACCATGCACTTGGCATATAGGGTCACCGTCTATGGCAATGACTGAGAGCCTCATCAACTTAAAAAGAATGCAGAGAATTTAGACGGAGTTCAGGGTAGAATGACAACAATAATGGAGACCTCTAAGGAAACATTAAATAGAGTCATTAGCCTGGAGAAATCTGAGAAGCTGCATATTTATCGATCTTTAAACAAATTATGGCTTATCCCTCAAATGAAAGTAGTCTATACTTTTTACTCCATTGAGTATCACAAAAAGGAAATGAATTTAAATTGCACCATGAGATATTTAAGTTAGACATAAAGAGATATTTCCAGGTAGAGAGAGAGAGAGAGAGTGGTTTAAAAAATTAACTTTCTCCGGAGGTCATTAAATGTATGCCATCTTAATTGGGTTAAGCCTAATGTTGTCTCTAATCTTCTATCACATGTTTCCTTCAGTGCTGTTAAATTACTGCCCCTGTTATTTTGGCAATATAACAAATTGTATTTTTATTATGATGACATCTATCCCTTTCACTGAATGGCTTTCACTCTCTATTTTTAATATGTGCAAAAAAAAATACAAGGAATAAAATCAAAATGGCTTGTGGCAGCCCAGTGCCTTTGTCTTTGTTCTTTTCTGTAGAGATATTTCAGGGAATATTCTTGTCTCCACATGGATTTCACTTTTAGAAAAGGTTAGGACAGCTTGACTGCTTCTAGAAAGGCTGAAATCTGGAAGAAAATGAAAAGCATTCCAAGTATTCATTAAGCTAGTGTTCTGTAGAGTTTAAAACCATTCCTCTAGCCCCTGATGGGTGGTATTGGGAGCAGGTTTGGGGAAGGTTCATTTCACTGTGCCCTCTTGTGACCGGTATTCCTGTGGTTTCTTTTCCTCAGGATGCTACTCCTAGCAAGCCAGGTCATCAAGCTGTCTAAGCAGAACTGAAGCAGGTATCTTCAGACTTAAGGAAGACTTTGGGGGGAGGTAAAATAAAGATCGTTTTTTGTTGTTGTTTTTTTAAGTTTAAGAATTTTAAACTCCATTTTCAGGAACCTTTGTCCTAGTCTTGTTAGTACTGAGTCCAATCAGATAATTCAGGGAGAAAATAGAAAGCCTTAGACTAGTCAGACAATTCAATGAACTCTGTCCCAAGAAACACTTCTAGTTCCAATGTTATAAATCAAACTGCCCCTTCATTTATTTAATCCTCACGTGAGATTCTAGAAGGGAAATTTAAAATACAAAATGTGGGTCAAACTGTTGCTTCTACATGATTTCAGTCTTTAAAAGTGACTCATTTGTAGTTGGCAGTTGTTTTAAAAATTCATTTGGCAAATTATCAATAAATATCTATAGACACGCTAATTTAGAGCCAGTAGCCACATGTGGCTAGTTAAATTTAAGTGAATTAAATTAAAATTAAATTAATTACATCTAAATTAAATTTAAAATCTGGTTACTTAGTCACACTAGCCACACTTCAAGTGCTCCATACTTACATGGGCCTAGTGGCTTCCATACTATTGAAGAGGACAGATACAGAGCATTTTCATCCCATAAATTCCTATTCGACAGTGCTGACCTAGATAAATGAAGACATAAAGGCATGTTATGTGAATATTTATGATGTATGAAATATTCTTCTCACTTTATCAGCAGAAGTAAATCCTGAGACAGTCTTTTATGACCTCAGAAGATGGCCCCATGAGATGGAGACATTAGCCTGCCTTGATACCAAGCAGGGGTCAACTGTAACACAACCTTTTTTGTTTGCTCTCTCCACCTTTGCCTTAGTTTCCCATCTCATTAGTCTCTTTTTTCCCTCACTCCTGCATCTCTGGGATTGCACTCCCAAATTATATCATAACACATATAACTTTAGTCATAGGCTTCTGGGTGAGAAACCCAGGAAAAGTTCCTAGAGAAAGAGCCTGTAGGCAGAGGGAATTTTTCAAGTCCTTGGGTCGGGAACATGTCTGCATCATTGAGGTATGGCTAGGTTCTTGAGTCTTGGTTTTCATGTTTATAAAATGTGCTGGTTGGGCAATTTATCACTATTTATAAAAACTTGAGGCTCTTATACATATTATTAACACATACGAATCTTGTGTATTTATAAGATTACAGCCAATGTTTATTGTCTTTTTCATTTATGCTTTCTTCTGCTTTTACAATTTTTTAGTTTTACATGAGGGCATCTTACAGCGTCTCAGTGGCATTTTTACATAAAATGGTTGTTTAATAAGTCTTCGTCTGGTTTACTGCTCTTATACAGCTACTTTTGAAATTCAAGTGAGATTTTTTTCCCTCTCTCTGACCTGACTTACTAAGTCAGGATTTTTCAAGTCTTTGTGGGCATCTGCGTCCCCTGGAAACTCTCCGAAATGCCTATATTTTGTCCCCATCCAAGATATTGTTTCAGTTCGTCTGGAAGGAAGCCCCACAATCTGTACTTTTCACCAGTATGAGAAGGTCCTCCCAACAACTACACTTTTGACATTGTATTTTAACATTGTATCAACAACAAGTGATAAGCCTCATGGGACTGGGACACTTTGGCGGTTTAGAAAACTTGGTTCAAAGCCATCTCTTTCCATAAAGGGTGTATACCTCTGTGGCACAGGCAGGTATAACATAAGCAGCTATAAACTTTCCATTTAATACATTATTTATCCATAGAAACAATTCACACAATTTATAGAAAAGCAAACTTTAATTGACGTGTCAAGGATGAAAACATTTTAGCCATTAATTGCACAGAGCTGCCTCTAAGAAAGTTATTCTGGGTATTAGTATTCAACAATTTTTCATCATGGTAAATCATAAATCCATTAAAATAATGATTTTAAAAGATGGATGGTGGCAAACCAAAAACAGTAGAACCATTATTCTAGTGAAGTTTGGCATTCACTTGACTCAAGAGATGCAAATTTTCTTATATAAAGATGGAGGCATTAAATTAGCAGAGGTTGTGATGTCTGAAAAATTATTGCTGAAAAATCTATAATTATTATTAAATATTCAAGATACATGGGATATTTGGGATATTATAGTACCGCATCACTTTCTTTTCCAAAATCCTTCAAAAATTCTTTCCCAGTTGCTTGTGGGAATAAGTCCATTCTCCTCAGCTTGTCCTTGTAAGCATTCTGTGTTCTGCTGCTGATTCAGTATTTTGATTTTAACTCTTAAAAATGTCCTAGCAGTCCCACTCATGCACTCTATGCTTTTCCAGTAAGGTAGTGTTTCCCACAGGATTCCCATTTGGGGAGACTAATAGGTGTTATATTTTAGTAAAAAAAAGTCTCCAAAGTCAAGGGCATTTGGGCATTGGTATGATAAGGAAAGTTAATCAAGTTTCTTTTCTATAATTCTCAGACCCTTTAGGATGCTAGTGTGAATTAATAGTCAGAGATTGGATGTAGATTGAAATATTTCCCAAATGAATTTTTTTCACAAAATACCTTTTTTATGGGGTACCTATTGAGAACAGCGTTGAAGGACATAGTTTAGGAAAAATGGAGATGTTGAGAAGAGCATAGCATTTGAAATCTGATGGCCTTGGGGTCAAATCCTAACCTCACTACTCACCAGTGATTTGACCATGGACACATAAAACTCTAGACTTGTGTTTTTTGCCAGAAAAATTGGGAGAATTGGGTTTAACTTAGAAGTCACTGTAGTAATTAATAAGGAAACATATTAAACACCTAATATTGATCTTTGTCGTATATTATATGGTCAGTAAATATTAGTTTTGTTGCTTTTCCTCAATTTCTAGTCAAACTAAACTCTTCACAGTTTCCTTGAATGTATGTAGATCTGATTCGGAGGTGATAGATAGGTAATGTTCTATCACATTATTTCTATGTGTCCATTCTTTTAAAAAATAATAATAATAATAAGTTATAACATACAATTGTTTCTTCATGTGATTTTTGGCCTCTCTTCTTCATGTGATTTTTGGCCTCTCTTCCTAACTATTGTTATTCTTCCATCCCTCAAATTTACCTTCTGTTTGAAGCCTTTTCTTTAAAAGGCATTAAAACTAGAATCTCCCCTGTTTGTATTCTTATGGAAATTTTTTTGCACCATCATTGTAATACATCCTTAATTTTGTGGGAAATAGATTGTGATAAACTACTAAATTATAAGTTCTGTGTGTTCAGATGTCAATTTTTATTTAACTAGCATAAAATATTTAATTGAGATGAATGTATAAATGATAGGTAAATGCTTTATTTTCTAGAAAAACCACAAGCAGCAAGACTGTCTTCTTTTTATTATGAAAGATTTTATTTATTTACTGGAGAGAGAGAGAGCACGAGCAGGGGGAGGGGCAGAGGGAGAAGCAGACTCCCCACTGAGGGGGGGAGCCCCATGCCAGACTCAATCCCAGACCTGAGCTGAAGGCAGACGCTTAACCGACTGAGCCACCCAGGCACCCCAAGACTGTCTTCTTAATGATATAGGGATGAAGTTTAAACGAATGATTTCTGATATCAACAAGCTACCCGTTGATGCCTTACCCACATTTTTTAAAATGAATTTTTAAGTTTTCTATTGTTTTTTTTATTTTATTATGTTATGTTAATCACCATACATTACATCATTAGTTTTTGATGTAGTGTTCCATGATTCATTGTTTGCGTATAACACCCAGTGCTCCATTCAGTACGTGCCCTCTTTAATACCCATCACCAGGCTAACCCATCCCCCCACCCCCCTCCCCTCTAGAACCCTCAGTTTGTTTCTCAGAGTTTATTGCTTTCAATGTACATTGGATGATGAAAAACTTAGTTTATCCATGCCTCTTATTAACATTTCATCACCGTTGGCCCAATATTTTCCTGTAAGATTTTGGTGATATGTTGAACATATTTTAGATATATTATATAAATGTAGTTTTATTAAAGTTTATAAAAACTTCTGTTATTAATAAAATTTAATTTCAGTTCTCCAAAATACATTGATGTTATTTTAATATTCTTCACTTGCTTCAATATTACTCAACAAATTGGAAATAGGGTGATTCCACATATGGATTGAGAATGGTTGTTAGTCCAGTGTGTTCCTCCATCTTTATCCCTAGATATCAGCCCCCAGACTCTATTTAACAACCTTCTCACTAAGTGGTAATTATGCACTAAATTACATTTCTCTGGAAGTAGTTTTCGTTTGTTTACTCTTACGTTTTAGTAGAAAGTCCCAATGAATCACACAGAAACCAAGAAAGAATAAATTCCACAACTGAAAAAGAAAGAAAGTTATCAGGGCATAATGTACAATTAGGATTATAAGGAAAAAAATTGTTTTAATGTATGGCCTGATGTGATATTTCAACAAATCAAGATACAGGGAGGCTGATGTAGCAAGTGTGTATAGGTATTAGTGAACCTCAGATTTACCATAAGGACAGAGCCTGAGTCAAAAGTTACACTACCAGGTCTATTGGAAAATTGCACTAATTTCACACTACCCTTCCCATTCCAATTCTCTTAGCTTTAGAAGTGATTGCTTGTAAATTCATTCTTGATATCGGTTCCCCCTTGTTCTCTAAGTCACAAAAGAACCCGCAATTCCTGCCAATGAAAACCAATTTCTTGTTTTAAAAGTGTTTCAATTGGTCTTCAGTTGGAAGAGAATTAATCAAGGAAAAGAGGGAAGCGTAATACTTCTTCAGAAGAAGAATGAAGAAAGGGCTATATAATCAAAGGATTAGTCCTAGAAGACTAGAAAGACATATTTATTCTGTATCGAAAAAATAATTTTTATCCCAAAAGAGAGTTTCTTATTGAAGTTAATCAATTTGGGGCTGTATTTCTGTTGCTGTTCTACTCCTATCTCTGGGTAATATGATTTTATCTTATATAAAACAGAAGTAAAAGTTCTTAGTAATATTAAATGAGGTCAAAAATAAAATAAAATAATCATCATAATAACTTGGCTCTAAATTTATATTTCAAACTAATCCAAACATGCAAATTTTTACCTGACATTTAGGATCCCTTGGTATCTAGTAGAGAAAGATTATTATTTTTATGTAAATAATTTTCCCCAGTGGAGAGTGAAATGTTCTATTTATTTTATCAAGTCTAAGTTCTTTGTGTTTCACTAGAATTACCAGCAGACCACTGCTCTCTGCCTGATGCCAGCAATAATCTTAAGCCTTCTTCTCTTTTGGTTCAGATAACCTGAGTACTCTCTTTTTTCTACAAGCCCCCCAAGTCTTTCTTATTAGATCAATTCTGTCTTCCCAGGTTATACTAATCCTGGTATCTTCAGAAAACAAGCATACGTGTTTCTTTGCAGGCATCATATCATTTATGACAAAGGAAAAGAGCAACCACACAGAAACTTCTAAATATAGAGAAATTGGCAATGTGCTCTGAAGTGGAAACATGAAGAGGGAATTAAAATCATAACGTTTCCCGAGGAACTGACCTTGCTTGATTGGATTTGTGCAGGGTTCCCACCAAACTAACCCACTCACTGTCCCCAAGCATATTCCTACCTGCACTCCTCCATGCTGGTGCTCCCAGTTTTGTGCTGTTACCCAGCTAGATGGCATCCAGTCTTTAGCTATTGGATCATGCTTTACTCGTCCAGGAGCTGGGGTTGGCCATTTTATTCTCTGAATGAGCTTATTAGCTATTTTTATTGGTAGCTATTTTTTCAGTTTCCCCAGACAGTACTCCTCTTCTAGTGCAAGCTCCTTCCTTGCTTCCTGCTGAAACTTGCAGTTCAAGTGGACCTGGCCTCATTTCACAGATCCCGTGGTCACTTGGCCAATACACCTGACCAACACCAGGCCAATCATATTATTACATTCCCATGCCTGGCCAATTTTCTTCCTTCTTGGTTTTTTTGTTAGTTGGTGTGTTTGTTTTATTTTGTTTTGTTTTTAACTTGGGACAAGAAATCTCATTCATAACCCATCTATTATAGTAAATCTAAGAAATGTGAACTTGGGACCCATCTTCTAATATCCACGTTGAAGTGGCTAATACCAGAGAATAAAACTGACATGCAGAGAAGAGGGGTATGCACACAGGCAAAGAGAGAGAGACAGAGATTGAGAGTTTTGGAGTACAGTGATTGCAATCTTGGTTTTAATCATGTATGAGGTCTAGCTATCTCTTTACACCCTTGTGGGTTCTTCAAGATAGATTTCTATACTAGAAATTGAAAGGTAGCAAATTGTTACACCAATATCATTCTTTAAAGTTACAGGATAGCATGTTTTTATTGGTCTTTCATATATGGGGGATTTCAAATTCTTTGGGAGCAGCAATTATATTTTATGCGTTTTTTTGCAACAAAAGGAACTCAATCATCACTTGTTGGTTGATCTGAGAGGACACAGTTGTAAGGTTGCTTCCAGTTTTTTGAAGTTGTACCTTGTCATTCTAATCAAATTCTAGCACTAGTATTAACAAGCTAAGGGGGAAGACATCATAAACTACCACATATTCATTAAAAACAATTTATTTGGTATTTGGATAGAACATTAACTTTTATATAAAGAGATCATAAAGGCCAACTCTTCCATCTTCCAAATATGGAGAGTGAGATCACTGAATATTAAGTAACTTGCCCAGGTACATGCAGATATGATCGGAATAAGGAATAAAAATCCAGTTCACCCAAACCAGGATTCCTCTGAATCACCTCATTATACTTCTCATAATAGTTAAATGAGCTATTAAATGAACTACTTGAAAGTTCTACCAAATGGGTTTTCAGATAAGTGTCTTCATCACTGACATATATTTAGGTGGATCAAATATAGTGCCATAAATCAGGTAACATAAGCTAGTGGATTTCTGTAATTTTTATTTCCTACACAAAAAATAACTTTGGTATCTAATGCATCTAAACTCTATTTTATTTATTAATCAGCCTTATAGGAAACTTTATCTTCCTACCAATAAAATAAAATAGAAAATGTGACATCAAATGAGACAAAGAGAACACAAATGATAGTAACAGACCTAGAATCATAAAAATTAGGGACAACGCAAATCCTTTTGTTTAGCTTTTTCTTATTGTGATTTTTTTGGAATGGAGTCATATAGTCAAGTTCACTTTTATCAAGTCAAAATATGAAGTCATATTGATTACTGTTACTAGGATAGAAAGCTTATCTCTGATTGCACACCTGGTCTTCTACAAAGTGTAATGACATTTCAGAATATATGAAGTATACACAAAATTGGCTGTTTGATATTCTAATTTGCATATCAAAAAAGAGTGCTTTTCATTTGCTTCTTGATGGCAATTGTGTAGTCTGAGATCAGAAATAAAATTTTTGAGTTTGGAAGTGATTTCAATAACCTGAACTACTTTTTTGCAAAGATAATAAAAAGTTGGAAAGGACTAGAAATTAAAAACTTTCATTTTCATGTTAAAAATAAGAAAATCAACAAAACACTCAAGCTACTAGGTAGATAAGTGTCTGTTCTATTATGTATTTCACCATCGGGAGGTCAATTACCCTTGGCTGTGTTTCCTCACAGGTGATTTTCAGATTTCTCCAGAAAATCTTTCTTTATGTGATTTTCACTTTTTCTTTTCAATATCCCATTCTGACCTACTTAAGATTTATGAATATTTAATAATCACTTGTTCATTTCTTTGAAATTGAGGTTGAAACCACCACTGAAGCTCCATGTTGACTTACCTATAGATGTGGACTTAGTCACTTTCATGATCATTACCAGTGCTTCTTGAAACTATGAATGAGGGGCACCTGGGGGGCTCAGTTGGCTAAGCATCTGCCTTTGGCTCAGGTCATGATCCTGGGGTCCTGGGATTGAGCCCCAGTGTCGGGCTCCCTGCTCAGCAGGGAGTCTGCTTCTCCCTCTCTCCCTGCCCTTCCCCCCCCTTGTGCTCTCACTCTCTCTCAAATGAATAAATAAAATCTTTAAAAGAAAAAAAAGAAGGTATGCATGAAATTTCATTAGATATGTTATTATTTTAAGACTTCAGAGTAATTCATACATTTGTAAATGTATATGCATATGTATCTCTCCATTATTTTATACTTCCTGGTTGCATCAAACCCAATTCTGTCATTCTTACCAGAATCCTAAAACAATGATCTCACTCCTAAGCAAACCCAATAAACAAAATCTACATGATAGATCCAATGTATAAATAAATAATTAGAAAGAAACAACTAAATGGGCCAGATTAGAGTAGCATTATTGTAATCTAATAGGATTAGATTTAGATACAAAACAATAAGAGAAACTGAGAAGAATCAGCTAGTGATGTAGAAGAAAAACTAGGCACATTATAATTAATCAATGTTAGTTTTCTTTTCCCCATAAATAATTGCTTTACAATATTTACCATTCATGTACAATATAATAATCTCAAAGTAATGCTGTCAATCATTTCTCTTTGTGATTTTATAAATCCCTTTTGATATTGCCATAAGAGACATCTAAAAATATATAACATAGTATTAGCTTTTTTACTATGATCCTTTGAGCCTTGATTTTAAGTTTTTTAGGGAAGACCTTTTAGGTGGAAAGTATCACCATCAGATATATGAGAGACATATGTTTAGGAGACAAACCATGACATCATTAATGTCAGGAATGTTTATTTAATGGAATCATTAAATAAATCATTAATGGAATCATGCAACTTTTAATAATTATACACCTACTTTAGATAATGCACTGGAATAAAAAATTAAGTATATTTGGGGACAGTAGATTGAAGTCCCAGTTATTACACTTCAAGTATTTTTACATTTTTGAACCTCCCTGGCCCAAAGTATAAATTTAACAAATAATAGTAGTGACCACACAGCTTTTTATGAATAATGTTATTATTTATTTAAAGTTTTGAAAAGCTCTTGGTAAGTGATGATAAGCTATAATTATATTGCTTGCTTTTATACGAAAGTGTCCACAACATGTGGTATTTATATATTCTAGTGACAGTAGAATTATAGCTATTAGTTTAGTAATTGAATTCTCACCTTTTTTTGAAGCTTATTTATTTAAGTAATCTCTATACCCAATTGAAGCTCGAACCCACAATCCATAGTCAAGAGTCACATGCTTTTCCGATTGAGCCAGCCAGGCAGTCCTGAACTCCCATTTTTGACTAACTGAAATTGAAGAAGCTTAAAACTTATATTTGGAGTTGATTTGCATTTTTCTGTTTCTTTGTTATCTAGTAATTTTTTATTGGATTACAGACATGCATTTATGTCGAGTGCTGTGTTTTTTGGTATTCTTTTAAGTGATTACTTTTTTCTGGCAGGCACTAAAATTACTTGCAGATTACTGTGATCTTTGGATCTTTTCTTTTATAATATTTTAGAGTGGCCTTTATTCTAGGGTTGAATTAACCTTTTGTGTAAGACCTGGTCCTTCTAGGATGGTTACTGAATGCCCACGTATTTAACAAGGTGAAAAGTAAAATACCCAACCCTGTGTGAGTTCTGGAAATTTTCTATCTTACAGTCCCACGGTAATTTTCCTTTCATCAGAAGTTGAGCCTGACTGACCTCATGGAGTCTCTCCCTATGCATATATAGATTGCTATTCAGCTAAAGACAGGAAAACCTCTTTGCAGATTTCTATAACTCTCTGTGTCTTTCTCTTCTTTCCTCTTAGGTATTTCACACTACAAATTTGAGCTCTCTTCACTTCCACAAACTCTGATCTCTGTCTTTTCAACTGTTTACCACCAGATTCAAACATGAGATTTCATTTCTTTTAATTAACGAAGAGATTGAAATAGCAGATAACTAAATTATAAACATTAGCTTATTTTAATGTCAATATTTTATTTTATTTATTTTATTTTTTATTAGGATTTACTTATTTGAGAGAGAAGAGGGAGAGCACACACGTGTGTGAGTGGGGGGAAGGGCAGAGGGAGAGAATCTTCAAGCAGACTCCCTGCTGAGCACAGAGCCCCTTGCAGGGCTCCATCTCATGACCCATGAGATCATGACCTAAGCCAAAATCATGAGTCTGACACTCAACCGACTGAGCCACCAAGGCGTCCCATTTTAATGTCAATATTTTAAAATAAATACAATTTAATACATTAAAATTTTAAAATAATAGTTACATAAAAGATTTTTCTTAATGTTAGGAGTAAACATTTCAAGGGTATTAGAATAATTTTTGGCATGTTATTCCAAGAACAAAACAGAATAGAAGAGGAATTTTTTCAGGAAAATGATAGTTCTGATGGTATGTAAGGATTAATAATTTTATCTTATTTATGATTTATAAAATAAAAGACTGTAAATGTGGTCAGGAACCAATAGTAAAATAAGATGTTTCTAAACTGATAGGTCATACTTAAGCCTTTTCTATACAGAAATGCAAAATTATTTTGGAATTAAAATGTAATTTTGGAAATCTGATGGTCATTACAAACCTTACCTTATTAGATCCAGGTTTTATGCCACCACCTGTCATCTATACATGATTTTTTTAACTCCTCTTGATAAGTTCCAGAAGTTTTTATTTAATTATATAAGTACTACAATATTGATTTATTAAGTAATTTGTACTACTCATTATTTTAATATCAACAAAAAAGTTATTAAGTGACTATTATATTCCAGGCAATATGATGAACAATAGAAATATGATTGGGATCCATCACTGAAGAGTTCACAGGCAGATTAAATTTCAGAAAAGTAAGTAGGTAATTATAATTGAGCATCTTGCTGTCAGGATACAGCAAAGAGAACAACTAAGCTGGCTTTGGAGAATGGGTTGGACAATATTCTTCTTAAAAATAACATGCAGATGGGACTTTGAAGAATGAATAGAGGTGATATTTATTTGTATCTGTCATATATACATATGTATGTATTTGTATATATGTATATATTCATATACCATATATTTATATGTGTATATATTTGTATATATGTATATATTATGTAAGCATTTATACAAATATATGTATATGTTATATATGTGTGTATATTTGTATACAAATACAAATACAGAGATATATACGTTATATATATACTATTATATATATATACTATATATATATCACATAAACTATTATCAAGAATTTCATTGTACTTTCAAGAATCTCATATTTTTTGAGAAGCATTCTTTCTGGGTTTGAGAGGTACACGTGAGCTTAGCTCACAGGATATGAAAGTTTTAATGTCTTTATTCACAAAACACAATAAAATGCATTGTCCAAAGTGTGCTTCAACCTTGGCATGTATGAATGGCTTTATTCTGCTTTCGTGCAATGGATGAATTGTAGTTTATATATATATATATATATAAAATAAATATCAGAGAGGGAGAGAGAGCTATATTGACAGATATCTATTTCTATATAAATATGTGATAATGCTTGCTGAACACATCTTGATAAAGTGGCAATACAAACACATAAGGATTCTTTGGAATTCAGTGTTTCACCTTAAGTATTCCAGACTTCAAAATCCATTCACTACCTAGTATGGTGGTTCTACTTATTGCAACATTTTCATTGTTACAATAAAGAATGTGCTGTTTTCATAGAGGTGAGACTTAAATATAAAAATCTTTTTACCAAAACATTTGGGTCAGTGACAACATTGGAAGTAGCTTCCAGAATTAATAAATCTCATTAAGGTTAATTCACGTTTGTTTTTCTTAACTGACATGAAAAAGTCTAGATAAGTGATTAAGACTATAAAGAACTTTCCAGAGTTTGGCTATTGTGGACATTGCTGCTATAAACATCAGTGTGAATGTACCCCTTCGGATCCCTACATTTGTATCTTTGGGGTAAATACCCAGTAGTGAAAGAGCCAAGATGTCCATTGACAGATGAATGGATAAAGAAGATGTGGTATATATATACAATGGAATATTATGGAGCCATCAAAAGGAATGAAATCTTGCCATTTGCAACGACGTGGATGGAACTGGAGGGTATTATGCTGAGTGAAATAAGTCAGTCAGAGAAAGACATGTATCATATGACGTCACTGATATGAGGAATTCTTAATCTCAGGAAACAAACTGAGGGT
>NC_138371.1:38601467-38639374 GCF_054177405.1 Leptonychotes weddellii
TGTTAAAAAAAAAGAAGAAGAAGAAGAAGAAGAAGATAGCAGGAGGGGGAGAATGAAGGGGGGGAAATTGGAGGGGGAGATGAACCATGAGAGACTATGGACTCTGAGAAACAAACTGAGGGTTCTAGAGGGGAGGGGGTGGGGGGATGTGTTAGTCTGGTGATGGGTATTAAAGAGGGCACGTACTGAATGGAGCACTGGGTGTTATACGCAAACAATGAGTCATGGAACACTACATCAAAAACTAATGATGTAATGTATGGTGATTAACGTAACATAAAAAAAAATGTGCTGAGTACATTGATCTTCCACTCTTCATGCTAGTTAATAGGACAATTACGGCATTCTGTAATATGAATGAAATTAGAGAATCTCTTTTTTAAAATGTTCCTAAGTCTTTACCCTTTAGTGTTTTCTTTATAATAAGAATAACAGATAACATTAAGTGAACACTTATTATGTGCCAGACACCAGAGTCTTTTAGTGTTGTCTATTATATGTTATTCAGTGTAATTTTCTTCACAACCTTCATATTATCCCCATTTTTCACATATAAGAAATCAAGAATAGAGAGGTTAAGTAACTTGCACAAAGTCATACAGCTACTAAGGGGTGGCACTTGGAATTCAAACCCAGTCTACATAGAATTTGATGTCTATAAAGAATAGTAGAGTGGTTAAAGATTTTTTTTCAAAAGGTTTTTCATCAAAAGTGAGAAAAAAATCAGAAACATTTAAGTGCGTTGTATGTTACTTATTCCTCAATTTACTATTTAAATGATATTTAGATCTTGTAGAGATTGGAGTCAATGGTCTTGATAATTCCCCAATTAAAAAAAAAAAGTCTGTATTTCTACAACTATGTTTGGGTACATTTCCTTGACTATAAAGGATCAAATTGAAAAATTGAAAACTAGCACTTGAAGACAGCTACTACAGAAGTCTTCTGTTTTGGGGAAAAGCTCAATAAATTTGTTACTCATTAAATATTTATTTTTTTCTCTAAGGCAATTTAATATGTAATAAATGTAAGCAGAGAAAAAGTTACGTATTTATGTTATGCATTATAATTCTTAAAATAGAACATGGGATTGTTTGTAAAAGAGCAAAAATAAATAATTCAGGAAACAAAGCAAATAGAAGAAACTAAATTTACCTATTGCCATAGATATTACCTATAGCAATAGTTTTAACTTGGAATATTTGCAATTTTGCTGTTTCACCTTGGCAGCATTCTATGCGGGTTCAACAAGCTTAATGATAAGATATAAAAATAATAATACAATACATAAAATATGTTTCAGCCTTTCTTTAAAATTTAGAGACCTCTTTTGCATTGATGATCTCACTTGAGAAGATGAAATGATGACCACGCCCTCTTATTTATCAGGCAAATGGGTATCAGGTAGAGTTTTTCAATGCAGATCCTGGAGAAAATTCTTTATTACAAGGTCTTTTTCAATAGCTAGGGTCAGATGATGCAGTCCCTTCCTGATGGTAGGCTCATGATAGAATTTATTTTTATGGAAGGTTAATAGGATGATAGCACAAAAAAATGGAGCACAAAAGTAAGAGTCACATTAGAAGAGCACTTAGGAGAAAAACTGGAGAAAATGACAGGGAGTGTTTTAAACAAGTTGAGATTGATAATTGTACATCCACATCAAAACTTCCAAAAGGTTGTTAAAAATGCAAACTAGTATTTGAAAATGTTAAAAAATGATGCCATCTACGTAGATATAAGAATCATTCATTTAGTAGGAACAACTTAATCTTGAAATTAGAAAAAAAGAATAGCCTGGAATACAGAACCAGAAGAAGACAGGAAAGTTGGAGGACAGAGTCGAGGATTAAACCTTAAAGTTTAGGCATTTTGGTTATTTTATGTATATGCTGATCTATACTATAATAAACAAGCAATCTTTGTATTCTTCTCTTTGTTTAAGAAAGAAGGTAGCATTACTATTATCACTTTGATTCTGTGTCCATTTGCAACTGCCTACATTCTACTTGCTATATTTCCCAAATACAACAGTTCATTTTACTTCTATATTTCTAAGATTTACCTGCTGTACAGAACCGTTTGCCAGGAAATAAAATCTTGACAAGCCATACCAGCACATGGTATCTTTGCCTCATAACTGTGCCTTTTACAGATTTACCCTCACCCCATTAAAATGGTCCTTCTAATGGATGATTTTTATAATATCTCCTCATACATAATTTCACTTATTTTGTACCTCTAGCTCAAGAGTTCCTATAACTGAGGTCTTTAGCTTTGAATCTTAATTTTGTTTTTTCTGTACTTGGTTACAACCTCAAAACTACACATTGGCACATTAAAACAGATAGCATTATGGGAAATAAACTTATGATGGTGGAGAACTGGTATGTGAAGGAGTGGGCATAATTCTGCAACACAATTGGTATAATTAAAGCTACTTTTTACCGGATGAATATTTTGGACGGATGAATATATTGACCAAGACACATAGGCAACTTGGCATTAGCGGAAAAGATATATTTATGGAGAGAACTTAGGAGCCTAGATGTGTTCTCCTGAGATATAAAGAACACACTAAGAAGGGCCACTATCCCAACAGAAAGAACACTGAAATTGATGTGCCTAAATCTTTGTCCAGACTCTGCTACGATCAATATGGCAAGTAACTTGATCTCTTTGAGCTTAAATGTCTTCATCTTTTATATAAAAGAATTAGATTAGATTATCTTTGTGAATAATTCCATTTACTTCTAATAAGCTATAACTGCTCCATGCAGAGGTTAGAGTTAAATTTATTACAGGATATAACAATATAGTCTATGTAAATAGTCATCACCAAAATCCATCTTAGGAAGAGAACTGTATTATTTGGAAAAATGTATTGATAGGTGTTTGATTATAGAAGATAAAACACTGAGTTATTATTATAAGTGAAATTGTTCTAAGTAAGACATGGAAAAACATTGCTTATGGTTCCTTGAAAGAGAAAAGATGAGATAATGAGATTAAACAAGGAAGATAGCAAAGGGAACATATTTTGAGATGAGTCTCTTCCCAGCAACCTCCTAGAGCCATGGGAAAGCACACTAGAACCATGTAATGCTTACTGTGTAGATTGCTTATGAAATAGATTCAGCAGTTGAATTGTAAATCCCTGCACTATGTGGGGGAAGAGCAGATACAATCCTCAAGCAACCTGGAGCACAGAATCAGAGAGAAGCATAAAATAGTAAGCTTTTGAAATTCGCGGAAACTGTGGGGAAGGATATGAATTCCATGACAGATGGAGGAACTCAGGCCAAGCCAAACAAAATCTTCAAGAGCAAGAAACCATGATATGTCATCTGGCTTCAATTTAAATTGTGAGTTGCATCATTGTCTGCTTGAAGCCTCTTCAATTACCCATTGTCCTGAAAATAACATCCAAAATCGTTGACATGAATTATAAGACTACTTCATTTAGCCCTTGTCTACCAAAACAACATCATTGTTCACATTGTTGTAGTGATTAAATTCCTTTTAGTAAGCCTGACTCTGTATAAATCCTGGACCCAATATTTCACCTTTTCTTTACCAAAAAGCTATTCCTCCCCATTTCCATCTGACCCAGGATAACAAAGTCTCAGTTTAATTTTTTTTTTTTTTCTTGAGTTGGGCTTTCCTGACCCTCTAGACTAGGTTTAATCTCCATGTTTTATGATGTCCCAAAACATCTTCTGGTTCTAACTCTTTCATACTACTCCTCATACTTCATTTATTTCATCTTTGGCCTTCCTTCTAAACTGTGAAGGCAGAGATCATGTCTCTATTTACCATTTTACCTACAATACTTAAAAGAGTGCTTAGAATATGGTAGGAGCTAAATAAATTAGTGCAGAATTACTAGTTTGTGGAAATAGTGAATGATTTTCAGGTTTGAAATAGTCCTTACAAGTTCAGAGTTATACTGGGACAGTGCCAGGCCTCAGTCACAGAGTGGTCGTATTTGCTAAATGATAAAAGCATCAGGAATTATGCCACCTGTAAATATCAGTAATCCAAAGAGTAGAGATACCACATTCCATCATTATATGCATGAGATCATTAATCTGGTCATTACCCAAAACAGATTCAAACATACTACTTTCTAACCACCCTTTCCCTGGTCATTTGCTGTAGATTGCTTGATCAATCACTCCAAATTCTCTTTTTCAATCAAGAAAACTAAGGAAGCCCTTTTAACTGGTCTCCCTACTCCTTTAAAATCCATTTTACACCCAGGAGCCAAGGGATCATTTTAAAACATAAATCTAGTCTGGTGAGGCTCTGAATTAAACTCTTGAAAGCATTATACTCAGAAATCAGCAAGCCAAAATCCTTAACATGATTTACAAGACCATGCATAATCTATAAGATTTGACTTACACTTACACTCCATAACTCCTATCAGTCATTTATTTGACAAATATTTAAGACAGCAATATATGCTAGACATTGTTTTATTTGCTGTGGATGCAGAACTCCTGCCCTCATAGAGTTTGCTTTGCTGGTCAGATGAAGCTAAATCAATCTCTTTATACCACCTCCCAACCCAACATCTCTCTGGATTCCATCCCATTAATACTGCCCTTAATAAGTCACCAATAAACATCACAATGAAAAATCAAGTGTTATATTTTTAACCCTAATCATACTCAGCATCTCCAAAACCTTTGGCAAATTGTCCCCTCGCTCCCCCTATAAGCACTCTTGTGTCATGATTTTTCCTTACCTAAACAATGACACGTTCTCCAACTCCTATAACAATTCACCCAAGGCAGAAGATGAGAAAAAGTTGGAGAGAGAGAGAAGCACCCAGAAACTTTAATATTTAAATGAGGGGAGTAGGAAAAGAATGGATTGCTGCCTGAGTCAAATCAGATCAGTTTACTCTATTGTACACCTCTATAGACTCAAGTGCTGTAGTCTACTACTACTACTCCTCCACGGAAATTTTCAGAGTTTCTTATTTGTGTAATTACTTATTTAATCTTTATCTTTCCCACTAAACCCATTACCCCATTAAACCCCCTAAAGTTGTCAATCTTGTTCCCTGTGGCATCCTCAGAGGTAGCTTGGGGTCTGATTCATAGTAAACATTTAATGTTATGGAATAAATGAGTGTACAATCCTACCATGTAGAATTGTGTGTGTGTATGTGTATATATATATATATATATATACTTTCCAGTGCATAGTTGTGTGACTGTGTGTATGACACTCAGGTGGTGAAAAAGGTAGATTACTGCCCTTAAATTACTAACAATAAATCAATATACTGATGTTGGAGGTCATCGAGAGGATGTAATCACTGATTGACCCTTGAGCTGGATCTGGGCAATTAGAGGCCCTTCCTCTTTCCCCTCTCTTTGGAATATATGTTTTGCCCACTGTTCCCACAGTAGGAACTGGTTTCAGGGATGCAGGCTTGAGAATACTATGTGTTGTTGAAGCCACCTTAATGTGACTGAATGTCATTAAGGCCTCTCTATAAACTTTTAAGATTTTGCAGGCTGGTGTGGAGATATATTTGTTTTGCAGCTGCCCAAGATAAGACTCATGTAAATTTTCAGGCTGAAAGCTGCCACCTACCAATCTGGGGTGATCGGCATCTTTCTTAGGTCTATCCTTGCCCTCCACGTATGGAGGCCATTTTGGGAACCAACAATTGCTGAGCCAGCATGGAGACCAAAGAAATATGGCTTGGGAAAGAAGCATCCATAAGGGAGATCCAGAGTTGACAATCAACTTTGATGCGGGGAGGGGTGACCCAAGTGTTAGATGCTTGTGGACCACCATAAGTACAGAGATGCCCCCAAAAAGCTGGCTGGTTTGATGTGCATCAGCTCTACTGTCCTGGGGGAAACAGACAGATCTCAGGAATGGGTACAGGTTGTGGGAAAGGCTCAAGACAGAGAGGGAACTTGAGAAGTCAAAAGATTCCCCTCAGTCAGCTGTCAAGTGTAGAGTAAAAGTAACTGGATATAGATGTGGTTTGACCTCATTGCTGCCAGGACCCCATTTGAAATATAGACTGGCAACCCAGTGCTGTGTTGATAAGCCTGTGGAAAGCCTTAAAACCTGAACAACAGTTCACATCTACCCCACCTGCTTCTACCATCCCTGATGCCCTGCCTGCTCCAGAATAGGCCTCAGGGATACAGTCCTTTTCAGGAGGGGTGCCTCCCATGCTCAGGGCATAGCATGTAGGCCAAGATTGCCTCCAGGCGAGACACTGGAAGTCATTGTAGGTCTCATGTTGAGTTAGTGTTCACTGGTCCCCCAAAAATAAACAAAAAGTGATAGCTCTGGTTGATATTAGAGCTGAATATACTCTAATACATGGTAACCTCAAAAGTTTTCTGGTGTCCTCAGTGGTTACAGAGGGCAAACTGTTATGGTCACGATAGTCCCTGAAAATTGGGTGTTCTCTCCCATGAGAATATGAGGTTTTCATCTGTGCAATACTGGAGAACATTTTAGGCACTGACATCCTACAAGGTCAAACTCAGCAAACTTCTTTTTTTTTAGTTTTATTTAAATTTCAGTTAGCTAACATACAGTGTAATGTTAGTTTCAGATGTACAATATAGTGATTTAACACTTCCATACGACACCCAGTGCTTATCACAGCAAGTGCCCTTCTTAATCCCCATCACCTATTTTACCCATCCCCCCACCTCCCCTCTGATAACCACCAATTTGTTCTCTATAGTTAAAAGGCTGTTTCTTGGTTTGCCTCTCTCTTTTATTTTCAGTTTTTTAAAAGATTGATTGATTGATTGATTGATTTAAGAGAGAGAATTCACGAGTAGGAGGAGGGGCAGGGGGAGAGAGCGAGGAAGCAGACTGCCTGCTGAGGAGGGAGCCTGATTTGGGGCTCCATCTCAGGACCCTGAGATCATGACCTGAGGCAAAACCAAGAGTCGATGCTTAACCAACTGAGCCACTCATGCCCCTCTCCCTCTCTCTTTTTTTCCCGTTTGCTCATTTGTTTTGTTTCTTAAATTCTACATATGAGTGAAGTCATATAGTGTTTGTTGTTCTCTAACTTAGTTCACTTAGCATGATACTCTCTAGCTCCATCCATGTCGTTACAAATGTCAAGATTTCATTCTTTTTTATGGATGAGTAATATTCCATTGTATTTATATACCACCTCTTCTTTATCCATTCATCAGTCTATGGACACTTGCGCTGTTTCCATAATTTGGCTATTGTAGATAATGTTGCTATAAATATCGGAGTGCATGTATCCCTTCAAATTAGTATTTTTGGATTCTTTGGGTAAATGCCTAGTAGTTCAATTGCTGGATCATAGCATTGCTCTAGTTTTTAAACTTTTTTTTTTTAAGATTTTATTTATTTATTTATTTGAGAGAGAGAGAGAAACAGCATGAGAGGGGAGAGGGTCAGAGGGAGAAGCAGGCTCCCCGCTGAGCAGGGAGCCCGATGTGGGATTCGATCCCAGGATTCCGGGATCATGACCTGAGCCGAAGGCAGTCGCTTAACCAACTGAGCCACCGAGGCACCCTAGGGTAGCTCTATTTTTAACTTTTTGAGGAACCTCCATACTGTTTTCCAGAGTAGATGTACCAGTTTTCATTCCCACCAACAGTGCAAGAGGGTTCTATCAGTGAATTTTACCTCTGGGTTAGCATACTCACACCAGTGCTGAGAGGAAACACCAACGGGAACCAGTAAGTCTACTGGCCCCTCAAAGAGTTGTAACCATCAAATAATACAAACTGCCTGGGAGCATAAGGAGAGGAGAAACCATCCAAGAATCACACTGAATGAGTATTATACACTCTGCACATAATGCTTTCAACAACTCAGTATGGCCAGTAAAAAAGCCAGATGACTCATGGCAGATCATGGACTACTGAGGATTGAATAAGGAGGTGTCCCCTCATCTACGCAGCTGTGTCCAAAGTTGTCACCATCTTAGATTCCTTGTTCATGATCCTAAGAGTGTACTCTGCTGTATTGAATTCAACATTTTTTTTTATCCAGTATATTGCTGAGTATGGCCTCTGAGTCACAGTATTAATATGCCTTCACAAAAGAAAGGCAAAAATGGATCTTTCAAATGCTCCCCAAAGGCTACCTGCACAGGCCCACAATATGTCATGGGATGGTAGCCCAAGACCTGTCCCTGTTCTCTTTCCCCACATCAGTAAAATAGGCCCAGTGTTGAAGGTATAATAGTAAGCTGTGAAGATTTGCCTTTACCGGAGCATCTATGAGAGAGAACATGAACAGTCTGCCACAGAAAATTCAAGGCCCAGGCACTGCTGCAAAGGTTTTAGGAGTTGCTTGCTTGGGTAAAATAGCTGCAAGCCAGAGTGTTGAAATGTACTACCTGAAATGGAACACACACCGTTGAAAGAGGGGAGAAGCTGGGGGTCCTATCCCTCCCCCAGCCCATCTCATGCCTGACAGTGTTGCTTCCCCCAGCCAACATGTATGGTATGCTCAACCAGGTTGAATTCCTAAAGCTGCAGCTTCATTATCTAAGGATCAGGGCACATTTGTAATTTTTTATAGAAGGGGAATATCTTCCCATACAAGTTTCTACTAAATAACTGTCTTTTAGACTTTAAACTTTTGTTACATACTATAGTACATATAAAACTTCTCACTAAATTTACCCAGCAAGATTTAAATGATAGCCAATAAAACCTAGGTTTAGTTAATGCTGAAATGTCTCTAATGAGAAAAGCTATCCTCCAAAGACATTATTACTGCCTTGCAAGGAGGCACATGTGCCATTTTCCAAACAGAATGCTATGGGTTCATATCTGATGAGTATGCTAATTTCTCATATTTATTAAATCACACGAAGACACAGGTGAATTCCTTGTTTGACCTGACCCTCAGCCTACGGAGCTTAATAAATCAGCTGTTCAGATCATGGGGCTCTTGGTGTTAAAAAAAAAAAAAAAGTTACTTATGTTGGGAACCATTATCTTAATCTGTATTTTCTCTTGCATGTGTCTGTACTGTTGCTGAGGTATCTGCCTCTAGGGCAACCAAACAGCCACCAAACAAGCCACCTCCATGCTAAATAAACAAACAAAAAAACCCTCTTGGTGACTGTTCAGGGCACATCATAGAAAAGGGGAGCTTAAGATTGTAAGACCGATCACAAGGCAGGGAGTGTTGGGGGAGATCATTGACAGAATGTGATCACTGGTTGACCCTTGAGCTGGACCTGAGCAGTTGGAGGGTCCTCACCCCCTTGCTAGTCCACAGAAAGGATGTTCTGCCCATTGTTCCCACAGGGAGATCTGGTTTCGAGGACGCAGTCTTGAGAGAGCAATATGTTATTGAGACCATCTGGACGGGTAAGGCCTTTACATAAACTTTTAAGTTTGTGATGGGCCAATGTGGAGATTTACTCATCTTGAGGCCACCCAAGA
Source organism: Leptonychotes weddellii (assembly GCF_054177405.1). Classification (NCBI taxonomy): domain Eukaryota; kingdom Metazoa; phylum Chordata; class Mammalia; order Carnivora; family Phocidae; genus Leptonychotes; species Leptonychotes weddellii. Next base: position 38,610,914 of record NC_138371.1, read on the forward strand.
CAAGCCAAGACAAGCCTTGTATGTAGGTTCCCTTGTCTATTATCTGGAGTGGTCTGTCTGCCTGTTTTTCTGGTCTGTCCTTGTTTTCCATACATAGGGCCAGTTTTGGATTTCACTGAGGGAATTCTCAAGGTTGCCACCCAACAACTGAAAATAAAAAGTACTAGTAAGTTATGGTTACTCCTGCAGCAAAATGATCTTTGCTAATTTTACCAATGATCATCGATGAGGGATTTAAGTATTTCTGTTATTTTACTGTTCTAATAATGTTTCCCAATTAGACCTTAACTTAACCTAGAAAGTAAAAACAGATAGTGATTAAAATGTTGCAGAGGCGAGTATATAGAAGAGAAATGAGGCCAAAAGTTGAGAAAATTAAATACAAGACTCTGATAGATCCAAGTGCATTCCCACCTCCCTCTTGTTATAGAAGGTGTTTTTTGTTTTGCTTATTTTATCCTATCATAAATTCACTGGATGATCTTATAACAAGTAATGTGAATCAAGAAAAAAATATGCAGTCATATACTAAGCAACAATGGAGTGAACTTTTATACTGTCTGTGTACTTAACAGTAAAACTATCTAATTCAAGGTTCTGAGATGTAGTTTATTCAAAGATACAGAGATATTTTTCAAAGTCACCATAATTTTAAAAATGGTCTACAAATCCTTTTGGGAACACTGATTTTTTTTGGTTTTAGTTAGAAATTTTACTCCTGGGGCGCCTGGGTGGCTCAGTTGGTTAAGCGACTGCCTTCGGCTCAGATCATGATCCTGGAGTACCGGGATCGAGTCCCGCATCGGGCTCCCTGCTCGGCAGGGAGTCTGCTTCTCCCTCTGACCCTCCCCACTCTCATGTGCTCTCTCTCATTCTCTCTCTCTCAAATAAATAAATAAAATCTTAAAAAAAAAAAAAAATTTTACTCCTAAAGAGAGCACTGGATAATGAAAGAAGTGGGACAATGTTATCAATAGACGTGCTTTATAAGCTGTACCAGTGTACAAAAATTTGAAATATATTTGTCCTCTTACCTAAGTTTAGATTGATACATACACAAATATTGAAACAATCACAGACATGTATACAAATATGTTCTTCGGTAATAAGATATGCATTGAACATAGAATTTCTTCATATTTTACTGCACCTCCTATGTTGCCCAGTTGGAAATTTTATGCAACTTAATATCATTACCATACATACAATAGCTACATATTATATAATAATAACAATAATAATATAATATAATAATAATATAATGCTAACTAGCTCATTAATCATATGCAACCAACTTCCTCAGTTGAACTTCTTAAAAAGGCTACTTTTTTTTTTTTAAATCAAAGGGTAGATATATATAATAGAGAAAGTGAACCAAGTAATTTGGAAATAACCTATTATGTTTCCATACCAAATTGCTTCTTTTTTATGAAAATGGTTTGTATAATTTGGTGATGTTATCTTCCCCATAAGTAATAAAAAATGACTCATATAAAATAGACTGTTTATCATAAGGGTCATGAATGGAGGGGGTTTTTGATTTCCTGAAACCACATTCAAAAATATTGCGGTGTACGCTCTTGAGGATTTTTGTGGAAGAAGAACCTTATTTTCTAACCACTTCTCAGTTATGTGATTGTCTAAAATACAAGTACCAATAATATATAGAAAAGGATCTACAAGTCCACAGTGAAATAGGTAGTGAAATTAATGAGATTTCAGAAGATTTTTTATACATAATAGTACTAAAATGGGAAAAACAATGAATTTAAAATTTATTTCATCTGTGAATTAACATTATTTAGACTTTCATGTGTTTAAAATTCATGGTAAATGATTTTAAGATCAGGAATCTATGACTGAAATAACTTAGGTGTGTCTATTGAAGTCAGATTTTAAAATGGTTGAAATGATTGATTGCCACCTCATGTGCACAATTTCAGAGATATCAAAATGACAAATCAACTGGCTTAAATTGCCTTAAATCTTATTTGACAGAAAGTGTAGTAAAAATAAATAACATTTAAAAATTGAACTGAAATCTTAGATGTTATATGGAAATGACCTATGTCTCCAGATAGATAACTTAATGTTTCTTAAATGTGCATTTTCATGAAATGTAACTATCAACAAAACAGTAATGCTCTTAATATGTTTACATAGAAAACAAATACATATTGTATGCCAAGATGAGGGCATTTTATTGCAAGTCAATAGAAGCAGCACCATCTAACCCTGTACCTTTCAATCAGATGACACTGGCAAGACAATATTTTATTAGAGAAATAGAACTTGTTAGAGAAATAGGTTATTGTTATGGAATGTAAGTCTATTAATGTTGTAAATCTTTCTTCGCATATGTCATGTAAGATGCATTAGTACCCATTAGATGCAAGTATAAGCTAAACATTAATGGAGCTATTGTTGAATCTTTTCACCACAGTATCCTCCCGGTCATGTGTGCAATGCCTCTGAACAGAGCTTTCTTCTAAATGGTAGACCATTCTAAGTGATATGCAATTAAGAAATGTGCTATTTCACTGCATTAAAGCAGAAGCCAAATGCAAGTTATTAGCATCCATTTCCAGTACAACTCAGCAAGTGAGAGAATCCGTGCAACAAGGAAGTGATCACTTACCTTATAATAACAGTTTAAAAAACTGATATTTGCAATCCATGTAGTCTGGCTAGAGAAGCTTTCTGCCAGTTCTTTGTAGTTATCTTGACAACTCAAAAAGTAAGTTCATTCTTAACATTGAATCTTAGGTTAGAAAACATTGGATAAATCTTTAGTACTAATTTCCTGTCTTCTAACATAGAAATAAAAAATACCTATGTTGTACGGATGATGGGAATTATTTAAACAGTTTTGTAAGAAGCAAGTGCTGTGTAGATATTATTAACATTAGTATTAATTTATAATTAAATAGTTGACCTACAAAAAGTATATTTGGTCATAAAATTAACATTGGCTTTTACCACATTCACCAATGACATTGTTTCCTCATCTATCCATGGCATCATATGTCACAAATACATTAAAGATGTAAAAGTCAAATACAAAACTCTTACAAAAAAAAATTTAAAAACTTCTGAATTATTAAGTTTGATTTACTTAAGGAAAATCATAGATCAAACTTTCAAAACAATGATGGATTTATGAAGAAAACCCATTATTTTCTGCTTTAGACAAATGAATTAGTTGTGTTTATAGTACATAAGTCCTATCTTATAAAATTTCCTAGTTTTCTGGAATTAGTGGATTTAGTTCACATATAAAAAATGGAAAATCTCATTTATAAGATGATTTACAATATACTTAACCAACAGTTCCAAATATTTACATTTTCTTATATCTACCCTGCTCTTCAATTAGGAGTAATTTCTCAAAGCAGAGGGCTGGGGGCTGAGATGTCACCCGTCATTGTCACGGTTTCTGACTCAGACTTGAGCAGCAAAGATCAAATCACATGCACTGCCTCTGTTTTATATACACTTCAGCCATAATACCTATTCTGTTACAGAGAGCCTTGCAGATTACAGACCTCATTTAATCCTCATATTGTAACTGTCAAGTTACATATCTACAAAGGGTATAAAGAGAATCAGTGAGATGAGGCTTCACATGCTTCAAGGGTCAGAGCCAGAATTTGAAATCAGATTCCAACTCAAATTCAGAGTCCTAGTCATTACCCTAAAGCGGCTTGTGTCATTGCTAATCCCTAGACAATTGTCTGTGTAAGGGGAAAAGATGCCATTTTTAAAGATTCTGTAACTCAGACAAAGAAAGAGTTAGCTTTATGAGAGGAAAGAGCTAATTCACTCTGTCTACACTGGTGTATCGTGTTAAACACTGTCCTTTGTATGTCTCACAGATGCAACTCTCTTTGTATGATATAATTAAACTTCCTTGGAAAGAGTTCAAGACCAACTGACATTACATTGAATTTTATAATATGGCAGCTGATATTACATTAGATTTCACCAGTGTCATTATGTAGTATGACAGCAAATGGAAGAAAATCAGCTGGTAAAAAATTATGCTCTAACTGTAACATTTGTGTGCAAGAATATCAGAATTAAGTTTGAAAGATATTCCTAATATTTCCAATATTATACTCAGGTTAAATACATTCCTCATTGAGAGTAGTTAAGAACCAAAATGTGAGGCTTTGTTTTGTTAGCTACCTCAGCATTCCCCTCTAAAAACATAGCTGTGCTGTCAATGTGTCCTTTAGTCTCTTTATTGGGCGAGTGGGGTAGATACCTTTATAGAAAAGACAGTATATCATATAACCCTGCTGCATTAGTTTTTATTTGAAAGTAAAATAAGTTAAATGTCCATAAACAAGGCCCTGAATAAATTATGAGACATCCAACATGAAATTCTACCAAATCACATGAAGTAGAAGGATTCTAAAAAAGTAGGCACCAGTTACCTTTATAGAATGAGAAGACCTAGAAGTTACAATGCCAGGATGACTCTGTATAATCTATTTATTATTGGAATTGTTTATCATGTGTAGAGTTATGCATGCACACAAACATATAAACAGACATACGTATATATTATATACATGTATGCATAGGCATGTGTATATACATACACGTAGATACACACACACATATATATGGTATGTGTGTAAGAGGCCCCCAAATACCACCTGTTGCCTACCTTCTTCTCTCTTTATTCATATCACTTGAAAACCTCAAATTTCACATCAAATAATTGTTATTTGTTTCACGGTCTGATGAATGGAGTGGCTGATCTCCTGACTTGAGCAATGGTGGTAATACACCATTGAGAAATACAAAGGTGGTAAAAAATAAAGGCACAATTACAGTCTGGGAATAGAAAAAAGTACTGCCCATGGGACGCACTGAGACTAATAGCGACTTAGTAGGGAATACCCGGGTAGAGGAAGTGAGAAGTTCAACACCACCGTCCATTGCTGAGGCACTCCCTGATGTGACCTAAACATCACCTTCTTAGTGCCAGTTTTTTACTCCAAAATAAGTCTTGCCTTTTAAAAGAAGTTTCCTAAGAACTCCCAGGTTATTCCAAAGGGATTTCACTATCTTTTCTGGTAAAAGTGTAAATAGGTCCACTCTTTCTGGAGTGTGTTGATTAATGTGCTTAGCTTTAGCATTTTAACTTAATTTAGTGTCATCTGTTGATTGCCAACTATGTATAAAGCATTTTGCTACATCCTTAGAATATACATAGACAAAGAATGATGTCCCTGAGCTGAAATTAAAGATCTTTGAAATTCAATGTTATTTGACTAATTATTGTGCATGGAAAGTAAATCTTACATATGAAAGTCAGGATTTATAAAAAGTAAATAGGGAAGGTCGCTCTCTAACCCCAGCGCCGCCTCTAGCTCACCAGGCTCCCGCCTAAGGAGAAGGGGGCTAAGTAGCTCTTAGTTACATGGCTCCTACAAAGCCAAAACTGCCCACAAATCCACCAGTGCTAAAGCACCCAGGAAGCAACTAGCTACAAAACCCGCTCGCAAGAGTGCGCCCTCTACTGGACTAGTGGAGAAACCTCATAGTTAAAGCATGGTCCTGTGGCAACCTCCGTGAAAGTAGACCTTATCAAAAGGTGACTGGACTTCTGATTCGCTAACTTCTTTTCCAGAGTCTGGTGCGAGAAATTGCTTATGACTTCAAACAGATCTGAGCTTCCGGAGTGCAGCTGTTGGTGCTTTGCAGGAAGCCAGTGAGGCCTATCTGGTGGGCTTTTTTTCGAAGATACCAGCCTGTGTGCAATCCGTGTCAAATGTGTAACAGTTATGCCAAAGACATCTAGCTAGCACACCCCATAGGTGGAGAATGTGTGTACGAAACACACATGATGGAACATATTTCATTCTTTAAACAAAATTTCTTTTCTTCCTGTTATTGGTAGTTTTGAACGTCAGATATTTTTCCCCACCATGGGATCAAAAAGTACCTAAATATATTATTGCAAGTGGAAAAATAGGGGACAGAAATCAGGTCTTGGCAGTTTTTCCATTTTCATTTGTGTGTGAATTTTTAATATAAATGTGGGGACATAAAGCATTAATGCAAGTCAAAATGTTCCAGTGAACAAGTCTCAGCAGTTCCACTTTATAACAATTATAAATAAACCTGTTAAATTTTTCTGGACAATACCAGCATTTGGATTTTTTTTTTTTAAACAAGTAAATTCCTTATTGACAACAACTAAAAAAAAAGAAGAAAGAAGAAAGAAAGAAAGAAAGAAAGAAAGAAAGAAAAAGAAAAAATGGGAGAACTTATATAAACTAAAAAATAAACTAGTTTTATAGTTGTTAAATAATTTAAATAATTTGCCATGGAAACATCCCTTCTCCATTATCAGATGTACTAAAATTTAAAATATTTACAATATCACAATGATACATAGATAATGTTCAGCAGACATCTAATGCAGCTAAATGCAATTTATAAACACATATGTGAGATGGGGACGTTCGGATTGCAGAGAAAACTATAGGAAAAAGAATAATGGAAATAGCGAAGTTAAAAAAAAAGAAAAAAAAGATGCTACTGCCCCAGAAAGATGAAATGAATGTCCGCCTTAACTCTCTGGATGGCTTTCTATTTATAGACTTTAGTCCTTCCTGTAACTTGCCTTCTTTCTTCTCCAGAGCCCCACACCTGATTCTCCATTTTCTTACACCAGGCTAACTTTCTTGATACTCAAGTAATAACAATAACTCTGGACGAGAGAAAACTGAGACTCAGAGAAGCTAAGTATCTTGCCCATGAATACCCAGCTTGTGTCAGGGCAAGGATCCCAACTCAGGCATGCACTGTTGCCCTGCCATATAGCCTTGCTTTCCCATTATATCAGAAGCTCTAATAATAGCCAGTGAGTGGCTAAGTGTCCAGATTTATGCTGCAAAGCAAAGAGGTAAGTATAGAAGTGTAAAGAAGTCAATTTAAACTCTCTAAAATCTTGCGGAATTTTCTATTTAAACACTTTTAGCGTGTTCAACAGTGTAAAATACAGCTTTTCAGAAAATAGTGTTATTAGACACGATCTGTATCTGATCCTGTGTTACAATCACTGCTCTGTAAGATAAAACTGCGGAAAAAAATTAAAGGTTGTAAATGTTTATGATGTTCATAATGACAGGCCAAGTTGTATCAGATGATAAGAGTTGCAGAATATTTACCCGACTGTGAGCTGGCTTTCTGCTGTTTCTGTGAAACAGAAGTCAGAGGAAATGACCAGCTTTCTCTAGCATGCGGACACAACTTTTTTTAAAGCCTCATTCCTTTAAACTATTGTTACTAATGGTGTAATAAATGAAATCCATTGCCATAGTTTATTGCAGTACTCTCTTGCTAAAAGGGATTCCATGATCAAATAATATTGGAAAACCTAAGTTCAATAAAGTTAAATAGGTGTTTAGTTTTATCTGATGCTGTTTTGCTTTGATTTTACTGCAGGGCTCCTCAGAGCCCTTAATATGCAAATGTGCATTGTGAAGTTAAGTAGAGTTTCTATGAAGCGTTTCCCAAATTTATTTTATGACAGAAGCCTCTTCAATTTGTCTTTTTCCTCTTTTTGGGGGAGTGAGGGACAGGAGGAAGAAACACTTGGGTAAAAGAAGTGTCAAAATAGTTGAGAATGTTAGTTCCTAAGAGACCTAGTCTGCCACTGACAAGTAAGTTGGGCAAAAAGCAAACAAAACAAAACCCAAACCAAAAAACAAACAAACAAAAACCAAAAGCCCACTAAATTAAAACAAAGAGGGACTTGAAAAGCAGTTTCATTCCAAATTGATTCAAACTTCTGGTTCTAACTGCAAAAAAATAAAGTTTCATCATGATTTGAAGAAAAGTCTTAAGCTCTAAGATAAGGCTATGATTAAGTTAAATAGCGATAAGGAACTGTCTGAATTTGTAAATAAAAAGACACCACATTGTATTGAGATGCCCACTGCTTTTTATATGTAGCTTTTCAAAAACAATAGTTTTTTTTTTTTTCAAACTATTGGCAAGCTTGCAGCAAACGTTAACTGCTGCATATTACTTTGGTTAAATATCTTAATCAGACAACATCTTTTGTGAAATGTTTATTTTAAAGTTTTAAGTGAAAAACAATTACCCTTTTACTTGCTGAAACTTGGATCTTTGGATAATGAGGAAATACCCACTCATTTACTTTCCCCATGGCAGTGGCTATCAACCAAAGTTGTGCATTACAGTCATCATGAAACTTTTAAAAATCCAGTGCCTCCACCTCACCTCCAGAGATTCAAAGCCTTGGAGTAAAGACTCCGCATCAGTGTTTTTTAATCCCCCAGGTGATTACAATGTACAGTCATGACTGGGGCCCACTGCCTTAAGAGGAAATAAACTATTTCTCTAGCACTGAAATTATAAATCTACACATAAACTATCAGAAATAATTAAAGGCACAGGAATCAATAAGGCATAGGAACTTACATTATAAAATGATTTCTTTAAATCATGGCTCGTTATTTATGCATCATTAAATAATTACAGCGAAGGGTGGAAAAATAGCAAATTTACTTTCAGTTAAAAAAAAAATCAATCCGAAATGAAGATGACTTCTTGGAAACATTATCAATAGCATTTGATCTACAAATTAAACACTTGATATACCAATATATTTGTTACTGATAATATAATATGTATTTTTATATTAATAAATTATAAATGAAAGCTGATGAAATAATTATTTGAGTCTACATATTTTATGTAGGCTAGAAATTAAGAGATAAAATATTAAGGTTTTGGATTAGATATGAAAATGATACTGTATTTCATTATTAATAATCAACATATTGTGCACTTTAATGTCACACACATATAACTTGTATATACTCAATTATTTTTGATTATATATTTATATGATTATTATATAGAAATATATAGCTGACTACATGTATACATATTTAGGTATTCATTCATTCATAGGGATTCACCCCAAGGCCATTATCGTTAAATCATATATATCCCTTAATCTTCAAAAGAGCCCTTGGAGGTAGATATTACTTTTACCTATATTTTACAAATGAGGAAACTGTCCATGGTCACAAAGCTAGTAAGTCAGACATAACAGAAGCTTACTACATATTTGGTAAAGATATGCTAGAGAAATTCAATACTTAATGGTAGATATAAACATGGATGTGTATAACAGCTCATCTACACACTGAGTATAAGCCTTTATCTTTTTTTTTTTTAATTTTTAAGTAATCTGTACACCCAATGTGGTGCTCAAACACATGAACTCATGACCTGAAGATTAAGAGTAGCATGCTCTACTAACTGAGCCAGCCAGGCATTCCCCCCCACCATTTTTGTTTGTTTGTTTTTTAGTATAAAACCTTATCTTGTCTTAGAAACTTCTCTGCCAAAAGTCCTGTGACAGCTGGGCAAGAATTCAGGTATCCTTTCATTTGTCATATAGGTAGAGTAGTACCTTACTTCTTAAACAAGGGTGAATATTAAAATACAGATTCCATGGTCCAACCCCAAACTTTCTGAATTAGCATCCCTGCTGTTGAGACCTAGAATCTGTCCATCTTTTAAAAAGCTTCTTAAATAATTCATATGAATTAATTCATAAGAATTGCAAGTATGGAAACCACTGGATCTCATTGCTTATGGTTGAGATTTAATATTTAGGTCTTACTGGTACTCCGTAGAAAAGGCAAAGAGACTGCATGGACAAAATGAATATATTCCAGGTAGTTTCCTTTCTCAGAGGCTAAGAGGTAGTCATACAGCAGAAAATGATGATGTAGGTTTTGGGCTCTGACATCAGACAAAACTGTGCTGAGTCCCAGCTGTGCCACCGACTAGGTTTGTCACATTGGGCAAGTCCCTTGATGCTTTAAAAGCTATATGTCTTTTCTATAAAATGGGGATAAGGAATTCCTTGTTTCATAAGGGTTTGTGGGGATTAAAAATGTGTTTCCCCCTGCATGACACAATGTTTGACCCTTAAGAAGCATACTATATAGCTTACCATTATTGAAATATCAGAAAGTAGTAGAGATCAGAAAGAGGATAGAGTTCTGATTGGCAGTGTCTTATTTTCTCCAGGTTCATTTATTATCTTAAATTATTCTTGTTCTAGAATAATTTAATTTATTCATTTATTTATCTTAAATTATTCTTGTTCTAGAATAATTTAATTTATTCATTTATTTATCTTAAATTATTCTTGTTCTAGAATAATTTTTTCTCCCTTCCCCCAACTGCACCCCTATTAAAGCTCTGAGTAATCTCACAATTCTTAACAATGCCTTTTCCACGTAGAGGGAAAAAAATGTTTTTAAAAAGTTCTATGGAAAGAATTTCTGTGCTGTTTCTACTAAAAATATGACAACTTAACTCTATACCCTCTGAGTCGATTCTAGAATGTGTATACCACAAATAAGCTGTTTTAACTCAGGAATATTGAAAGCAAATATCCTGTACTCTTTTAAAATAAGAAATTTTGCAAAGGCATGACACAATTGGATTGTATAACTAGTATTCATATGATGCACAATGCAAAGTGCAATTTGTAGACCTAGTTTTAAATTCAGTTCTAATAAGTAAACTGATTTGACCCTGTTGGGGGAAAAGTTCAAGCACTCATCCAATCACTAATCCAATCTTCATTGTCATAAAATGTAATTCCTGTCTATTTCTGTGGTACTAATAATGAGGTTAAATAATGTATATATTTTTATTTACATGTTCAATGATACTATGCTCTGTTCAGTGAGTGATGTTCTTCTGCCACTTGGTGGTGCTTGCCAGTTTCAGAATTTGTTTCTTGGTGGCACTGTAACACTAAGTACAAAGCAAGCTGAACAAAATCACAGCATTCCTCTTGGAAAGGCTTTGCTTGAAACTGTTTAATAATTTAAAGAACCTCTGTGGAAGTAACTGCATTTGTTAACCAGTCACAACCAGTAATTAACTCCTTTGGAGTTTTAAGTTACTTTGGGCAAAATGTCTTAGGAAGAGTACATATTATTAGAAAGCATGACAAAAACTTACTTAGCAGAGAATTCAATAACAGTTCTACTCTGCTAAGAGGTTCTGTAAAATTCTACTTATATAGCCAAGTGTTGAAATCCTAGCAGGTCCTGTCTCATTATCATAATTACTGGTAAACACTTTTAAGGACTTTGCTTTTAGTTTTAAGCATGACTTATTTTCATAAGCCTGATTAGTTACCACACCAGCCTTGCTATGGAAAATGACATGTTCTCACTCTGAACTGGGAGTTCTTAAATCTAGATCTACATTAAGCGTATATTTATGTTGCCGCTTCTGCTGAAAGGGTGCAGCTAAAGACATCTCTGATTCCTTGTTTTTGCAATATCGGCTGGCAGCTCTATCTAACAGGCATTCCGTTTCCTTAAAGAATTTAGCTGCGCTGTCTAGAAGCCGATTTTCTGATGCCTCCAACGTCTGGTCTAATTGATCTGTTTTAATGGAGTCTTTGTCGGTGAGGAGCGAGATGCCACCGACTAGAATGCTGGGATCTGCTGCTTAATTGCCGGGAGCGAGAGACACTGAGGTTCAGAAATCTTTGGCCGTGGGCGAGGGTTGGGGGGTAATCTTGGGGCGGAGGCAGAGATGTAAGATAAAGGAATGGGTTTCACACAGGAAAAAAGATGAGATTTCTTTGAGGCTCTGAGGTGCTGCACGATCACATCTCTCAAAGGAGAAGTTAAAAAGCAAGGAAGTGGGAGGAGGTTAGAGGTTAAAGTACTTAAAAGGATAGCTCGGGCACAATTTGTTTTTCTGGCGGTGCCTGCGAAAGATAGATAGTCCCTGATTTCAAAGTGTACTGGTGCCTCTTTTAAGTGATTGGAGATGGACGCTAATTGCCTGTGAGGTGCTATCAAATATGCTTTTCTAAATTCGGGGGACCAGAAGGAAAGATGAGATTTAAAAAGAGAGAAACAGAGATGAGGGCTCTTGAAATAGAGAAAGAAAGAAAAGGAAAGAAAAAAAAGAAAAGAAAAGAAAATGGAAGGAAGGGTGTAAGAAAGCAAGGGAGGGAGGAAGGAAGGAAAAGAGAGGGGGAGAGAGGAAGGGAGGGAGTTAGGAAGAAAGAAGGAAGGAAGGAAGGAGAAGGAGGGTGGGAGAGAGGAAGGAAGGATAGAAGGAAGGAAGGGACGTAAGAGGGAAGGAGGGAGGAAGAGGAAAGAAAGGCAAGAAGGAGGGAAAGAGATGTAGAAGGAGGGTGCTGGGGGAAAAAAGGGAGAAAAAAAAATCTTGAATCACTGAGCAATCACACAGAAAAGAAAATTCTTCCTTGTAGGTCATCCAAAACACTGACCCGGGTCACTACAGAAAGATGCTCCTCTCCATCCGTGTCCCGGGAAGCTCTTGGACCAGTTACTAGCGCCTGAAATACCATTAGGCTAAAGAGTGTCTAACTGCGTGAAGAATGCAGCAGGCGGAAGGCGGGTCCCGCTACGCCTTTGCTCAGCGCCGGCAGGAGCGAAAGAACGAAGGGCACTGAGCGACACACTCCTGTGGAGTTAGACCTTCTCGCCTCCCCAGGCCACCGGAGATCCGGCAGAGAGATCCGCTAAAGCGCCCAGGGCCGCCACCCGCGCCGCCAAAGTGAGCCGCTCTTCTCGGAAGCCGCTTCCTGGAGGATGCGCCTGCTACCCACCCGTTGCTGATGCCGAGGAGCCCTCCCTGCCTCTCTCGGACCACTTGTGCGGACCAAATCTGACCTCCGAAACACATTTACCCGCACCTCCCAGGCAGCCACACTAATAGGTTCCTGGCTGGAGAGGAGCGTGTGATGAGGAGAAGGCTCCAAACCCTCGGCTCCTCAGGCAGGGTCGGAGCTGCAGGGGGCCAGGGAGGGGAGCAGAGAGCGAGAGAGGGAGGAAGGAAGAGAAGAGAGCCTGGAAGGCTCGCTGAGTCAGCTAGGCGAGCAGCCTCAGGGTCGCAGGTTCCTGTGGGAACCGGGGCTGCTTCCAGGCCGGCCAGAGCTCTTCTCACACCACCGCCTCTCACCCTCTCCCGGTCTCTGCACCTCCCTCAAGAAAGGTCCCTGGGCTCTGGCCGCGATATTCCCAGCTTGAATCCGGTTACAGGCGGCGTGTCCGGCACGCAGGAGCCCCGGGTTCCAGCAGGACACCGTCTCTGGGCCCGCTCTCCCCTCTCAGCCCTGCTGCTACCGCTTCTCCTCCACCTCCGCCCTCACCAGCTCCAGCTCGGAGAGACGCCACCCAGCCGCGGCGGGTACTCGAGGCCCGGGGTCACGCACTGAAGAGGGGAGCTAGATCGGGGGCCCTAGACCGGACCCAGGGCTCGGTAGGGGGCGTCCTGGGGCGGAGAGTGAAAGGACAGGTGGTATATAAAGGTGTGGGAGTCGCCCACTCCGAAGCCCGCGCTTCTCCCCTGAGCCATCCCCGCGCAGCCCCACTCGGGCCAGCGCCTCGCGAGCTAGCCCATCTGTGGCATCCGCCGTCGCCTCCTCCTTGCACCTCCTCGCCGACCCCTCCCTCCCGGGACCTGCATCCCGCTCCGCCAATCAGCGCCCGATTGCCTCTTCCCACGTGATCTCGGGCGGGCTAAGGACCTGCTGCTTCCCAAACGCCAGAGGGATGCGGGCGGCAGAGCGCGAGAGGCGGCTGCTGGGCTGTGGGGCGCTTTGACTCTCCTTCCACCCAGCCTCCTTGGACTCCTCTCCTCTGCCCTCTGGACTCCGGTCTCCTCGTGACCCCCTGGCTGCCCAGAGCCCCCTCCTATGGCAGCAGCCCCCCGAGTCTCCGGCGCGGCTTCTCAGCGGACGACCCTCTCGCTCCCGGGGCTGGGCCGGGTCGCTGGATGTTTCTGAAACTCTGGAGACCATGCGCGGGTTTGGCCGCTGCTTCCCCGTCGGGTGCCACTGCCACCGCCGCCGCCCGTGCTGCCGCCGTCCGCGGGATGCTCAGTAGCCCGCTGCCCGGCCCCCGCGATCGCGTGTTCTTCGGAAGCCGTTTGCTACTGCAGAGTTGCGCGAACTAGTCATGGTGCTGTGGGAGTCCCCGCGGCAGTGCAGCAGCTGGACACTTTGCGAGGGCTTTTGCTGGCTGCTGCTGCTGCCGGTGATGCTACTCATCGTAGCCCGCCCGGTGAAGCTCGCGGCTTTCCCTACCTCCTTAAGTGACTGCCAAACGCCCACCGGCTGGAACTGCTCCGGTAAGTCCAGAACCGCAGCCGCCGACCCCTTTAGTCCCGCGGGGGAAACGTGTTTCCAGCACAGACCAGCCTACCTTAGTGCGTCTCCTCGGCCCCTCGCTTCCTACTGCCCCAGACCTCTGAGACTATCGACCTCCACCCAGAGGAGCACAGGGAACCATTCCAGGCCGCTAAGGAAGCTGGGGGCCGAGGGGGTCTGGGGTGGGCAGAAAGTGCAGGTGTAGGGACCTTCGCATCCTTGCGCTTAGAACTGCGGGTATGTCAAGAAATACTAAACGGGATGGTTTTGTGGATCCATCGCAAAGAGCACCAGTCCTTGGGGGAAAGACTAAAACGGAACCTTTCGCATCATTAAAGAAAAAAGTCTGGCTAAAACGAGCGAGAAATAACTTTATGAGAAAGAACAAGCGAGAAAGCAATAAATCAAATAATGACTGTAGAGGAACACTGATTCCTGGCAAAAGTGCCATGAGGTGCCCCGGTCTCGCTTTCAAGACCAGGTCACACGGATTCCGAAGGAGCTTAGGTTTCAAGAGATTCATTCTCTCTCTCCCTCCCTCCCTCATTCCTCCCTCTCTCCCTCCCTCCCTCTCTTCCTCTCTCTCACATCCTCCTAGTCTACTTGGCTGCAAAAGACGTTGTTTTTGCAGCCCAGAGATGCTTCTCTCTTGCCCCCCTAAGCTCCTTGATGGTGAAGGGAAGTTGAGAAAAGATTCATTCGTCGGTCTCCCAGGCCTGGGTGGGCATAACTGAGCCAGGCAGGCTTATGCGCAGGCGGGCGGAACCGACCCTGGTGGACGCTGACTCCATTTCTGGGCAGGCTTCCTTGGAATGGGTCAGGCGCTCTTCTTGCTCGCTGGGTCCCTTCAGAGTCTGAAAGCGAGAGCTTGGCAGACGTTGCTCTGCTGAAGCCTCCTAATTAAATAGGGCCCGAGGACGGGAGTTGCTGTACTCCGAGCTGGCTTCGCATTTCAGTATGACAGCCCATAGTATACCCTGGCGGGATTCTGGTGTGATTTCATTGGCATTTTAAATTGCATTAACATGCCTGGGTATTGTCCCCTAGGTCTGGTTTGTTCTAGTTTTAGCAAGTGTGCATGTAATTTTTCATCTTCTGTAAATATAATTCTGCTGTAGTTAAATCTGGCTCTGAATAAAGTGGCTTCCAGGGATGTATGTAAGCTGAAGTGTATGTAACTTTGGAGAGGTGGGAATGACCAACTGTAACTCATAGGATGAAAGAATATGTAGTTCTAGGTTGTTACTGATGTAAATTGCATGAGGAAAATTATTATGCATCATTGTAGCTTGTGCTTTTTAAAGACAGGTTGAGATTTGCAACCCTATTAGATTTGGGTCAATAGATTGCCTTTGTTCTGTTTTTGGCAGTTTCTAAATTTGGTATTTTTATAAAATTTAACATGTTTACTTTAACTTATTCGTGGTTCATGGGTGCATATATGTTATTTTTGAAAAGCTAAGTTCCACTTTGCAGGTGTCTAATTACTTTTTAGGTGCCTTATCATAGATATATTAAACAACCTGCAAAAATCACTTGTTTGAAATGGTCACAGCTTTGTAGTCCAACATGACTGGTTTGCTTCATCCCAAGTATAGTATTGTTTTAGGAAATAACTAACTTAAATTTGAAATTGAGGTTGGCAATTAAGAAATTTATTATTAGCCAGGTATCTTAAGGAGGTCTGCAGAAACTAAGAAGAATAAACTTGTTTTCCAAGCAGATTTTCAAGAACTTGGCACACCCCTCCACCCCTGTTAACTTAGAGGTGATCAATCTTCATTTGAGCCAGACAGACCATCACAGAAAACGCTGTGCCTGTTTATCTTTATTATTGGGGCTTTGTTTCTTCTTTGTCTGGAGACATTCCAAATAAGGGGTTGTTCCAGATCTTAAAGCAAAAGAATGATTAAGAATGGAGAAATGGTAAAATGACACTCAGAGACCATCACCAGCTCTTTTCTAAAATGTGGAGTTTGGGGGTCATAAACTATAGTCTACTTAATAAGAAAAAATTAAGGAAGCTAGGAAGCAAGTGTTAAACCTTCATTCACTGCTGCCAGTATTAACCTTGGTTAAAATAAAATAGCAATATCAAAAAAGAATATTAAAAGAGAATTGACTAGAAAGGAATTGTGAAAAAAAGAAATGAATATTGATCACTTAACTAGATTTTGGAGGTGATCAGTAGAGAATGACCTTGCAGTACAGCTGTGGTTATTGGAATTAAAATTTAGAGCAATTCTTTTAAAGCTTCAAGATAGTGCTTTTTTTTTTTTTTTTTTTTTTTTTGCTAAAGTCTATAACATTTTTTAATGACTGGAGTATTCTCTTTAAATTTGAGGTTATGATGACAGAGAAAATGATCTCTTCCTCTGTGACACCAACACCTGTAAATTTGATGGGGAATGTTTAAGAATTGGAGACACTGTGACTTGCGTCTGTCAGTTCAAGGTAAGAAGTCTGATTTTTATATCTTCTTATTCATTAATGAGACTACAAAGGAGGGATCTCCTTTGGCAATTTATAGCTATGCAAGCTAAGAGGAAATCTCGCACCACGCAAAAGCGCTGTACTACCAGGAGAGCCAACGGATGTCAAAAAGGCATAGCTTTTTGGAGAAATGTGTATGCCAGAGTTATAAATGCCACTGGAGGTAGAAAGCTTCAGGTTGTTCTGTTGGTGTGTCTGAGGTAAATTATGTTTATGTGTCCCATCTAGCATGCATTTTATAAATCAACTGCTGGGGTTAATAGCCAAAATAATCAATGGATAGGAAGTATGGATTCGAACTTTTGTTCTTTTTTATTGGGGCTATCATTTTTTGATCATATTGCTCTGTTTTAATGGCTTTGGGTTTTACTCTCCGGGCAAAATGGTTATGTATTTAAATAAACTCCTTATTAACGGGACTTCAAAACTACTGTGCTAGTTTTTGAAATCATGGAACTTATTAATATATATATCAACTTTTCATGGGTACCACATTCAATTACAGCTGAATCTCCCAGGAATCCAAGAGAGCGCAAATAGCTGCAAGTTATTTCATAAATGTTAGAAAAATGTACTTTACCACATGTTTGAAAAATAAATAAAAATTAATTTTTTTTAAAGAAAGGGACATCATCAAAACTAGGTTATGAGTATCTCTTGAAGATAGAACTCTTCATGTCATTATTATAGTCATCATCTAACAAATGCTTTATACCGTGTAAATTATAAACCTTCTTTTCTCTCAAAATGTTTATACAAGCATACATACCTTCAACTATCATAGGTGTTGTACTAATGTCTTATATTCACCTTTAAGTGTTGCTGGATTTTTCAAATACACATGAAATCTAACACAGGGTTCAACCAGGAAATATGTGCATAAACAACTATATTAGTGGGATCAAGGAAAACTTTTCTAAGATTGTAAGCAAAACTAAAAAAAGAAAAAAGAAAGAAAGAAAAAGAAAAAAGGTACAGAACAAATGAAAACATAAACTCAAATTCAGGTCTAAACAATTGTTATAGTATGTAGTATTTAGAATTGTTGATGAAACTGAATATTTTAAATTGAATTCAACCTCCCAGTGAGAGAGATAAGGGAATTCATATTTAAATATAGTTTGAATTGTTTGTAGATAAGCTCAAAGTTGCTTGGACATTATTCTTTCTAAGAAAAGCAATAAAACGACTGCAAAGTGCACCACCTGCTGGTGGGTGAGTATTGGTGTGACCATGCTACACTCCTTCAGACCATACTATAGTGTTAAAAAACATATTTGTGCCTACTTAATATGCATGTGACACCAACCTCTAAGGTCTCCAGCCACACTGAACAATGTAATTATGTTCTTTCAATGAACTACATGGGAGAGATGGAGCATGAAAACTCTCCAATTCATACTTTCCCCAAATGTTAACTAAAGAGAAAATACAGGGGGATAAATCGTTAATTAAAGGCCCAAAGCATCTTGTGGATTTTCCCCCCTTTCAGTTTGTGATTCCCATAAATTTGTCTTGCTTTCATAACCAAGGGTAGACATAAGAAGTGAATTCATAAACAGTACAAAATGAACCAAAAAGAATGTTCCTCAAATGGAAAGCCATAATTCTAACAAGATTTCAACAAGAGAAAAATAATGGAGTTCACAAAATCTAAATCGATGCATGCTACTAAAAGGGATGTATGGTTTTCTTATTTAAGAAATTGTGTTCAGTTTTCAGGTTCCACAAAGGATTTTGGTAAAACTTTTATCAACAAAAATATTTGTGTTTTTCGTGCTTTGGCCAGCCAGTTACATTTGTCACTAATTTAAATACTTTTTGAGTGGAATAGGTCAGGGAGTGGGCAATGAATGCAAGTTTGAATAAGGAACTAAAATGTATTTTTTTTTCCTAATACCTGTAGCATTTAAATTTGCTGCGAGATTACTACTGCCATTAGCTTGTGCTTTGTAATAGTTGTCAGACGTCTGTCAAGAGAAAATAAACATTTCCTTCATGGAAAATTTAAACTCTACACATAGCAAGAATATAGAGTGGCTGGATTAAGTTGAAGATCAAAGAAAATGTGCAAGTTGTGCAAAGAATAATAAGATATTTTAGACTAAAACTATCTTGATTCAGTCCTTTCCAATACATTACAATGAATTTGAGGGTTCCCCCCCCTCAGTTTCTGATGAAAAGGGAGATGTCCTGATAATCTATTTTCCTACATACTATTCTAAACTAGCTGAGGTCATCTACTCTCTGTTTCTCCTGTTTTTACAGATACAATCACAAATTCTTTCATTCAAATTAGGATGCAAACTATGGTCATTCTAGCTGAGAGATAAATTTCAAAGAAAAGTGTGTGTATGTGATCTATAGTTTTCCAACTTGGAACACTAAAATAAACATGTATTTGCCTTCACTTCTCTTAGATGATTGAAAATAAACATATTCTCCTCTTTATTAATTACAGCCAAGTGAGGTAATTATTTTCTCCTCCTTTTACAGATGAGGAAATTAAGGCCCAGAAATATAAATAACAATCATTAAGTGGTGATCTTAAAGTAAGAACCTAGGTCCTTTGAAACCAAGTCTAATTTTCTCCCAAAACATTATTCATGCAAATGAAAATATCAGTAACAGCAACAACAATACCAAGTTATTGTAGACAATTCAATATCAAAGGTAGTACAACTGATTTTTGGATGATAATGTGAGTTCCAGAAATGGCAGAACCTGGTTCCTATCTATCAGATGGCATTCTGGTCAATCCGATAAATCAGTTGTGGAGAGAAAAATTTAGAGACAATTAGATGGAGGGGTGGATGGATGGATGGATGGATGAATGAAAGAAAGAAGGAAGGAAGGAAGGAGCGTGCATATGTAGTTATTGATAGATAGCATTGGTCATACAATGACCAAATATCAGTTGGTAATTTAAAAATATGATGAAGCCTTCTGTTTTTTAGATATTATTTATTTCAAATACTCAGTATTTGCATTTAATAAGCATGCTTTAGATGTACAATTGTTCCACTTACTAGGACTGCATAATAAATTGCCCAGAACTTAGTGGCTCAAAAATAATGAACATTTCCTTTGCTAATGAATCTACAATTGGACAGGGCTTAATGGAAACATCTCATCTCTCCTTCCCTTGGCATTAACTGAGGGAGGGAGAGAACTCAAAGGCTTGGTCCTGTACTCTTCTCAGGGCTCCCACTCATATGTCAGCTGGACACCTTGGTCCTTAATGTGGATCTCTCCATATGTGCTACTTTGAGCTTCCTCATACCACAATGGCTGGGTGTCAAGGGCAAGCATCCAGAAAGAGAGAAAGAGCCAAATAGAAGCTGTATCCTTTAATGACCTAGCCTGAGAAGTCACACAGAGTCACTTTCACCATAGCCACAGGCTTGCCTACTCTTAAAGTCATATTTTCTTTCATTTAAAGAAATGTGGTTACAGAGAAGAAAAAGTTACTTATGGAATGATCAAAGGATTGGGACATGTGCAGGTTTTTTATCTTTTTCTTTTTTGGAAGAGAAACATAACCATATCCTAAGCCATTATTCTTAAGCCTTTGACAACTGGGAATATAACAAGAATTCACTTAACATCTGTGGAGTACCTTCTACATGCCAGACTGTATGGAAGGTGCCGACAATCTATAAAAAAGAAGTTATACATGGCTTCTAGATGCTGAAATCTCAGCTGAAAGAAATCTTTATTAACCAAACAAGCAATAAATCATATGGAAAAACTTCTCACATACATTTTTTGTTCGTTTGTAGTAAAATGAATTCCATATATTCTAGAGTGTCAAGTCATTGAATCCATGAGTGTGATATGTAGCTACTTTCTTAAGCAATGTGGACACTTTGGAGCAAAATCATTCCACTGAAAAACACATATTTGGAAAATAAACTTCGGATTTTTATAACATCTTAAGAAAATATAATCACTTTTCCCCTGAGAGGAAGTTTGTACAACACATACATTTATGGGTCTAACCATCTGGGCCTGAGTCTTGTTTTTTCTCTTACCAGCCAACTAGGTGGCCTTTAGCAAGTCACTTAACATCTGAATCTGTCCCTTCGTCTGAAACTGAGCAGTATCATGATTACCACTAAAAACTATTTCCAATAATTTGGCGTATTTTAACATAGTACTTAGCTTATTTTTATGAGCAGGGTTATTCTGTTTTCCTTTATTTCTCTAATTTAAATATGTGCATTTGGTGTCAGTGTTAGACGGTGCATCAACTATATTAAAAAATGCTTATCATGAGACAAATAATTTACTTTTCTTTTTATAGATGAATATTCCAAAGTATTTTAAAAACATGACTCTGTTAATCCTCCCAAATACCCTTGTTAACCATTTCAGTTGGGGAAATTGAGCTATAAACTTGTTAAATATTTAATAGTTGAGTGATGTACACAAGAGCAATGAGAGAAATCGGTGAAACTAGGACCAGACTCCTGTTCCTGAGCCATAATGATTTAAAGTATGCTTCCTCCTCATATTATTCATACTAATGAGTGCAAGTCATGGTGCTAAAGGCCAAAAACATCGTGCTGATAATCTACAGTTAAGCTCTTTTCAGCTCCATACAAATCTCCCTTTTGGCTTGTGCATGGAACTTGGCAGCTCTGTTTTTCGCACTGTTCACATTTGGCTTACTGCATCCCTCAGAAGTGGCATATGAGTGCTTTATCAGTTTATTCCATATTTTAAGATGCATATCAGCATTGTGTACTAGCACTTGACAGAGATAATAAATACTTCCCACCCTTCACCCCCGTCCACTGACTACATCTGAGTATTCTGCAGAAGTAGATAAGAAAGATAAATAGAGAGGTTCCAGGGATTGGAGAGAAGAAAATGTGGACCCAAATAATCTACAAACTGTTATAGGCAGGTTTGAAGATGGAGATTAAAAGGTAGCCAAAGACAACAATGCTAGGACCCGAACATGAGAAGCTAACTAGTCCAGCCATCACACTAATTTTGACTCTCTTCTGCCTACTAAAAGTGTCAGCAAGTCTACTGAATATGACTATTATATGTTACCAGTTGTTCATTTCTTTCTGATCTCTCCTCCATTAGCTCAGATACCATTTTAGTGTTAGTGGGTCCTCATAAATCCTCCCTGGTCCAGAACACAGCACATTTATCAAGCACCTGTCCATCCACCTGCCTCTCAGGCTATGGTTCTGACATAAGCACCAGCCCCATTTAGTTGGTGTTACCTCTGTGCTGTTCACTGGAGAATTCGACTCCTCACTGACATTCTGCCATTGCCTTTTTTTCTTCAGTAGTGATAATGATTTGGGGTCCTATGGTAGGTCAATTCTCAGATGTAAGTTAAAAAATACATATCTCTTCAGAAATCTTGTGGAAGGCAGCCTTTATACAGGTATCACCTGATCAGAAATGAATGCCTGTTGAGTTAAAGATCCTCATTAGTAAAAGGTTCTAATCCAAACAGTTTTAAAATATAGTCACATAGATAGACTGAGTCTGGGAGCCAGTTGTGTAACTGTGAAAACGAAATACTGCATAGAGGGCTTCCAGAATAACTAGATTAGAAATTGTAGAAATAAAGAAGATTTCTAAAATATGTCATATTTAAAATATTTAAATCATTTTAATCACATGTAAGTAATTTCTAAATAGATATGATTTAACATCTAAATCATTGTCTTAGCAATTATAGAGATCATAATATGCGTATTGCAAGAAAAGTATATCACCGTTACTAAGCTATATTTCATTTTTTCAATAACAGATACAAAGACTCATAAAATGAGACTTTCATTTCAGAGAACATTGACTTATCCCATTTCATGTATAAATAACTAGGATGATTAAGCCATTGTTACATTAAGGCAAAGATCAAGAGTTAAATGGTTGATGGAAAAGGAGGAAGTACAGATATTCTAAGGAAATAGAGTAAAAAAAATAAATTTCAGGTTTTTATTATAAGATTGTAACCTTATTGGAAATTTGTTCCTTTTTTGGCATATATCTTTGAGTTGAATTTAACTTATGATAGAGTTTTAGGTTTATTATCATATATATTAAAACTTTCCTAGCCATCTCACTAGATCGTTCATTTATTTTGTATGTGTTATAAATTTACAGCCATCAAAAATCCAAATATTTTGATAAGAACTGGAAAACAGAAAAGTGTTTTCACATGCATGTGTATGTATGACTTGCTTTACTTAATTTCTGGCATAGGTGGATACTTTTAAATAATCATCTTGGTTATTACATTTGTTACAATTAAACAATGAAACACATCAGTAGTAGTAATCATGAGATAATCACATCTCTAGTGTAATTAGCAGGTATAGGACACAGCCAAGTATCTCTAATGCCTTAGAGTGTGATTATATTATGATGAGTATACCTTGTAGGTTGCCTAATTTCCATTGTAAAATGTGTACTTTTATGTAATGAGGCTGTTTTAAAATGAACTTTTCTCTTTATGAAATATATATTAATAGTCATACTTTCCAATAATCAATAAAGTTTACATATAGTTCAATAGTTGTTGATTTTTCCCCCTGTATTCCATATTCTGTTGTTTTCTCTTGCACTATATCTGCCAATATCTAAAGATATATGACAAATTAATTAGTAATCCAAATGTCTTATCCAAATATTTAGAAATTTGTAAAGATTAAAATTAAACAGAAAGAGAAACATACTAAGGAGTAACTGATTTCATTGGCATTTCAACTGCATACTTCTATTCTAAACACAGATAGGCATTACCTATTTTTAATAACTTGAATATTATAGCATGTTTTGATTTTTTCCACCAAGCCAGATAGGTGTATATCTGAAAAACAGTATTAAATAATGTTGATACATTTTGTTGCTGTATCTTTTCAGTATTGTTGCCCAGATCACTTTGTTGGAATTACCCTGATCAATTTAGAAGCTTTTTCTTTTTACCCCATCTGAATCAGATGACTGATTAGCTGACTTGACATTACTTTTGTGTATCTTTGAATGATGCTCTTGCAAGGTCAAAGACTTTCATGGATACAATGGAGATTGCTGAAAATGAAAACAACCGCTTTCTTTTGTAAATGATTATTTCTGTTCGAGGTGTCAAAGGTATGCAGGCTCCAGTACTAACCATAAGCTTCTATCTCTGTGCCCGCCCCCCCTCCCCCCAGTGCAACAGTGACTACGTGCCTGTGTGTGGCTCCAATGGGGAGAGCTACCAGAATGAGTGCTACCTGCGGCAGGCTGCCTGCAAACAGCAGAGCGAGATACTTGTAGTGTCTGAAGGATCATGTGCCACAGGTATGTGTGTGATCCTAAAGACTCCCTGAAACCTTTGGAAACCATGTCTTGCTTTTTCTGTTATGTTATCGCCAAATAAATAATTCAGACTATATACTGCCTGGATAAGCCTCTCATTCTTTTGTACAAAGCATACATTATTCTTATTTTGTCTTTTTTACATTTCAAATCACTTCTGGAAGAAAGAGAAAATCTGCCATAAGGATGTTGATTTTAATACATATGTTATTTAATGAAGTGCAGACAGTTGAATAATATAATTAGAAATCTAGGTTTCCTGCCTAGGTGTCAAATATAGAGAAACCTATCCACGCACACGTAAAGTTGGTTTGTTTGTTTCGAACAATAGCATCGTCTGCTGGAGGGTAGTTTGCAGATCTGGGTTTGAAAGTGAAAATGTGGGTAACCTCAGCAGTGCTATAAAATGTTCTTATCATTTAGCTGATTATATTGAAGAATGTATTTGTGAAGGACATCTATCCTTTTTAACACAGTCAGCCTGGGATTCCACAAAGCTTTTTAGTTGTCTTTACCAAGAATGCTCTGAAGGAAGTGAGGAGGAAGAGTGACCTCATATGCTCTTCAGTTTTTCAGGTTTTCCTTTCGTGTACAGTAACTGTTAGAGCTGAACAGCATTACAGGAAGAAAAATAAACAAAGGAAACAAAGCCCAACTTGATAGAGCAATGCCTTAAAATAAAGCTGAGTTTACAGGTTAGGCTTGACATATTAGAATCACATATATTAAAGAAACTTTAGTATCCATGATAGTTGTCTTGAATGACACATAAGCATCTTTCTAGAAAGTCATAATTTCTGAGGAATTGGATGGCATAAGCATATCAGGGAAAAATAATAATGACACAAAGTATGAACTTTCTTCAAAAGTGAGAATATAGAAGAGTGCCAGGAAAAATCTAATTTATTGGAAAGGTAACAAGTATTTCTTTGATAACAAGTATTTCTATTCTGGGGAACTATGTTAAAAGTCGTATGTAGGTTGGGGCAGGATGGTAAATGACCAAGAAGAAAGGCTTGTATTCTTTAAAAGATTATCTTAAGTCTATTGATTGTTAGTAATTGATAGTGTTCCAAATTATATCATTGACTACTAAAGTTCCTAAGAATTAGAAGAGAATGATATTATTACTCACAGATGATGATGTAGGCTTTTTTGTGTTGATTTTGTTTTTTTTTTTTTAAGATTTTATTTATTTGCGAGAGAGAGAATGAGAGACAGAGAACATGAGAGGGAGGAGGGTCAGAGGGAGAAGCAGACTCCCTGCTGAGCAGGGAGCCCGATGTGGGACTCGATCCCGGGACTCCAGGATCATGACCTGAGCCGAAGGCAGTCGCTTAACCAACTGAGCCACCCAGGCACCCTGATTTTGGTTTTTAAGTAGTCTTTTCTTTTATATGATTCTTTGCCTCATGAAGTGAATGTCCTTTCTGGTGCCCCACTTGCTTCTTACTTGCTAAAGCAAACAGATCATTGCCACTCCTTCTGTCTGAGAAGTAATGAATGAAAATGACAGCAGCAGGTGAGAGTCATTGGACTTGCTCCCCTAGTAGGGAGGGAGGAGGACCAGCGTTCTACTCTCATAGTAAAGATGGGGAAACAGAAAGAAAAACAAGGAGCAAACTAATTATGAAAAATCAATCTGCCATATCTATGGAGAAAATTTAAAGTGATATTTTAAGACAAATTGCATAGGAAAAAATAATATGGAAACTCTGACTCTTAGAAACCAAGAATGATAGAGGCAACACCAGTGAGTACTGAGGAAAGGGTTTATCTACTCTAGATCATATAGGATACCAATCTGTCTCTGACAGTAGCCAAATGAGAATCAGTTGTCAAAATAGAGTCAGGAAGTTATGGTGTGGCTAACAACATTTGGCACCAAAATCTCTCTCTCTTACTTGCTAACCTCCAAGATTGCCCATAGGCTTAGGCAATCACATTCTCCTGATTCATTCAAGTTTTTACATGCTAGACTCTAACGTATTGTTTATACTATGAAAATAAATACTTAGCCAAGTAGAACATTTAATCACAATTGAGTAATCCATACCTAGCTGAGTCACATACTTAGAATTCTGTAGGATTTAATTAGTAAGCCAATCTTGCTGAATGTGTCTCCCATTGACTTGTAAATCTAAAAGATTTTTGATCTGAATAATGATGGAGGAACCAAAGTAATTTTGATTAACCAGGTCTGACTGTAAATAAATTAGAGTTCTGACTTTTGATCTAAAATAAATTCTCATCCTTTTCTTTGCAGATTTTCCATTTATTTTTTAATGCTATTTGACACTGAATAGAGATGGCAAATTGTGATCTCTAGGAATAAAAGGCAGTAGAAGATATAACTTTATTATACTTCATTGAACTTACAAATCTTTTTTTTTTTTTGGTCCAAAAATTGTTTCTTACTGGACAGTCTGCTCAATAGCCTCACTGTCAATTTCGCTTTTTTGTGTTATAAGAAATGCATTGACTAGGAGTTCAGACTTTCAGGATCAAGAGCATGACTTCTTAGGTGTTTCTGTCTCACCAGTAAGACCTCAGTAAGCTGCTTATTTATCTTATACTAGAGAAACCATTAAAGCTTCCCATCACTATTTCATAATGATTCTGTGGACTTGTGATTATTTTTTCCACCTATTCCTTCTTTGTTTCCTACTTACCTGATTTGGGTCAAATCAAACAAAAGTTGTCTTAAGAACCATGCCCCTTGACTTTTTAGAAAGATACATGAGAAATACAAGCCAATATACTACTGCCATTTTTTTTTTTTTTGCTTTTTCCAAACCCTATGTATTTATTAGAAAACCTGTAGATGAATAGGCAAGATGTTTACTCAAAATCTTAATTTTTATGTTCCAGACACAGTGATAATCATTTACAATTTGCTTTTGTGCAGTAAGTCTCAAAATCTATCAATGAGATAGACATTATTATACTCATTGAATAGAGGACAAATAAGCTTAGGAAGATTAGATAACATTCCTTATGTTATCAAATGAGTAATGTTTGAAGGTTTGAATCTATAACTTTTAGGTATTTCCTCTTATGTGCATATAAGTATATAAAGCTGAACAAGACATGGTTCTTGATTTAAAGAAATTTACAGTTGTAATGAGGAAGAAAAGAGAAACTCTACACATTCAACCAAAACACGTAAAATATATTAGTGCTATAATAGTACAACCTGTTAGCCTCTGATGATTATAAGTAATACTGAATTAAACTTCCAAATTAGTTGAAAGAAATTTAGTTAAAATTTTACTGTGGAAGTGTACAAACATTGACCATTCAAGCATTGTCCCATCCAAAAGTGACGGTGCCATGAGTTATGATTAGCAGTTCAGTTGACAAGACGATTCTATTACGGTGACAAATGCTTCAGCCTTTCTTGATCTGTTATCATTAAATAGTCAAGGCGTATGCTTAAAATCCTTATTTGATTATATATTTACTAAGAAGTGTTTTTATTATAAATTGTTTTACCAATTAGCTTGCTTTAAAGAAAAAATCTGTTGGCCTAAAGACACATGTTTTAGTCACATTAGCAGTTAATAAATAACTTGGCTTTCTGATTTAATACAGTGTTAGACCCTGTGAATTTAGTTAATAGGAGTCTCCACCAAGGCTCATTATTTAAACTACTGCTCCTTCATGACACTGCTAATGCCTAACATGATGACAAGCATAGCTGTTGAAGGAGGCATCTATTCTTCCATATGTCAGCCTTCTGTGGATTTTCATATACCATATCATTTTTTACACCATGCCTCTCATAAACTGTCATGGAGCCAAACAAGTAGAAATAATGGAGGCTTGGGTTTTTGCTTTGTTTTATTTCTTAAATTGTACTAAAGCATCAAACACAAATTCATAGAAATGGCATTCAGTATAGTTCTTGAATCCTGGTTGAGATTTCAGTGTGAGATGAAACATTTCAGACAGAAAATACCAATATTAGTCTTATTCCCCAATATTAACATTAAAAATACATAACCAAATGTATTTAGAATGAAAAGAAGTAGGGAGGCAGAAGGCAGATGATGTTTACACTTCACAGGTAGAACCAGATGGAAACTCAATGGTCTTGACTCCCAATGAGAAAACTGGGTGTCTCTGGGAACTCAGTTGTCAGAAATAGACAACTTTGACCAACTGCAATTCTGTAGGAAGGAGGGGAGAGAAGAAATAAAGAGAAATGCAGAAGGAGGGTATCCTTTTTCTCTGCCAGCATCATTTAGGGTGTATCCAATTTTAAACACAAAGACAAAAGTTAATCTCTCTCTTCTATTGATTTCAAAAACAAAGAACTGGAGGGTATTATGCTGAGCGAAATAAGTCAATCAGAGAAAGACGTGTATCATATGACCTCACTGATATGAGGAATTCTTTTTTTTTTT
>NC_138371.1:38639874-38665696 GCF_054177405.1 Leptonychotes weddellii
TTTTTTTTTTTTTTGTTAATGGCACCAAATTCATCCTGGTTAAAATAAAAATATGACAGATTTTACATAGTCAATTTTAGAATGTAATAATTAAAATAAGCTAGATCAATAAGCTATCAAAGCTAGATAATAATTTTTTATGAAGTTTAAGAATGAAAATAATAGAAAATTTATTTGATAAGTTATATTACACAAATTAAACTGATGTGAATATACACTTTCAGATTAAATATTAGTAATTTTCTCCATTATATTTCTGTCTTAATAAAGGGAGTAAGCATGAACTAAATAAAGTCATAAATAGTTTTTGAATATGTTTTTCAAACAAAACCAAATTATTTCTCTTCCCCCTGCAGATGCAGGATCAGGATCTGGAGATGGAGGTAAGATTTGTCTTTTTATATATTTGAAGACTTACGTGTGGATATCATTTATGGATATTTGCTTATGTATTTACCATTACAGATATCTGAGACAAATTCACATTTTGCATTTTAGGAAAGAGGCAAATGAAAAAGTATCATTCTACTTATGAAGCAAATGTATATACCATGCAAATTATTTAATATATTTATGAATCTTACTTAAGAACTTTACTTCATCTAATCTTTCTTGTTCCTTTATTTGTTTGTGCCCAACTTACCTTTGAGATAGATTTGCATGTCAAAACTTCCTAACAGAAGCTTCCAAGATCATTTGGCAGGGCAGAAAGAATTCATGAAGAAATCACTTAAATAATGAGATTTTAAAATATGTAATATTGCCCTAAATTGCCAAGTATTGATATTAACATACACATAACTACCATGTGAGCAGGTCTTAATTATCAAATCAATAATTTGAAACTGAAAACTTTCTTTTCATAAAAGAAAGTAAAAATGATAAACAGAATTTAAGCCAATGAAAATAATATAGTATCTTTACTTCTTTGGTTAAATTAATTTTTGCTAAGTAAGACATGTTTTCATTATTAAATTATGTGTTTAAGGAAGTATGTAAGATAAAAGAGAGGGAGAAACTTTTAAAATTTTATCCGATGTACTGCCTGCCAAATAAGACTTTATTTATGAATTGAATCTTCATTGTAAATTTCTTAAAATGCTTTTTCAAATGAAATCCCAACAAAATTCCACCCCTATACACAGCAAGAAAAAAAATTATATAAAATTTCAACAAGGAAAATAAAAAGAGAATGAACAAAAACATACATTCTTAAGGCCTTGCTTAAGTTGTATAAACTGATCAAATGTATGATTCAAAGTAAATTTTAGTTTTTAAATACAGAATTTGATAAAAGATAAATAAAAGATTTTGGGTTCAGGAAAGATCTGACTTATCACACCTTATCTAGTTTGGGCAATATTTCAAAGACTTATCAAGGTGCTTTATATAATGAAAGGCTTAACTAGTTTAAATAAACAATACGTAGAGAACACAATTACAGCAAAATATTGGAGCACAATTTTTTCCCATAAAGACTAAAACTGAAGGAGTCAAGATTTAGTACATTGAGAGCATAAAATTTATTTCAGTGTTACATGACATTGGACAGTCATTTGATGTTAGGACAGTCTTTCACTTCTTTTTTTTTTTTTTTTTTAAGATTTTATTTATTTGAGACAGAGAGAATGAGAGAGAGAGAGAGCACATGAGAGGGGGGAGGGTCAGAGGCAGAAGCAGGCTCCCTGCCGAGCAGGGAGCCCGAGGCGGGACTCGATCCAGGGACTCCAGGATCATGACCTGAGCCGAAGGCAATTGCTTAACCAACTGAGCCACCCAGGTGCCCCAGTCTTTCACTTCTAAGAAATTGTTTTCCTGCCAACCCCTCTGGCTGATTAATATAGTATTCCTAAGAAAGCTTCTCCAGCTGTTTGAAAAGAAGAGCTTAAAAGAACAAATTAAATCTTAAAGAGAAAAAGAAAGGAAAAAGTTGCTTAAGTAGATATTTCACCATTGGAATATTAAGGAATTAATCAATTTTAATAGTGTTGCTTTTGGAAGGGAGTTGTTCCTATGCAAAATCCTGTTTATTTCCCAGATACATTTAGTCTTTATATATAGATTACCTGATCTTGCAGATCCTGTGTTGAGTTTCAGCTGTGCCGCTTTTCATGCAACAAGTCTTGTTAATTTTTTAGCATCTTCAAAAACAAAACAAGCTAGACCACAGAACACAGAAAATCGTCATTGAGCTTTCTATTAAAATGTCATGATATGCTTTTTCTATTTGAGTCCCTTATCATATCACATATCATTTCTTCATTTTAATTGATTTTTTAAGAAGACATAGTTTATGTCTCAGACACTGGTGTCCAGCTTTTGTTCATTGTAATTAGCTCATGCAAGTGAAAATGAAATCAACTTCACTCTCCCTTGTTGCATTCCATATTGAAATTTGGGGTTCATTATGTTATCCAGTGATCTAAATAAGGTAATTTTTTAGGAAATAATTTTGATGTCAAGGATATGATGTTTATAACTTGAACTTTGTACTTAAGTTGGAAACCACTTTCCTTTTCTTATTTTCTTCTCCTGTTTGCTTTTTACTCTTCCTTTCAATTATAGGTACTTTATAGTAACTTCCAGGGGAAAAAAAACAAAGCAACTTCTTAAAGATAATTGCTTTAGAAAAAGAAAAGACCATATAACCTATTTAATTCTGAATTGTACTCTTTTTAAATAGTTGTTGTTCTGGAAGTTGTGATAATGAGTATTTACTCCTACTGCATAAACTATTTTTTTAAATTAGAGACCAAACAAGTTTTTTTTTTAACTAAATTACTCTTTTTCTAGTCTTTGTCTTCCTTTGCTCTGAAATAGTAATGATTTTAATTTTCTTTAATTTTTTACTCTATTACAAGGTGCCAAAAAAGCTGAATAACTATAACCTAAAAACCTAGTTTAGAGTAACCTGCAGAATTCCAGTTCACATATCCATTGCATTGTTCATAAAATATATTTGACTCACTACCTCTGCTATATAGAAGATGGACTTGCCTCTGTATTCTGACAGTTCCTATTATCAAGGTATCAGAAGAGCCAGAAATAGTTTCCTTTGAATTAACCAAAAGTGATTAAATTACCTGTGATTGTTTGGTTAATACATCAATCCTAGCTAGTGATTGTTCTAACTGGCCTCTGTAGGATATATTCTCAGTAATGTGTATTTAGTTAATAATTGGGGCATCTTTGCAAGCACTTTGGGTGGTTAATGATTATTTTTCTAATTTCTTTTAACAAAAGTTAATATAATTCTCATCTGGAAAGAATTGATCTGAATAGTGAAGTTAAAAAATTTATTTGCAAAACACATTGTATGTGTGGCTATTATAAATGATATCATTAAATCTCCAAATCCAAAATCACTTTAAAATACATAAATTTTTTGCTTTTTAAAAATTGTCTTGTATTTTTTAAATGAATAAATTTTATATTAGCAATGAAGATGAGACCTGATCACTTTAAAATAATTTAAGTTTAACCCATTTGCACAAGGGCATATCTGTCATTTACTATATTTGAGGGAACATTTTTACTACAATTAGAAAGGGATATAAAGGTTTCATAACATTATATGTATTTTATAGGGAGTTTAAAAAATTTTTAATTATCGATGTATTTATTCAGATGAAACAACTCAAGGAGCTAACTATATTTAGGTAAAACATGTTTATTATGTTTCCAGCATGAACTACAAATGTGCGTTCACTTACAAAGGTAATCTGCAGTGTAATAAGAAATACTGCATACAAATCTTAAAGGTTGGCTTTTCCTATGTTAATGACTGTATCTTCCTAGTATTTAAGGAAACACATTAATACAAAGAATAGTTTTGTATTATTAGTTTTGAGCATAAGACTTGCTGTTTTCTGACAAGAAGTTGGAATTCTGTTTTCAGAAAAAAAGTTGGAAAGGCATCCACTTCAGACACCCTTTTTGGATAGACTCACCCTTGAAAAAAATCAGGATAACCTACAATTTACTATGAATGTGTCCTATAGGAAGGTAATGTGTGGTAATGTGTGGACCCAATTCCAAAGAATTTCAGAACGTAGTTGAAAGAAAAGGGTTGGTGTTTCAAGGACTTATATAAATGGAGATTTAATGTTGTAAATAAGAAAACGGGTGTGTGTAGGAGGGATAATAACATCTTATCCACCCACAGACTTCCTTAAGCAACAAATACTGCAGTAAGAAAAAAGTATTAAAGAAACCCCTTCTCAAAATCCAGGGGTGTGTGGGTGGTTAAAGGATAATTTTTAACCCCTGCTTTTCTTTCAGTCTTTTAGTCATATTAGGAAGACAAAGCTGTGAATATTTTCCATTTTCTCTTTTAAAAATATTTCTGGATTGATTAGATTTTTGATAGATTCCTAAAAACAAAAAATTAGTCCAGTAAAGTGAAAACTATATTTTAACTATTAAAATATTTACAAATGTATTATCCTGTTATGGGTCTGGGAAAATCCACAATTAAATTTTAATAACGTCTTATGGGCAGTTGTATGATAATGTCTATAGAAATGAGATGTCTCTAAGGTATACAGCATAGATACCATGGGTATATTTTCATTTCATGAGGTTAAAGGAAGCCCTGGGTCTTATTATAGAATTTATATAATTATATAGTTTTAAAAGAATTATTTAATAGATGATTGTCAGATATGTATAGTAACAAATCAATTTTACATCCATTATTAGTATAAAGACTGATTTTTAATATCCAGGTAATTGTGATAACTTCACTGTGTGAAACCATTTATGATATATTTTTATTTAATGCAAAATTGCCCTGTGCAAATTAACTGTATATGGTATTACTCAGATGTCCATAATTAAGACATTTACTTTATATACATTTTGGGTAGAGCAAGAGATGTTCACATTGCAACAAATTTTAGACCCTAAGCTACTATTTCTGATTGTGGGGCTTGCTAAAAACTGGCAAACAGTATTGTAAGAAGTTTGAGAACTTGAAAATTATTTTTTAAAAATCCTTATGTTTCTAATCTAAATTTGATGATATTCAGGAATTCGGTTGAATTGAACAAACCTAATATAATCTAGGTATTGTGGCAAGGTTTCTGCAGCTGTAACAATGAATATGACACAGTGTTTTACTCTCAAGGAGATTACACGTAAATTCTCTTCTCAGCCTACAATGGGAAAAATTATGATTCTAATTATCAAAAGAAAAATAATCCCCAGCAGAAATAAAATGTTAAATATACTGTAAATAACAAGAAACTGAATATTCATTCCATAAAATATTCTTATATAAGGCTCAGTAATTCTTCTCTTCCATGTTGCTGTACACATTCCCTTTCCTAACCTCGATTTGTACCTTCTCTACCTTACTGTCATGGGGTCAAGTTCCAGTGAGCACAATATGCCTCACCATGCATTTTCTCCATGACAGCCAAAGTCTGACAGGCATCATTTGTAAACAGCTTCAGCTGAAGTACTGATTCGATAAAGAAATCCTACCATGTATGCAAAGTCTGAGATTCTTCCAGGGCAATACACATGGGGAGAAAGTGGAAACTATCCTTGCTTTTGCTCTCCTATACCTGAGAGCTGCTCTTTTGCCTGGAGATGGGCATATAGCCATCAGAACTGCGACTGAAATTTTATCCCCCCTTTTCCTGGGTTGCAATCCATTTTACTTTCTCTTTACCTCAAAGAAAAGCAATATTGCAGTGGAGTAATGAAATAGAGATAGAATGAATGAGGAACATGTAATGGATAATGAAATTGAAAAGAATACAAAAAGCAAACAGAATGGGGAAACAGTGAGAAAAGGGAGGAGAAAGGAACCTTTGTTTCCACTTGGCTCTACTTTGTTTTCACACATGACTACCATCTTAAAAATAAAAAATAACTTTTCCCCCAATAGGATAATATAATAGTATAATATACATAATTATATATTATATTATATATATATATAATGTAGGTGGAAAGATTTTATTAGAGTTCCACTTGATGTCAGAGCATGATTAGATAAATCTGTAAGGATGTCTATACACATTTTTAACTATTTGTAAAACACTCTATGGTTTATAAAAAGCACTATCATGGCATTAATTTATTTATCCACAACAATAGCCTTTGGATGTGTGAATGATGACAATGAAGGATGAACAGCTTACCTGCAAACCCAACAACAGTGAATATGATAACTAAATCAGTCCTTGAACTCCAAGAATGGAGGAAATGATAGGGTACAAGGTTGCCCTACCTCTTGCAGTAGCTGTTTGCTGTAACTACACCAGACCCCATATTCTGTGGTTTATATAAATCATAAATCCTATCAACAATCATATGAGATTTCATTATCCCATCGCCTTGCCCCCTTCCCACTCTCATTTCCCACTGAAATCATCTAGTCTATTCAACACAGTACTCAAACCCCTATGGGTTTTTGTTGTTGTCTATTACCTAAGTTAATCATACTCCTCAGTCCATGGCACATAGTGATTGCCATTTATTCTCTTCTGTTAATTTTTCCCTTCATCCTCCATCCCTAATCCCATTCCTAAGTATTCACTCCAAGGAATTCAGTATATTTTAAATTATTGGTGGTGGGAGGGGGAAGTATGGTTATGTGTGTAGCAGCAGGAAGAAATGATTAAAAACACAAGCTCTGTAGCTAGAGTCTGTAGGTTTGATCCTGGCTCCACCACTTACTAGCAAAGTGACCATGGGCGGTTTATTTAGATTCTCTGTTTTTGTTTCCTTCATCTGTGATCCTGTCGGGGATTCCCAGGAAGTAGACCTTAAGGTTGAAATTTGTGCATTCGAAGTATACTGAGCAGTAGTCTCACAATAAGTGTCTGTGGAAGGTGGAAACTAAGACTGAGCAGAAGGAGAAGCTGAACTGGTGCAGTTAAAAAGAAAAGCCCTGGCAGGGCTGGAATGGAGCTCTCAAGATGGGAGGGCCCCTTTTAGTCGTGCTGAATCAGAGCAGTGGGGCTGGCCTTCACATCCACC
The DNA here is from genome assembly GCF_054177405.1 of Leptonychotes weddellii. Classification (NCBI taxonomy): domain Eukaryota; kingdom Metazoa; phylum Chordata; class Mammalia; order Carnivora; family Phocidae; genus Leptonychotes; species Leptonychotes weddellii. The sequence continues at coordinate 38,646,868 of NC_138371.1, forward strand.
ATTGATCACCACTGATGTGGGCAACCCCAGAAAGGGAGTGCTACCTTGAGCCAGGTGGCTCTCTTTAACTGCACACTAGACCTAGGGAGAGATTCAGCTATGAACTGCCTGTATACAATACTCCTAGTAGCTGAGAAGGGGAAAATGTGAACATTGCAGCAAGGCAGCCTTTATAATCCTTGTAAATTTAAAACAAGGAAAAAAGACAGACAACATTTCTGATTTTGTAGAGCTTATTTCTTGTGAAGAGACCCAAACAGTTAACAAATAAGCAAGGGAAAATATAGATTGTCATATGGTAATGACTTCTCTGTGGGAAGAAAAAAGTGGGATAAGGAAAGGTCGTGTGTGGCGAGGAGTGGGGGGAGGCCATTAATTAGTTTGGGATGATCAGGAAGGCTTGGACAAAGATAAGGAGGAAATGAAGGAGCAAACCTTGCAGATAAGCAAAGAGAGGGCATTCCAGGATAACTGCAAATGCGAAAGCATACCTGGGGGATCCGAGGATGGTAGCTGGACTGAGTGAAGGAGATGGTGTTTGGAGATGAGAAAGAGAGGTGGGGGTGACCCTGTAGACCTTCATGCAGGCCTTGGCTCTTCCTGTGACTGAACTGGAAGCCATCGGGGGTCCGGAGCAGAAGAGGATGTTGTGATCTGACTGGTGATTTCACAAGATCTGTGTTGAGAATGCACTGTGTTGAAGTAAGGAGATAGTTTCTTTTGTCTGGTGGTTGTTTATTTTCAGGAGTTGGTGTTATATTCTCTAGAGTATCGCTTGTGTATCTTAGATATATCAATCCGCTACCCATCTGAGGGACATTGTCTGCAGTCCTATATTGAACAGATATTCTAGGTTTTACCATAGTCTAATCCATTTTTTTCTCTTAAGGTACTTTTTTTTTTTTTTAAAGAGTTTATTTATTTATTTGAGAGAGAGAGAATGAGAGACAGAGAGAGAGCACATGAGAGGTGGGAGGGTCAGAGGGAGAAGCAGACTCCCTGCCGAGCAGGGAGCCCGATGCGGGACTCGATCCCGGGACTCCAGGATCATGACCTGAGCCAAAGGCAGTCGCTTGACCAACTGAGCCACCCAGGCGCCCCTCTTAAGGTACTTTTTATTTGGGGTTTTATTTAAGATGTCCTTCTTCTGTTTTGATATTTTTAAGCAAGCAGAAAATTTTACTTGTTACCAATACATAGGAGTTTCTCTGTATGCTGCAGTGCATGCCAAATTGCACTGAATTGGTTTCAAATTTGGATATGAAAATATAGCTTTTTTTTTACTGTACTAAATGTACAATACATGTTGTAGCATATGATTTTCAATGTGTACTTAACAAAGAGCAATTTCATTTTCTCTGGTAAATTACATAGTTGTTATAGCTTTAGAATTAAAAAAACAAATCCAGGAATAAATAGAAAACAATGTTTAAATAATGTTAGCATCCTGGCTCAGTGAGTCAAACCAAAAGAATTATTCCAGAACCTGTCAGTTCGTAAACTCGTTCTGAAAAATCTTACAGTTTTGTATTCTTACTGATTCCTTTGAGAAGAATAAAAAGAGAACTAACTGGATTTTAAATAAGGTCTGATGCTTCCAAGAACCTGTTCTTCAGATGGATCATTTAAACTGAATCGATTCCTAATTAAATATTTCTTATAACCTTAATCTCTTCCCCCATTTTCTCATTTTCCAGATGCTTTTCTCATACCTTAATCCCATAGTTTGCCTGAATAAGTGACTGTTCTGTTATTACTTTTTTTTTTTTTTGGTAAAGGCCACAAACAGAAAGATCATTATTATGAAATCAGTTAAAAAGGAAACCCATCTTTATGATGGCTTCTATGTAAAATTGATGTGCTCTATACATATTTGTTCCTGGAAAAATTGAGAAATTTCTCATGATCTTGTAAGCACTAAATTAGGACAAGAGTCATTCCAGCTACACTGACAGTCCTCTCCAGAGACCGTAGCGCTAACGGAAAAACATGGCCTTTGGCAAGTAGAATTTCTGATGCATTGATTTAAAGGGTATTGGTTGGAAACTTGGTGAAAAGACATGTTGAGCTAGAGAGCATTATCTTTCCTCAACCCTTCCAGCTTCATGATGCTTTTTGAGATTTTAAGGGTTGGAGAGTGTACAATGTTGAAGACTTTATTCAGTTACTCAAAAGACAACCATAATAGCAGCTTGAATATGGTTGTCTTTGAAAGTAGGTGTTATTTTAAAATATAATTAAAGAGAAACACAGCTGGCAGTTTAGAAAAAGAAGGGAATTAGTAGTAGAGTTATTATACTGCTTCTTAAATGGTGGGATGATATGAAATGGTTATTCTCTGGAAGCTCACACTCTCACTGCTTTTGAGGTCCATAGTGTCCAATGTTCAGACATCGATGCAGGAAACTCCCTTGGTCTTTCACTAAGAGAGAGCTCCCGTATGCCAAGCTGTGCTTTGAAATAGGATGTGGCAGAGTTATAAAGCCAATCTTATCCTATAAATCAGCACACACTGTGGATTTTCCATTGTGGATAGTTCCCAAATCTGTATCTCTAGACCATCCACCAATCCCCTATTTCAGTCCCTAGTCATCCCTCGTCTATAATGTTGAAAAAAAGCCTCCTAACAGGTCTCCCTGCTTTGTCTTGTCATCCTAAAATTTTTCTTACTCACAGAGTCAGAATGATTTATATAAAACACTTACCTGAACATATCATTGTCCTGCTTACACCCCAACAATGGCTGTCCATCATCCTTAAGATTAAAGTCAGTCTTCCAGTAGGAGAAACAAAGACCTCCAGAATTACTCCAGGACCTGCCTCTCCATCCTCATCATTAGTCTTCTTCACCTCAGACTCGACACTCCAGCATACCTTTTCATTGACCGTAGTTCATTGGGATACAATGCAGTTGATTTCATGCCTTTTTGCTTTGCCAATGCTCTTCCTTCTTCCTGAAACTCTTCCCATGATTTTGCTTAAATATTATTCATCTTCCAAGACTAAATCAGGGATCATATTCTACAGGAAGATTTCCTTCTCTCCCCTCATTGGTCTAAATACCTCTCCTCAATTCTACTTTGTATCATCAACCTGATTCATTGAAATAATCTGTTTGTGTATTTGCCTGGAGATAATTGTTATTAATACCCCTATACACAGACCAAAAGACCTGGTGCTTAATAGGATCTCATTAAATATTTGTTCAACTGAAATAAGGCTCTGACACTAACAGCAAAAAACTGTGCTTGAATTTCAAAATGTCTCCATTCACATTTACAAGCTACAGATTAAATTATCTGAAATCTGAAATAAAAGTTGAATTTGTAGGGCTTTGTGTACTAAAAAACTGTAGAATTATTTTTTTTATTTCATGAAAGAGGACTGAAAAACAACATAAAAAATTAGAGCATAACCCATCCCACCAAGAATATGCAAGATGATATTTACAAACCTAAACCAGCTTCAAAAATAAGCACCCTCTTATATATCCAAGACCCAAAGAAAATCAAGATAATCAAAGAGGAGTCTAGCAAAAATAGGCTGCAAGCTTAATCTGAAAGGTTTTTTCATTTGCATTTTCTTTATTTTTGAAAAGCATGATCTGATACTAGTATATCAGCTTGTTCCCTTGTGATTTACTTCATTCTCCTAAAAGTAGTGTGCAGACAAAAAAAACTGAGGTTATTTTAAGATTCTAGTTAGTTAGTTTGTAGATAATTGAGGTAATTTTACCTTATGTGAATACTTTCTTTCACATCCAGATTACTTATTAAAATACCAAATGACTTTGGCCAGAGAATAGAATCAATTGGAAATCCATTTGATGCCTTCATTTATTTGACATTGAACCAGTGAAAAAAGCCTGTCTTTTCTGAGTTTTCAAGGAATTTACAATGATTACCCCACATAAAATGTACTTTAGCATCAAAGAATATTACTTGCAAAATAAAACGCTGGATATTAGTTCCTTCCATCTAGAAGTTTTCTTGGTCTAATGACATAAGGAAGCAGAACTCTGTGAACTTCAGCTGTTAAGAAATATGCAACAATCTAGGGAAGAGGAAGATGGAGCCTGCATGTGATGCCATGGGGATTCTAGAGCAATGATTTTCGAGTATAAAGTAAAGATGCAGCCAGCACAATTTCATAGGACTGTGCTTGGCATATAGTAGGTGCTTGATAAATATCGGATAAAATAATGGACGGATAAATGAATGACAGGGCAATGATATCAACTCCTACAGTTGCAATTAATTGATGCATATGTGAATACGGAGTCCACCTTCCTCCTTCCCAGTAACTGCTAAGTATGCCCCTCAACTTACTTAGATAAGGCACTGGAAATGCCAGAAGAGATATCATTCCTTAAGAAATGAGGAGAGAGTGATTCTATTTCTTTTACCAACTCTGAGTCACAGCTCTCACCCCATCCTTTTCTATCCCATCTATTTCCCCCCATAAATGAAATTGGAGCAATGTGGTAATGCTGTGCTCAGATATAAAAGAAGGTATTTGCGGGAGATAAAAAGGAGAGTTTGGAGAAACAAGATAGGAGAGCAATCTGATGAGAGAGAAAAGGATGTTTCAATGCAAAAAGTCAGAAGAAGAAAGGAGAAAGCAGTGATGTTTAATATTTTGTAGAAATAGAGTTTTAGTGTCCAAGCAAGAAACAATGCAGGTGGAATTTTCAGTAGTTTTGGGCTTGGGTAGACTGTTATTGTTTTTTGTATGTTCCAACTCTTAACATTTCTTTCCATTATTAGTCCATATAATATTTACTCATTTAATGCACTTCCCCTCTCAATTGTTTTTATACCCCTAACACATTTTTTTAAGAAAACCAAGAAAAATGTGTCCCAGCTGTAGGTTTTCTTCTTAACTCTAACACACACACATTTTCCCCACCCTCTAAAATAGCATTTAATGCTGCCAGAACATATTTCATTAGGAAAAAATTGGTTTCATTCTTTCCAGACAAGACAAAGATTGAAATCAATGTTTAATACTGCCGAGTAGGAGAACTGACAACCTTCCCCTCCCCTGGCACTTTTGAAAATGTGTTCTGTGGAACTTGAATGCTTCAGGATGCTATTATACCAGAGGGTATCCAGGTAAGTGAGATTGGGAAATGTAGTATATTTTCACCCCTATTGAAGAGTGACATGTAGGATAACCAACTTGTTTCCGTTTGCCCAAGACTTTTCCAGTTTTAGCACAGAAAATTCAACAAACTCCTCAGTTCTGCTAAAACTGAAGCCATTGCTTACCTTAGTCACATGCGAAAGACTGAAAAATCTTCCAGTAAGAAGCATGTTACACTTTGTTTAAACAGTGTTTTTCAAGAACACCTGACCATGAAACATTTTTCTTAAACAAAAATATTAAAAATCAGGGGAGCCCAGGTGGCTCAGTCAGTTAAGCATCCAACTCTATTTCGCCTCAGGTCAGGTTATGATCTCAGGGTTGTGGGATCCAGCCCCGCATAGGGTCCGTGCTAAGGTTGGTGTCTGTTTTAGATTCTATCCCTCTCCCTCTGCTCCTCCCCCAACCCCCACTCATGCACGCGCACACTCTAAATAAATAAGTAACAAAAAAGATATTAAAAATCAAAGGAGGGGTGCCTGGGTGGCTCAGTGGGTTAAGCATCTGACTTAAACTCAGCTCATTGATCTTGGGGTCCTGGCATGGAGCCTGGGTTGGAGTCCCTGCTCAGCACGGAGTCTGCTTATCCCTCTCCCTGTGCCCCTCCCCCTGCTCATGCTGTCCCTCTATCTCTCTCTCTCTCAAGTAAATAAAAAATCTTTAAAAAAAATCAGAGGAATTCACAATTTATGATGCATACTTTGACCTCCAAATCATTGGCTGAATGAATTTATGAAAGGGACTCCGTTGTATTTAATGATGTATTTGGTTCAACAAAGACTTATTTTTTTCTGAATTCAGAGATATTTTTCTAACTTTTTCTAAGTAGTTTTTAGCTCTAAATATCTGAGAATTAAAAAGTATTATTACTGACATTTCTAGCACACAGTATTTACTGATAATGCTGAGGGAGCTTTTCTTTTGACAAAGTTTATAATTTTTGTATGTCTGGGACAAGGCCAAGCAGGAGAAAAATGCAATAGTTGCATACTACTCCCTGAGCTTACTGGGAATGATAAGGAATAGATGAGAAAGTGCTTCAAGTAGAGCATTACTTTTAGGTATGTTGCTTTCAAACTGAGTAATTACAGAAACACTGGTAAAGACACATCACTGCTAATTTACAAATATGTATGTATATATAATTACATGAACCACTAACATTAGTTGAGTAATTGATAAGCTTGGTGTAACACTCCAAAGACTAATTCATACTTTTATTAAGTAACTTATAATGAGTGCCTACTATGTGTCAGGTATTTTATAGCCATACAGTAAATACCTGCTATAACTCTTCAAGAAAGACATATTGTCTCTATTTTTCTGATGAAGAAAATAAAAGACACAAAGATTGAGTTACTTGTCAAGGACCGTGTAGTTAGTGGCCCAGCCAGGGTTTAAACTCAAGCCCCTGGAGGTCCAATTTTTCCCATTTGTCCATTGTTTCATGTGCAGTCTGCCACATATTTTAAAGTCAGGGATTTAAATTTAAAAATTGCCGTCTTTTATGTGGAAATATATTAAACATTTATTAATTTGACTGAAAGGAAAGTGTTGCTATTAAGTAGGAATTTTGCACTAGTCAGAGGAACATCTGTCTGTTTCGTGTGCTGTGACGTTGGCTTATTAGTTCCCTATGCATGTGTGTGTTCACACAGCAGAGAGTAGTCTTTTGAAAAAATATAAGCCAGATTATATTACTCCCCTTCAAAGGCTTCCCCTGACACTATGGGTAAAATCCAATTCCTTATCACTTCTCCACTCTCTGCTTCTACCATTTTCCTGCTCAATCACTGTGCTCAAACTACACTTAGTTTCTTTCTGTTTCTGGATTGCACTAAGATCTCCCTTAGAGCATTGACATTCGCTCTTTCTTTGCTCCAAATGCCCTGCCTCTGAATCTTAGAGCACCTGTCTTTTCTATAATTCAGGAGTTCAGTGCAAATCTCTCTCTTCCCACAAAATCCAGTCACTTTGTATTACATCCCCTTGTTTTACTTTATTAAAAGGAATGATCACTCGATGAAACGTTCTTATCTATTTATTTGCTTACTTTATGTCTCTTTCTTCCCTTTGTACCAGCTGTGCTTTATAGATGCTTGAGATACAGAAAAAGTCCTTGTTAACATGAAGCTTAATTCTAAAGGTGATTGAGCAGGAAGATGGTAGAAGCAGAGAGTGGAGAAGTGATAAGGAATTGGATTTTACTCAGAGTGTCAGGCGAAGACTTAGAAGGGGAGTAGTATAATCTGGCTTATATTTTTTAAAAGACTACTCTCAGCTGAGTAGAGAACGTGTTGTAGATGAAATAAGAGAGGAAGCAAAGAAACCAGTGAAAAGGATTATTGTGGTAGGACAAGTAAAGATGACTTTGACCTGGCCAGGGAAGGGGCAACAAAGATGGTAAGAAGATGACAGATGTACTAATGTCCCACATCTACTCCAGTTACTTTCCACTCCTTTCCACAGTGACATTGGCATGAGCAAAAATGTTATATGTCGATGTAAAGAAGGATCTGGAAAGGCGAAGGAAAACAGATAATCCCATTGCCTCATTTTGTAATCCTCAAATTCTCTATTCACATTCAGCATGAATGAATACGGAGCTTTACTTTTAGGACATGAAAATGTTTCGTAAAAAGTATCACTAAGAAAATAAAATAAAAATAAATAATGAAAAATAAGCCCATGCATTGGGCCTATTATGCTCATTAAGGCAATCTTCTCAGACTTCAAGAGGGAAGCAAATTGATGTACTTTTGGGATTTCAACCAGTGGCTTTTCAATAAAGCCTTCATATATTAATGTTTTTGTTTTTCATTTACCGTTTTTAATTTATACCACTTAAGCATCACGACTGGTATGGCAGTAAAAGGTAAAATATAAAAATAGACAGCTCTCTAATTTGGCCTTTAAATGGCTTTATGTATTTATATTCTATGTAGGATATGTAACAGATTGTGATAACAGAATCCAATATAATCAAATTGCAGCCTTACGAATATAGCAAATATCATGAAACAGTTCCCTTCTGCTGACTCAAGGAGTGGGAGTTCCATTTCTTTCATTATATTTTTTCTGTAACAGCTTATCACTAGCAACACCTTTGTAGCAGTTCTTCTGCTTTGTCAGTGCGAATGTCTCCACAATAGCACTTTTACCTATATTTGCTATGACTCTCACATTGAATTTTTTTCCTCTGGAGACAACTAATTTGAGTGGCTTGAAATATAAAACTTATGACTTCCACCTTTAGTTTCCCGGTTCACACAGCTATATATTAGAAATCACTTTCAAATGCAAAAAAAGCCCCAAGGCCCTTAGATAGACTTTGTTGAGCCTCCATGGTGCTACCCTATTTTTCTCTAAAGCCTGTAGCCTCTCACGTGTGCTGTTAGAGGGAAAAATTTTACATGTGCTGTTAGAGGGATATATAAACACCACTATAATTAAACTCTGCTGGTTAGGGGAGCCTGGGTGGCTCAGGTGGTGAAGCCTCTGCTTTCAGTTCAAGTCATGATCCTGGGATTGAGTCCCACATCAGGCTACCTGCTCACAGGGAGCCTGCTTCTCCCTCTCCTCCTGGTGCTCCCCCTGGTTGTGCTCTCTCGCCCTCTCTCTCTGTGTCAAATAAAAATAAATAAAATCTTCAAAACAAACCCACCTCCACTTGTTGATGTTTCCAAAAGCAAATGAGGACACCAGAACATCCTGAGAGTAACAGTGATTTAATTCACCCTCCTTCCCCTGTCCAGTCTTGGGTGGGGACTTAAAAGGTGCTGTCAAGTGTTTGTAAAGATGTCCTTTGCATATTTCTTTCACAGGGATTATTTTAGAATGAGTATAGTTGTTTTTCTGTTTTGTTTTGTTTGGGGTTGTTACTTGGTTTTTTAAAACTTGAACATTTGATTGCAATTCTGTTTTACCCTGGAACTCACAGGCATGGTCCCTTAACTGGATTCATGAAGTGGGAATAGCATTGTACCAGTAGGGGGAGCTCATACCATGCCTATTTTGTGGGTTGTAGCAAAGTTACTTGTGTAGGTTTGTACACTTAGGGTGGAGCTATTTTAATTCTAAAGCCAACAAAGATAATGGATTGGAATAAAAAGTTATTTGCTCCAGTTGAAAAGTTAAAATTTACTAAAGTTGTAAATCTCAACTACAGTAAAAGTTAAGGTGGCTTTGGTTAATGAAACTGCATTTTGTGGTTAAATTTTGTCAGATAGCTGAAATGTGAAGCCTTTAAAGCATGTTAAAAGATTTCTTCCCTGGTGTGTATTATCAAATTACTTTCCTCCATAAATAACAGACACAGCACCTGATTTTAAGGGTTTCTGTTCATTTGTTTTTTTATGACTATAGGTCAATATAAACATGGCCAGTCACAGATGAAGTGGCAGTGGACATGGGGTTGAATGGATACTGCTTACACTCTTAAACTTGTTTTTCCTCATAAATGTCTGTTAAATAAGTTTACTTTGGGGCTATTTGCCTTTCTTACTAAATTGGTGTCAAATGTTATCTGACAGACACTGGGATCATTATTAGCTAACTTGTACCCAAATCAGTAAGGACGCAGGGCCTGAAGCATCCTTCTCACATTCTTTTTTCTTCTTCAAGGTTGTTATGTCATTTGAGTGGTCAGCACCCTTCAAAGCACTCTCTGTAATTTTAGAATCTCTAATATGGTGGACATTGAGCATCTCGTGCTGAATGTAGTTTTTTCTTCTCTCCGGGCATTTAATGTGTTCACAGGAAACGTTCATTTCTTACACTTTATTGAGCACCCATTAATGCCACACTGAATGAGAGACCTGAGATTAAAAGTAAAAATGAACAAGACTGGTTTCTACCACAACAAGCTCATGATCTAGGCAATTCACCACCCAGTGGGCTAGGGAAAGAATGGCTCCAAAGCCTTTCTTCTTCATCAGAAGAAAAAGGCACAGCTGTCTCCAAACTAGTCTGAATGTTTGACTTTCCAGTCATTTCTCACTCAGGCCACTCGACTAATGGCTTACATTATGTATGACAAATTTGAAAATCTTTGCATTTGAAAGTGTACAATCCCTGCATTTGGATGGACTTTATCTATGTAATCACTTTCGTTATGTAATTTTCACCCAAAAGAATGCGCTATTTCATAGATAGAATCTGTATGGAAACATTGGTGTGGGGGCACCTGGGTGGCTCAGTCGTTGAGCGTCTGCCTTCGGCTCAGGTCATGATCCCAGGGTCCTGGGATCGAGCCCCGCATCGGGCTCCCCACTTGGCGGGAAGCCGCTTCTCCCTCTCCCACTCCCCCTGCTTGTGTTCCCTCTCTCGCTGTGTCTCTCTCTGTCAAATGAATAACTAAAATCTTAAAAAAAAAAAAAAAATGGTGTGGAAGTGGCAGGACTGGAGAAAGAGCAGAGAGGAATGTGAGGTGAAGTGGGAAGTAGAGACTGGAAGGTGGAAAAATGTTCCTAGGCCTTGGCTCTTGTGTCCTCAGGGTGAGTTCTTTGCAATTGTCTAGCAATTTTCTAGCAATAAAATAGCTGTCCTATGGTTGATAAGCCTTTAGTATGACAGAGTGATGACCCTAGACTGGATTCTCAGATTTAAATAGCTCTTTGTCTCCCACAAAGCAAAGCTCCTTTTTCCTATCTCCCCTCAAAATAGACTTTCTTCTGCTGTCAGTATTACTATTGTGTATTGTTCCTGCTTCAGTGCTTAATTACCATGGCATCATTGCTGCTACAATGCCTCTTTCCCTATTCTTCCCACATTTCTTTTTCCATGTATCTTATTTTTTCTGACTTGAATTTACCTGCAAAGCTATTCTATAAACACCGTCAGTCCTGCATGAGCAGACTGACCATGGCAATATGCAGAAGCTACTACGTCATGAAATGGGTGTAGCTTCAACTTCCCGGCCCCTTCCAGTCCTCCATACATAACTGTGCCTTTGTAATATTGTTTCGTTTGGTTTCTAAAGAAGTTCCACTAAATGGTAGATGCTCAGGCTCTACAGAAATTTGGATCTGTCCCTGCCTATGAGTTTTAATATTCAGACCTTTGGCTCATTGTTCAATTGCTTTGTTGTTTTGTTGTTGTTGTTTTGTGGTTCTGCAGGTAGCTTGTGGTAGTGCTGGTTCTTTTCTTAATGAATATTTTTAATTAATTTATTTTTCTTCCAAACAACTTCTTAGTCCAGAGTTGTGTCAGAAGCTAGGTTTTCTAATGAAACTTAATGGATTTTTCAACTATTCTTACAAGATGTCGTATTTAAATCTCTAATACTAATACTCTGGTTTCTCTTCAGATCGTATAAATCTTTCTCCTTTTAAATCTCTAATACTAGATCTTATAATATAGATATTATATGAATGTATTCAATAAAATGCACAATATTTGAACTAAACGAAATGGTGATATATACCATTAATGTGACTCCTCCGGGGACTCAAATTTCAGCTCTACACTGACTTTGAAACCAGGCTCCTTGTGAAATCTACTGGGTATCCCTCAATTCCACCCACCTCTGCCTCTTCCCCCCATCCCTCATACACACACACACACACACACACACACAGACACTTGCTCCTCCTCAGAGGTCGAAGCCTCTCAAAAATTTTAAAAGGCAGTTCCAACAAGGTGCCCCCTAGGTGCCCCTAGGCAGTAATATCACAATGGAAAATTTCCTCAGAATACTAAGCCTCTGGCAACCATACAGTCTGTCTAATTCATCGCTAAAGCAAATGGTGATCCATTAATTCTCACTGCCCCTGTTACTTTTCATCTGGTCTCAGATAAAACTGAAGTTCAAGTCCTTGGTTTAGACTTTCAGGTCTAGAACTGATCTGGCAAATGATTTTTATTTATTAATTCAACATTTTATGTATCAGTTTATGTATCAGGCACTTGTTCTGGGGATATAGATGTGAAAAACAAACAATAATCATGTTAACATGGCAGTGATGTTTAGTGGAATAGGGCAATGAAATGGGAGATACTAAAGGATGGGGAGTTATCTAGAGCATGTCCTTGAGGCAGATCTACAAACTTTCAATACCAAGCAGTTAGAGTAGGCCATTGCTCAAAGTGACTGCTATGACAGTTCTTTGTATTACCAAATTTTATTACATGTTGGGTCCATACAGAGGTTGAGCTATACAATGGCAGTAAATTGAGTATGAAGTCATTAAAAATTAAGTTTTATGTTATTCTTTTGTGTGTCATGAGAGTAGCAAAATTAGCACATTCAGTTCTCAGAGTCACAGCTTCATCATAAAGATGAGTCATGGTGAACCAAAGGGACCATATTTTAATGAACCAATCTGGTTACTGTAGCTCATCTATGCTCAGCAGTAGACTGCCTAGGGAACAGGAGACAATCTATTTTTCAAATGATGAATTAGTCCCTGATGCTATGCTTCTTTCTTGACTCCCCTCACAAGACTATCTGCTCTGTTCCTCCTTGAACACATTCTTGCCTTGGGGGCTTTCCTTAATGACAAATAATAGTAGTACAAAACAATCTCAGTTATTGTGATTGCAATTCCCCATTTGGCGTTTGTTAACAAATAGGAACCACCAAATATTTATTATGTATTTACTGTGTTTACAGCACAGTGGGGTTAAGAAGGAATCTTTATAAGATAATCTCTTCTCCTTGAGGAGGAGCTCATCGTCCTCTAGGAGAGTGAAAACATACATATGTGAAATAATCAGACCAAAAGGCATGATGTGGTATGTAGTCATTTAGGAAGGAATGATCAAATGGTAGGGAGAACCTCAGAAAGGAGATAAGATATGAGTTAAACTTTGAAAAGGAGTTTGGGTTTTGATAATTTGGCATTTTTTGTCATTTTCCAATTTGCTTTTTTTTTTTTTTTAATTCACAAACTAACCATTTCCTATTGACAAATGGATAATGAAAAATTATTATTTTTTTAATTTTATTTTTCATTTCTTTGAGAGAGAGAGAGAGAGCGAGCACAAGCAGGGGCAGGGACAGAGGGAGAAACAGACTCCCCACTGAGCAGGGAGCCCGTGGTGGGGCTCGATCCCCAGATCCTGGGATCATGACCTGAGCTGAAGGCAGCCGCTTAACCAACTGAGCCACCTAGGACCCCTGAAAAATTATTCTTATTTCTGGTTTCAGATGATCATTTTAAGAATAGTTTTAGTTATTTTTCTTTAAGATTTTGTTTATTTGTTTATTGTAGAGAGAAAAAGTGAACGTGGGGGAGGGGCAGAAGGAGAGGGAGAGGGAAAGAATCTCAAGCAGATTCTGTGCTGAGCGTGGAGCCCAACCTGGGGCTCCATCTCCTGACATTGAGATCATGACCTGAGCCAAAAGTCAGACTCTTAACCGACCGAGCCACCCAGGTGCCCCAGTTTTATTTTTTTAGCTCTAAGAGAAAATTCATACTAGAGGTACTAATGTGCTGAGTAATAAATTCTAGTGTCAGGGAACCTTACTGGAGACAAAAAGATAGGAAAAATTAGCAATTTCCAGTCTCATCATTGTAACCATAGGTAATTTTTATGACTTGTGAAATTCTGATATAAATATTTTAAGATAGATTTTGAATATATATCTTCCACTGAATACCATGTAGTATTATTTTGGAAACTATATTAATAGTGCCAACTAAGTGCCATGTAATGTACTTTACTGATGGTTAAGATGTTTGGCTAGTATTAGATCTGTCTAGATCTGATTAGATCTGTCACATTAAAAATAACTCTAGATTTAAAATTTTTTGACACACAATATATTAGAGGTATAATCATCAAAACATATGCAAATAAGGATTGTCCTTCAAATTTGACCCTTCATGAAAATATAATTCACAGTTGAACAATAATTCCATCAGCCATTGGATTTTCTGAGTCTGTGTTTCTTTCTTTTGTAGAGAACCATTTTACAACTGCACAATCTCCCTTACATTATTATGAAATCTAATTAAAACAAAAATGGTATTGTCCTGCTTGACCATCTTCCTCATTCATTCCTGGGACAAACATTTGCATGGTCCTCATAAGCTCTGTGTTCCAGGCACTGTGCCAGAAAGGCATGAGTCCTGCCTCTTAGGGGCTTCGTTAGTACAAGAGGACAGGCAAGAGTTTGGCAAATGAACAAGAAGAAAAGGGCCATTTGAGACAAAGGAAATGGCGTGTAAAGTATGGAACAGCATGGCATTTTCAGGGAACAACAGATGGCTTGGCATGCCTCGAACGTAAAATGCAAGGAGAAGAAGAGTGCACATGATGCTAAAAAATGTTATTTTAAGCCAGACAATGAAATATTTTTTTAAGCTTAAAAAGACTTTGCATTATCAAAGATTTTATCTGTCTTTTTTTGCCATAGTCTAGAAGAAAGTTCTAGTAAGCTGCTCAGGGAAACTTTTACTAAAATTTGAAAGATTCAGGACAGGAAGAACCAATGGTACAGACAAGCCTGGAAGTGCAGTGTGTGGTATCAAAGTGATGTCCACTTTTTTGTGAGCTAATTATTTCACTTTTTTAACCACAGAAGCTACTGAAACTCAATTTGGGGTGTTTTTATTGTTTGAGTACTTAAAATGCATTGTCCTATTTAATTTATACAACAACCTAAGTAATAGACCTTCATCTCTCCACTTTACAGATGGGAAAACTAAGGCTCAGGAAAAAAATTGCCCAAGATTTCCAGGTTACTAAGAGACAAAATCAAGATTCAAGTATAGTTCTGTTTGACACCAAGTTTAATGGTTAATACTGTGCTGCCACTTTCCCTTGCTCAGGCCTCATCTACGTCATATCTGAATGTGAACGTTCTCTGTTCTGAAGAAAACTTAAATCCTTCATTAAACTGTCCCAAAAGTCAGGTAGGAAATGTTGGCGTTGACTTCCCTAAGTCACCATATTCATATTAAACATTCTGGAAATTACCAGAGAGAGAATTTCATAGCTATCTTATCTTCAGCTTTCTATACAAACTGTATCTTGGTCCATTAATTCTCAGACTTGTTTAAAGAACAAGTGGGAAGTCTCTAAGTGAGACAAAGATCTCAAGTGTGACCTTAGAACACCTCTCTCGATCTCAGTTTCTCATCTCTGAAATGAAGGGTTTGGACCAACAATCCCAATGGTCCCTTTGCTTGGCCTCAGGATTCTGCACACATGGCAAAATAAATGGCATTTAATTCTATAGATACTGTAAAAGCTGACATAGAGGTAAGAGAACACTTTCAGTGTAATTATTTATAAATGCCAAATTCAGAATCAGATTGGAGAACTGTGATTTTTGTGTTTATTTTTAAGTACTCTCATGGCCTGCATATATTTCTGGCATATGTAGGATTTGTTACTGGTGATACATGCAGTTTATAAACAGAAAGTTATTCTTTAAAAACAAAGTACCAATGTGTTTAATACTTAAATCAATAGAAACAAAATAATCAGGAATACCTACTAATAACATTGCAGACTGTTTGTTATCGTGAAAGGCAGTAGGGTGGAGGGGTTAAGGATGCAGGCTCATTCTGTGACCAGACTGTGGCTTTAAACCCTTTCAAGTGCCGCTACTTCCTAACTGTGGAACTTTAAGCAAGTGAATTCCACGCGCTGGGTCTTCATTTTCTCAACTGTAAAATAGTTTCTGCCTTGCAGGGTTGCCGTGAGGATTAAATGTACCAACAATGTATGTATAGTACCTAGAACAGCGCCCGGCCTATATGAACATTCATGAAATGTTACCTGCTATTAGCATTTTGGATGAGACACCATTTATTTGAACTAAAGAAACTATAGAATTAGTGTATGAAATAAAAACACTGAAGGTAAGCTCCAAGAGGACAGGGTTTTTTTTTTTCTTTCTTTCTTTCTTAGCTGTGTTCTCAGTGCCAACCTAAGTGCCTGGCTCAGATTAGGGGTTCGGTAGATATTTGTTGAATGAAAGAATAGGTCAAGAGTAAATGGTGTTGAAGATTCTATTGTCCTGTTTATTCTCAACTTTCCTCTGTATTTTAATGTTTCTTATATTCAAATGCATTATCCTGTATGTCATAAATCATATAACATAATGAGTGCTAACAGCTTTGGTCTCTAGCCCGATGTCTGTTCCAGTTCCTTTGTGATATTGCAAGCAGATATATCTGAAAATCTTAGATATCATAGAAACAATTATTAGGCTTCATCTTAAAAAAAAAAAAAAAACAGACCTCTACTTTTTTAGACATTTCATGGGTCTTGGCCGTCCTCTGTGTCACAACAGTAGCTGTATTGATCCAGCTGTTGCAGTTGCTACTTGGTCAGCTGCTGGGCAGCATGGCCAACTACCTCGGATGGTTTTAAACTGATTTCAGAGAGAAAACCAGCCTAGGAACTCCAGAAATCCTGATAAGCCTCCCATCCCTTGTTCAATTAGAAGCTATGCCCTAGAACCATAGATTCCAAATTTAAGAATCCTGCCCCCTGATACAAATCCATGCCTATCTTAAATCTTCTAAGTTTGATGAAAATCTTACACCCAGTCTCAGTTTTAGTAACAATATTTCAGAATTACAGTTATGTATCCAAGTGTTTATAGGATTTTCACAATTTTTATATTATTTTATTTAAAAACCTATGCTTTCAGGGCATCAGAGTGCCTCATTTGGTTGCGAGTCTGACTCTTGGTCTCAGCTCAGGTCTTGATCTCAGGGTTGTGAGTTTAAGCCCTGCACTGGGTTCCACACTAGGCATGGAGCCTATTTAAAAAAAAAAACTGTTCCTCTTTATGTTCCCAAGTCACTGTTGATCTGCCAGAATGGCAAGGACAGTCACTTTAGTTAATGAAACTAAATTACTTCTCCCAATAGGCTTAAAGTCAAAAACATGCTGATATTTAAGGTGTCTTCCAGGTGTATACTATTTTAGTATTTTATTGTTGTCTAAATGATTTTATTGGAAGTAGAAGCCTTGAAAACAAAGAGTTATGTATAGCACAAAGTCTAGTGGTTGTCATCCAGTGGGGTACATGGGCCAGTGAAAGAAACTTCACTTTTTGTTACAGGAAGAGCTATAGATATCCAATTTAATGTTTCTGGGTAGGCTATGGAAGATTTTGCATCAAGATCTCACAGGCTTTCTGGGAGGAAAAAAGACAAAACAAACAAACAAACAAACAAACAAAAAAAACCCTCTGCTAAAGCCATTCTTCTAAGATGCAATATTAGAGAAACCTGTCAGACTGGAGGAAGATGCTTTCCAAAGAGGAGAGTGACAAGAGCAGGGGAGCCTTTAAAATCAGCTGTATGCAGAAGTAGCTGCACCGTCCCCAGCCTCATGAGGGTATCCCTCTGTTTCACTAGACCGTGGAGGGGAATCCAAGCAGAGCCAACCCTCTAGAGACTGCCAGAACAGTCTCCAGACAAAATAGAGAAGAGAACGTAACTGCTATCAGCAATATGGAGGCACACATAATTTAGATAGATTATTCAAAAGAGATGCTACTTTACTCATTGCTACAAAACAATGAAATACATGATGAAAGTAAAATGATAAAATTTATTAAAGTTTATATAAAGCTCTGTCTGTGGTTCTCATAGGAGATAGAGGCATCCAAGTAGTTTCTAAATAAAAACTCTCCACTATTCTTGATCTGTGGAATTTGAGGAGTGAATATTAGTCATGTCTAAGTCAGAAATTTAAGTTAGCATGCTTATTGTGCTAATGTGTAAAGTGTTCATGTTACCATTATGTCCTCCAATCATATCCTCAATCAGAACCATCTCTTTTACACAGAGCTCTAACCAACTCTGTCCTATCCATCAGAGACAGCTGATACAGTGTGATACAGTATTATTTGGTACCCCCCATCCCCGCCCATGTGCACCTACCACTTCTCTGTGAGACAAGTCACAGCAGTGTGACACTTACAGTCTCAGTCTTCTCTAATCAAAGGAACCCAAGAGAGCCACTGGAAGCACGCAGAAAATCTCGCCCATTTTCAAAAGCAACCATGTCCCTAATCAAAAACCAGCTAATGGAATTAGCATTGCATTCAATTTCCTCTGCCTTCAAATTTAAGATACAAGCACTGTTTTGTATTCACCCCCTCCCTCCGCCACCATGAAAGAATATAAGCTGGTTTTGATAAAATTGTATCTAAAAATGAAAAAGCTGTTTTATGTTTATTTACTGATTGAAGCTGTGCCAGGAGTTCTGATGCATTCCCAAGTAGGCACCAGCCACCTCATGCATAGTTGAGCAGCATCAGCACTTTTACCTCTAGTCGAGTGTACAGTATTTCAAGTATTACAATGTACATCAGCATCTGCGGCAGATCAGCATCTTTCAAAACAGAAAACAAACACCGGAGATAGTCCACAGTATGCATTTTTCATACCACAGGTGTTGATTTCTCCCCTAGGAAATATAAGAATGGCAAATCAACCGTTATTAGCCCTCATGAGTTATGATCTGTCTTCTGAATGTCAGTTTTAAATAGACTAATTAGAATGTCATATGGTTGGCAAAATACATGATGGTCAGCCTGCTCAATAGTTGTTAGTCTATCATGGTCAGGGTAAGAGTAGACACTAGCACCTGATCATTGGCCCGCATCAGGGCATGCACACAAGTGGTGATGCATCAGCACATTATGCAATGAAAAATTGACAATGCATCCATACGTTAGCAGATACGACGTGAATATATACCAGGAAAA
>NC_138371.1:38665796-38838167 GCF_054177405.1 Leptonychotes weddellii
CCCCCCCCCCCCCCCCCCCCCCCCCCCCGCTTACACACCCGCACACGAGCTCTTTCTCTAAAGAAAGAAAGAAAATCTTTAAAAAAAAATACGAACACATAATTTATTTTTTTCTTTAAAGATTTTATTTATTTGTTTGACAGAGAGAGACACAGCGAGAGAGTGAACGCAAGCAGGGGGAGTGGGAGAGGGAGAAGCAGGCTTCCCGCAGAGCAGGGAGCCCGATGCGGGGCTCGATCCCAGGACCCTGGGATCATGACCTGAGCCGAAGGCAGACGCTTAACGACTGAGCCACCCAGGTGCCCCAATGAACACATAATTTAGCTTAGTCTCTACTTTTTTCCTCATATCTAAAATGTATTTCTTTTATAAAGGTCTAATGTGTCTCTTGAGCAAATAAACTAATTCTTAGACTTATTATAAAGAATAATAATTTAAATATTTAAATGTAGGCTTTCTGCTGAGTATTGAAGAATTTTCTTAAAAATAACATTGTTACACAATTTAAATGAGATACTAAATTAATATTTTTATGCATAAGATTCTAAATTGTAGGGTTCTAATGGAGACTGACATAAGACCAGTTCATTCTTACTGTGCATGCTAATTAATTCTCTGAAACAAGATTTTGATTCACTATACTCTAAGGATAGTTGTCTCTGCTTGTAACAATAATTAGACAACAGTTTTCTGCATTTCTCAATTTTTAATATTTATGGCTTGTACATAGTTCTTTTGTACATATCAGACAAATGCAATTGTTAGCTAAATAAATCAGATGTCATTAATGGATCAAATGATTCTAAGTTTATTAAAAAAATTTTACTAATTAATGCTCACTTCTAATAAAATATTTGCTGACTATTTACTATGTGCAAGGACTATACTAGCTAACTTCATAGATGTTATATTTTGCGATCTTTACAACAACCCTCAAATAAGAACTTTTGCAATTGATAAGTGTGACTGTGTTCCCTGAGGCCATTCATTACTTTTATAGCAGCATCAAATCTTTTTTGCATGACTCCTGTATTATATGATGTCTTGGTCTCTTTCTTGCTTAACGATCTTTCATGAGGTTAGAAATAATTATAATAGCAATAGTGCCAAATAATTTAGTGCCTATACAACAAAGTGGAAGGAGATCTCTGATTGTAGTGCCTACTTTAGTCCTTTGAAAATGGTATCGATATGGAAGTGAAAAGACCCTATGGCCAATTATCTTATCTTACTGCAAGCCTCGCATTAGTATTTAACGATACAGAAGACAGCTCTTCACAGTCACTCACAGTCACCTCAGTGTTGTCCTGAGCTGGACAGTACGGATTACTGAGTTATGTATGAGATAAAAATTGGCAGACATCCTAGTGCACTCAGTTCTTGATTATGCATGAATGCATTCATTATTCTTTTGCGGGTAACACATGTTTCTTTGGATTACCACCCCCTAATTGCTATTATGGGACCTCCAGCCCTCTTCCTCCCTGAACAAATCTTTCCCAACTACTCTAGTGTCCCCTAAGGACATGACTCACAAGATTCCTAAACAATTACCCTCAGCCAATGTAGAACATCTACCAATTTTCATCCTCTTGTGCCTGATGTTCATTGGTCATATTTTTTTTTTAAAGATTTATTTATTTATTTGAGAGAGTGAGAATGAGAGAGAGTACATGAGAAGGAGGAGGGTCAGAGGGAGAAGCAGGCTCCTCGCTGAGCAGGGAGCCCAATGCGGGACTCGATCCCGGAACTCCAGGATCATGACCTGAGCCGAAGGCAGTCGCTTAACCAACTGAGCCACCCAGGCGCCCTCATTGGTCATATTGCTCAGGACAACAGCTGCAGGCCTGCTAGGAGTACAGCTTCTTCCCACTGGTATTGTCACTTGTTCATGCTACCCCAAGGTCAGACTTTGTAAAAACACATCACTAAAGTCCCTCTGCAGGAGTGGAGAGAATAAGGAGGCCATGACATGATGCTCCCTAACAAGTGGCACTTCCAAGCGTCAAAGTTTGTGTGCAAACAACTTATTCTTTAGTTTCTAGGTATACCTCTAGTCTACAGGACTGGTCTTTGAAATTAACCTCCAAACTCCAATCATCTCTTCCTTGATTTTCACTAAAACAAAATCTCATGTTTCCCAGTTTTCCCCTATAGTTCCTTAATAGTTCTAGACTATCAATATTTCACAATTAGCATGTAAAAACGGAATGCTTGGTTTCTCTAAACAGTTCTCCATACTATAGCCATAGTGATCATCTTAAAATGCCCCTTGGGTCAGTGGTTCTTAAATTTTGCTAGACATTGGAATCACCTGGAGAGCTTTTAAAAAATACCTAGTGCCTGTGTTCTTAACCTAGGTAATAAGACATCTCTAAAGGAGAAAAACTCAAAGGATATAATGAATGACCCACCCCATCTAGAACTTTCTAAAGAGAAGTAAAATGTAAACTCAAGTGATGAGCACTGGGTATTGTATGTAAGCGATGAACCACTAAATCTTACACGTGAAACTAATATTACACTGTTTGTTAACTAACCGGAATTTAAATAAAAACTTGGAAGGAAAAAAAAAAAACGTAAACTCCATGTACTAAATTCAGCATTTTCTCCAAGGCTATGGAATAGTAAGGAGGACTTGTACCTGAAGACAAAGGAGAGGCTGATGAGGAGAGGAATGCTGAGTGGGAGGTTCTTTCCCCCCAGCTCCACTTGTTCCCTAGGAAGTTATAATAGGATTGAATGTAAAAGGAAATTATGAGGTATCTGCTGCTTGGACCATAAGTATGTGCCCAGGGAACACTCTCAGTGGCTTGAGTGTGATACACATTAAGGAAAGTGACCCAAATCAGAAGATAATGAGAATGGCACAAAGAACTTAGAATACAACGCAAGGGTAGAATATGCCCATTGGGCCTATCTCTGGAGAATAATTATTCATTGTAAGATATACCAGAATCACCCTGCAAAATGATAATTTTGCTTTCTGCAACTTAGATTTGTTTCTTAAACATTGCAAAGAGCCTTCACCTGGACAGTGTTGGGCTGAGCAAGTGAGGGTTTTTCCAAGATGCTGAATCAAAACTTAATTAAGACAAATGACACTTCCCACAGTGGCCCTTATTCTCAGTGGCATGGCTGACACCTGGCTACTCCTTTAATCCTTTGGTCAGTGTAGGTCGATATTTCATTGTCCATAGTAATAATTCCTATGCATCACTATCCTTGTTTATTTTTTTTTTTTTAGAGATACAGTTTGGTAGCTGAGTTTCCATCAAGAAAAAAACACAAATTTATAAAGATCAAAAAGATAGTGTAGTTTGTTGATTTGCTCACTAATTAATTTTTTTAAAGTTTTTATTTATTTATTTGACAGAGAGAGAGCACAAGGAGGCAGAGCGGCAGGCAGAGAGAGAGGAAGCAGCAGGCTCCCTGCTGAGCAGAGACCCTGATGTGGGACTTGATCCCAGGACCCTGGGATCATGACCTGAGCCAAAGGCAGACGCTTAGCTGACTGAGCCACCCAGGAGGCCCACTAATTAATTTTTTTAAAGATTTTATTTATTTATTTTAGAGAGAGAGAAGGGGGAGGGGCAGAGGAAGAGGGAAAAAGAGAGAATCCCAAGGAGACTCCATGCTGAGTGCAGAACCTGATGTGGGGGCTCCATCCCAGGACCCTGAGATCAAGAGCTGAACCAAAATCAAGAGTCTGATGCTCAACCAACTGAGCTGCTCAGGATCCCCACTGATTAATTTTTTTAAAGTTAATTTTGCAGCCATATATAGATGAACAAGGTATGTCTCAAAAATCACACATGGAACTTATTAATATCAGCTATAAATGGTGTATGGCAACAAAACATTGGTTTCCAGAGCTTTACTTTTTTGGGGGGCTTTTTAAGTTTTTATTTGAATTCCAGTTAGTTAACGTACAGTGTTAGTTTCAGATGTACAACATAGTGATTCAACAATTTGGTTTCCAGAGCTTTAAATGGGATTGCTCTATAATGGGGCTTCTGGAGCAGTCAATACTAGGTAGAGGTTGTACTTCATAAAGGCACCAGAAAACTAATTTATTGTAATTGAATGCTAGCCATGAGGTTATACAATATTTTGTTTTCATTGGATTTTGTATTTAGTCCCTTCCATCACCAAGAAATTGTGTAGAAGCACATGATGGTAAGGATAAGATAGACTTTCTAATTGGAATGTGTGATTACAACACAGTTCACCACAGGTTACTTACTGTTATTCAGGGTATAGTAGTGTAATCATCACTATCATTACTATAAGCATTAATTTTGAGTCCAATTACATGGTGCAAGTGTAGAAAGGACTTTACCAACTAAGTTCTTACTCTGAACTTCATATTTGGACAGTTTTTCAGCCATCAAAAAAAAAATGAAATCTTACTACTTGCAATGATGTGGATGGAGCTAAAAGGCATTATGCTAAGGGAAATAAGTCAGTCAGAGAGAGACAGATACCATGGGATTTCACTCTTCTGTGGAATTTAAGAAACAAAACAGATGAACATAGGGGAAGGGAAAAAGAGGGAGAAAGAGAGAGAGAGAGAGAGGGAAGCAAACCATAAGAGACTCTGAACTATAGAGAACTAAATGAGGGTTGATAGAGGGAGGGGTGGGGAATGGGCTAATTGGGTGATGGATATTAAGGAAGAGCACTGGGTGATATATGTAAATGATGAATCACTAAATTCTACTCCTGAAACCAATATTATGTTACCCTGTATGTTAACTAACTAGAATTTAAATAAAAACCTGAAACAAAAAAAAAAGGGAAATATGAAAAGATTAAGAAAAATAGATTCAATGTGCCTCCAATATTTCCTTCCCATCTTCTTAGTTCAAAGCTCCATTTCTTCAAATATTAAAAACTCCCCGGAGAGTCTTTAATAAGCACTGCTTTCTAATAAAGAAAAAGCCCAAATGAAGCTTGAAAGATGGAACAAGCATAATTTGAGCTTTTTCTTCAATTCCTCCTTCCTTTCCCTTCACTATGCTTGTCTCTCTCGCTCTTGTATACACACCCACTCATACATATTTTTGGAGGCAGAAGATCACTGCTTGCTTTTTGTGCAAATTAAATTGCAAAAAGAAAAAAAAAATGTTGATGTGAAGCTGAAATTCACTCATCAGACTAACAAGTACTTCTGGAAAATCTTTCACTGAATGCCATCCTGAGGAATGCAGCTCCCTTCCTCTCGAGGCCCTACACATGAACCACGGGACCTCCCAATTCCCCAAAACCCGTTAGACAATAAACAGGATTTGAAGGCAAAATTAAAGGCCTGAAAATTGTAGTCACAAAGTGATTGGTGGATTATGATTATGGGGAAATGGGAGAAAAAAATAAGCCATTCTCTTGTTCCCTCTCTCTTCTCTTTGTGGTTTTCTTGTCATTCTAAAAAAGCTGGAAATGCTGTGGGACTTAGGGACCTCCTGGACATAGAAGATAGTCTAAAAATACATTTGTTTGAAATGTTTTAAAAAGTCCGCTCTAGAATTTGTCTTCTTTTGAGGTAATCTGTTACACGGGGTTGCTATAATTTGGCTTTCAACAGTAACGACTAGTTATGCCAAAAACAGATCATAAATAAAGTCTAGACAATTGCAGTGTTTTTATTCCAGAGGCAGCCAGCAGATGCTTTGTGTACCCTGCACTCTCTTGCCGATGAGATTAATTTTGCACCATGCTCTTACTCTATAATGCCTTGGAACAAAACAAATTTAAAATGTGTCCTTTGGCCATTTGGACTTCCTCAGATCACTCACTCACTGTAGCATTCTTCAATAATAATGAAGAGTAAACTGTCTTTTTAAAGACTCCTCTGATAGTGACTTACTACACAGCTCCACATAGGCAAGGAGATCACAGGCAGAGTAATCAGTACTCTAGAGATGTTCTTCAATTGTCAAAATTCTGTAACATGTCAAGTGTGGGAAGAAGGACAAGGCAAGGAAACAGAAACCTAGGGGAACAGAAATCTCAAGTTTCTCCATGGACTGTCAATCAAGTCTATGATTATAATTTCTGATAACCTCGGCTTCCCCTTCTATGACATTCATATTATACTGGAAACTGAAACCTTTCAGATCTAGCACACCTTCTCCTCAGAATACATGTTATATTTGGACAAATAACATGGCTGCTTTTCCAAATGGAATGGTAACAGGATCTTAAAAATCAGGCTTTTTTCTTTTTGACCGAACCAAAGTATCACTGCTGATGAAAGGAACAAAAAGGTCAGTGGAACTTGTCCTTGAAATATAGCCCAAATTGATAACTCCATGCAATGTAAGCATTAGCTGCAGTGATTGTGGGAAACATGATGGAGCTTTCCACTCACTACAAGCAATTCTCCTAAGCTCGATACACAGGCTTTCCTTAATTGAGAAACAGGCATTACCAATGAATTTTTATGAGTTTATTCATTCTGGAATTTTTTTCATAATGCTGTCAGTTTATTATATTAAAAATGTATATCACAACTGAAGCAGTTTTGTAAAACAGGCATTAATACAGTACTGTATCTATTTATTTGCACCTTGGGGCTGTAAGGCAAAAAAAGCAAACTGCTTACTGCTTGAAAAACATAGGCATTCAATAACTAATGGCTGTGGTGCTGGAAGTCCAAAAAAATGCTTCCATTGGACCTCAGTCAAGTGGTTGGAATTGGTTATAATGAGATAGAAGGGTTAGTTGAAATGGAATCGAGATGTAAGCACAATTGGATATTAATTCTCTTTAATGTTAGTCGAAAACACGAAGGAAGAGAACCGAAGTGCATTCTTTGTCATTATAAGCCTTTTAAACTACTGCATGCTACCTCTAGCCCACAGTGTATACCTGAATATATGTATACTCACTGTGATTTAGTCTTCACCATGCTATTAGATATCAGTGCATATTTCAACATATATACAAGAGTTCCTGCTTGTTTATATGACTATTGATACCAATGATACTAGAAAGAGAAATCTTAAAGTTATTTTAAAGATGAAGCGTGCCCCCCCACCCCAACAACAGTAGCCTAAAGTGGAATCCAGTAGTAATCTTTATATCCCCAGAGTATCTTCATGATGTCTCTTAATATATTATTCTGGTTAAAAATAAAACCTACATGTTAGGTCTTGAAAATTAAAACTGAAATGCTTATGTTTTCTTTATTGTGATTAAAGTTCTTCCTTTGAGCTTTCCAAATAAAAAATTCCCATGCAGCCTCAGAGTGTCAACACTGCTTAGATTTCACTAGCCCGTAAATAGGGACAGAGTAGTTCAAGGGTAATCACCAAACCATTAATATGGCATTGGGTGCTCTTATTCAAGTTTTTCTAGCCAGTATTATCCAATACTTTGTTGGAAGATTTTTTTTTTATTTGAAAGAGTTGCTGGAAAATGTGCAATTGGAAAATAATTTACACAGACAGACACACACACAAATTACAGGCTGTCGCTATGGAGCTCTATAAAGCTTACAAATTCAGAAAATAGGATATTCACATTCTCTCAATGAATCAGAAATGTAACAGTCCACATGACTAAGCAGACACTCGGGAGAAGAGCTTGCAAATCAGGCTGTAGGGAGAATGCTGTCATCAGACTCTAAAAATCTAACATAATTATCACTTAAGGAAAGTCAATGTGGAAAATTAATTAAAATATTTTTAGGCCATTAATTTTTCTAGTTCTCATACTCCTTCCCCTTTCACACCCACCCCCTGTAGTGTTCTAATCTAACCCAATACAAAAAAAAAACAATATATCAAATGTCAGACTCTTTAAAAACCAAACCTGGAGTTTCTGTTATTTTTTTCACAATATTTTTATTGGCCAGTAGCCTACCTTCTGAGAATAATCTAGTTTTTCCTAACAATAAAGATTTTTTTAATTTTCCATACTTGCTAATAAGGATAGCATCTTGTAAAATGGCAAGGTTTCAGTTATTTTGTCCTGTGTGGTATTTACATTTTTACAAAGATTCTTTATGGTTATTTTTATATCTTCCCTTAATGAGCTCATTCTTCTGGATGTCTCAGGGTAGTAAACGTATTTTATTTCACTCACCTGCTACCATTGGATGTAAGGGCTTTTCACTTAATCAGTTCACTTACACAACTGAATTACTTTTCAGTTTTTTTCTTCTTCAAGAGGATTCCAATTTTTAGAAGTGCCACATTGATATAATAGAACACATTTATATGGTACTTGCTATGCTGCTCTCTATTATAAGTTCTACAGTTAAAATAAAACACTTAATCACTGCAGCAACTCTAAAACATAGATGAGAACCGAGGCATAGAATTTTCCAAGATTATACATCTGGTAATTGGCCAAGTCAGGGAGTGAACGTAAGCAAATTGTGTCCAGAATATGACTTTAGCTACTACTCTATTCTTCTTCATATAAAAATTTACTCATGTTTCTTCAATTATATATAAGGGATATCCCCAAGAAGTTTACATAAGATCAGTGGACATGCTACTTTAAAAATATTAAATTATTATTAATTGGAATTGTTCTGATTCCTAGCATAATATAGACTTTGAAATACGTTACTATCAAGTTCATATAAAAATAAATATCTTATTTTAATTAAAAATTATCTTAAAAGTTGGTATATGGGTTATCACATTCTTTATTGCTTCCCTTTTCAGCTAAAAATTTTATAGTAAAAAATGCATATGTATTTAAAGGTTCATATGTACAATGATAATAGAAGACGTTCATTGGCTACTTTATAGAATACACAAGCAGAATCATAGATACATAATTACACACTTTTTAGTGAAAATTGTTGGTTAAATTAAAATACATTGGTAACTTGCAAAAAAATACAACTCAGATTCCTTGTATTAAATGATGTTAATGTTAAATATTGTTAAATAACTTAATGTTCTACGTACTATGGCTAGCACCATATAACATGTACTTTTACATCGTTAGAAAATGGATTTTGTTCTGTTAAAAGTGTTTTTCCAGGGGTGCCTGGGTGGCATGGTTGGTTAAGTGATCGACTCATGGTTTCGGCTCAGTTCGTGATCTCCGGGTCCTGAGATAGAGCCCTGGGGGTTGGGCTCTGGGGTCCGCTTAAGACTGTATCTCCCTTTCCCTCTGCCCCTCCCCCCTCAAATAAATAAATAAAATCTTTAAAAAAAAAGTTTTCCAATTTTCCTTAAAGGGAAAATATTCCAGAAAATAATATCTATTTGTTTCAAGTATGTCAACTCACAATGATGTTATTGTTTTAAGTCATTAAAATTTGTATTTTTTGAAACTTCCAGGAAACTCCCAAATCTTAAACTAGTCTTTATTTGGCCTTTAATTACTTTAATCTTTACACCAGAAGAGTTGACAAGCCTAAAGTCAAGTGGGAAATAATCCCACAAGTGAATATGATATTTAATAGAGAAACTACACATGTTAAACAACCTATTTTCAACATGTACAAGGGCACTATTTTCTCTTTGAATAAGGTAACATAAAAACTGAATGAAAGCAAAACAATTCTGCATTTGACCTTATTACATTTAAATAAGCTGTTTCACGTGCTGTCATTCACTCTGGAATGAGACTCAAAGTATTAAATCAGCCTTAAAATACACACACACACACACACACACACACACACATTTATTTAGCCATCTAATGGTTGTTTACAAAACAAAAGACAGAATCAAAATAAAAGAAGTATGGAAAACAATTCAGTAAAAATATTGCTGGCTGAGGGATGGGTCAACAAGAACTGAGAGTGGCCTGTCTTTGTTCCACTGTTAGTGAACAAAGAGAGTGGGATACTCAGAGGAAACAAAATGGAGTGGGAATGGAAAGATGGAAATGTGTGGAGTCAATTTTTTTAAATTTAAATTTAAATCTACTTACTTATTTTCCATTATATAAATACCATTATCTTATTGTCATTCGCCCTTGACAATTAGGAAAAATTAATTTTTCATACTAATCTTTCTTAAAATATATATATTTAAAAAAAGGAGGGATGGGGCTCCTGGGTGGCTCAGTCACTTAAGCATCTGACTCTTGATTTTGGCTCAGGTCAGGTCATGATCTCAGGGTTGTGATATGAAGCCCCAGGTCTGGCTCTGTGCTCAGCAGGGAGTATGCTTAAGCTTCTTGCTCCCCCTCTCCCTCTGCCCCTCCCCCTGCCACATGGGCATGCTCTCTGTCTCTCTCTCTCCCTCTAAAATAAATAAGTAAATCTTTCAAAAAATAAAAATAAAATAAAATATAGAAAAAAGGGGGGAAGTGTTCCCAAGTGGTATTTAACAAATGAAATCAATGAGGACAGTGATGGTGTTGGTGACAATTTGGGAAGGAATACAAGCCTTGAATGTGTTTTCTTTGTTCTCCTCAGTATACTTGAACAGAAATTTAAAACAAACAGGAATTATATGATTTTCATACCAAATAACTCAAGATTTATAATTTTGTAAGTGTTTTTATATCAGTTGAGGTTTCAAAATGACCCAGTAACACAGGGAGTGTTATTTTTTAATGTAACTGCTTATATAAACACATAGCTAATAAATGTTTAAATGGAATTCAGACTGGCTCAACTAAGAACAGGATATTATGAAGAACTCAAGAGAAATAAACAGTTGTAATGCACATATGATCATTCATTCTGAATTAAGGGTGACTTTTAAAGAAACACCACTAAGAAGAGACTATAGATCTTACGTCCTTCAAAGAAACCACTTGATAAATGCAGAGAATACTACAGGAAGATGCACCTACTACTCAGAAATTAGCAAAAAATTGTCACTGTCATGGAGATACTTAAATTACAAAAAGAAAGAAATCAGGAAATGATGAATGTAATTAATTTTTCTTGAAGTTCAACTGATGCAAGGTAAAAGCATATTTATTATGTGAATGTCTAGCCACCCGTGATATTAAAAAAATGAATAAATACCATATTTGCAATAAATGTAAATTAGGCAAATTTTGTCATTGAAGTTCACAGCAAATACAGTAAAGTGTAGTTATTCACTGATGACTTTAATTTTCTCATGTGTTTGCATAAATAAATATGTAAGTACATTTATAAAAACAAAAGTCTAAATTTTTGTTACTTTTTGCACTTTTTAATAGGAACAAAATAAATCAAAGTGAATGTAATAGCCAAATACATCAGAAGTCATCTGATGTGTAAAAAATTGCTATAATGCTAAGCACTAGACCACACCTTCAGATGGAATTCGAGCAGCTTTCAAATGCCCAACTTTGCTGCTAATGTAAGATAGAAAAACAACAATATTGGAGAAATAGATCAGGCATGTAAGTGAATACTATGGGTGTTTAAAAAAAGAAGAAGAAGAAGTAATAGAGATTGGTAAAGCCCACAGTGAACTAGAGTTCATGCCTTGTCCAAATGAGCAAGTTAATTTCTCTAATAGTTGTTCTGTATGAATTTGTACCCATACATGCTAGCTCTGATTTCTCTTTAAGATTTTATTTATTTGACAGAGAGAGAGAGAGCTCAAGCAAGGGGAGCGGCAGGCAGAGGGAGAAGCAGGCTCCCCACTGAGCAGGGAGCCCAATGCGGGACTTGATCCCAGGACTCTGGGATCATGGCCCGAGCTGAAGGCAGATGCTTAACCCACTGAGCCACCCAGGTGCCCCTTGCTAGCTCTGATTTTTCATGGGAAGCCAGAGACCTAGGTTTTTATGCAAAACCTAATTTTTGAATGTGGGCAAGTAATATAAAACATTGAAATCATCTAATGGGTCAAAAAAGAACAGCTGTCAGTAACTAGTCTGTGCCCTTCTCGGAGGTCTTCCTGTACAGTTGTCCTAGGTAAGAGGTTAACATCTGATAGGGAATTTCTTGGCTGGAATCTGGCTGGAATCTTGTTGCATTTTCTCAGTCATAGGTTTATGAATATGAAATAGCCCACTGTGTTTTATCAGTGCAGGCTTTTAATGAATGATAACTGTTTCAGTCTGTAGGTATAAGTGTGCATTTCATAAGGCCACTGGATCTCAGGTGCACACCAGATAAACCCTATTATTTCTTGCACTCCAGACCATGGATTTATTTTTTAGTTATCAATCATTTGTGGTTCACAACAGAAGTTTAAATAGATTCTAATCAAAGAATTTACTAATTTTTACTTTTATTATTTGTCAATCTTCAGACAGAATTTTTGCCTCAGGAACAGCAGCGAACCACTATCTTTGTAATACAAATTAATGTAAACTCACTCATTCATGGCTCTAGAATAAAAAAATAAATAAAGGTGCTATCTTTCAAGTTGTAAAGTATGTATGATTTTAAACCAAAGGGTACCATTTTTGGCCCCCTGAGAAGTAACTCATTCACTAGTGATCTCTATATGCCAGATTAAGTTCCATTGTTTGTAGGAAAGCCCGAGTTTTCAATCTACATGCAACAAACACATTCCCAACATTAGATCATGTTTAAAATTTAAATTTGCACACCTACATTCTCATCTAAGATCCTAAATATAATATTTTGATCCTAGACATAATGAAAACACACATGGATCTCTTCCTTTTCCCCTTTGACTCCCCAAAGAGGGTCTTCAAAAGTATCCTAATGAATTGCTTTCTTATGTTTCCTGAGAAGACTCCATTGCCTGAAATCTACAGCTGTGTTTCTGGTTTATATTATCACAGTGTGGTAACATACACTTGATTCTATACCACTTTTTCAGTTATATTTGCTCATATAAGCTTTTGAGGATTAAGAGAGGTGTTTTTATGTAAAGGATCTTACTTAGTGCCCTAGAATATACATGATACTCAATAAACACAAATATCTTTAGTTGCCTCTATTTTGGCCACCTTTTTTCCAAATGCACCCATTGTATCCAACTTGTCCATATATGCCAATTGTTAAAATAAAATTCCAGTCATGATAATTCTATACTCCAACATGTTAGTGGATTCTTCCTGCCTCTGGAAGATAGAACATAGCTTTCAAGGCCCTCTCTGAGCTTATCTTTCATTCCTTCCCGTTTTACCATCATGCTTTATCCAAACTAAACAATTTTCTCTTTAGCTTCTCTCTCAGGTTGATATCTTTACTATAATTGTCCATCTACTTGAAATTATTTTACTACCTCTGTCCCTCACCAATTACAGCCTATAAAAATCTTACACATCCTTGGGGCCCAGTTCAATGGAATATTCCTACACCACTTCCCCTTCTCTACCTCCAGAGCATTGTGTGGTTTTAAAATCCTATTACTGCCTTAAAATTAATGAAGTACACACCTCAGCTCACTTACAAGATCACAGGTATGTTTAGGATAAAGTCTTTATCCCATTCACTTTTGTATACTCACAAAAGGGGGAGGTTGCCTTCCACATAGTAAATGTTCAATAATTATTTATTGAATTGATTTGGTAGAAACCATGGGAGCCGTTAAGACCGGCTTCCTAAACTAATTTAGAAATCCCCTCTAAACCTTCCCCACTGCTCAGCCTCTGGCGGAAACATGTGGAATCTCATTACTTCATTACATAGTACTTTTCCTTGTTGGAAAATTGAAATCATTAGACAGTCTTTCTTGTTTAGAACTGAAATATTTTTCTCTTTTTACCTTGCTCTCAGCTCTTCCTGTAGAATCTAAACATTGAAAATTTCCCTCTTCCACATGGCCACCCTTTAAACATTAATACTGTGCTTATCCTAGTCATTCTCTTCTCCTGTTAAACCTCACCTACCCTTACCCCCACATTCTGTTTTCCCAATAAGATAACATTTCAGCCACCCCTTCTAAAATGTTATTTATTTCATCAGTTTACTTCTTTTAATGAGGAACTCAGAACTGGGCAAAATGCTCTATGAATTATTTGACTGGTCCAGGATGCATTAGAAATATTCTCTCCCTCACTGTGGATACCTCACTCCTGCGATTCGGCCAACAGCTTCAGCCGCCAAATCATGTGGTTGCCTCAAAGTGAGATTCAACAAAAAACGACTATTTAGTGAGTGCCTGCTATCTGCCAGGCATCATAAAGCCCTTCCACATATGCTGTCTCAGTAAATGTGTGGTTGATTAAAGCTCTGAAGTCATTGTCACCCGAACTGCTGTTAAGAAAAGATTTTCTGTCTTCAACACATAAAATTGTTATCCCAACACAAATCTAGGATTTTTCATTTATCCCAGTTAAATTTCATTATGTTGGATTTGCCTCATCTCTTTAGCCTGTCAAGACTGATTTATATCCTGTTTCTGGTGTCAAAGATAGTAGCTTCCCTAGCTTTGAGTCAACTACATATTTGATAAGGACACCATTTAGTTTTCAGCTAAGTTATTGATAGAAAAAAGTTGAAATGAATGGAGCAGAGCTAAGGAGGGAAGCTAGCTCTCTAGAGTCCATTCTTGTGATTCGTAATTAGAGTCCCTAAGGAGAGCTCTTCTATAGCAACAAATTTACCTAAACGGTCTAGCATTTGTTGTACATTCTCTGTCGTAGCTACAGAGGCATCATGAAATTTCTTTTAAGTGTCTTAATTATAGTATGATAGAAATCCCATGAAATACGAAATTTGCTTGGTGTGCCTTAAATCTGAGTGCATTCTTAGTGTTGTTTATTTACTTATTTATTCATTCATTTATTCTATTTGCATGTTCACCACTCACTAGAGGTTTCCAACTAATAGTTTGACAATATTTTATGAAATTTTTTAGCTTTGGTAATTATCTGACAACTCTATGAATTCCATACTTTGACTTCTATCCATTTTTGAAAATTGGATTATTTGCTCATCTCTCATCTTAGGGGATTTCCTCTATTCACCATCATTTCCTAGTGATTACTCAGAATGATTTGTTTCACAACCTTTCAAATGAAATTCATCTGTATCTGGACTTGAACATTCATTTAAAGAGGCTAAATGCTCTCATAATCTTTGCTTTTATTTTGTGCTTCAGTTACCTCTTTATGATGCTATCATTCCTAATGTGAAGATAATTCTCCCAGTGGAGGGAAATTGAAGCAAGCCACCATTTTATCACATGTAACAGTACATCATTTTTCCTAAGCAGTGATTGTATCCATCATTTAAAAAATATTTTTAGTCTGATCCTGTACTTACCTCATATATACACATATTTTATGCACATTTAAGAGAAAACTCTTTAGTATACTTAGCATAGGTAAGAAATACAGATATTTTAGCCTCTTGGTCTTATTCGTAAAGATTGTTCCTTCTCTTTTGTATTCATCTTTGGTTATATGTTCTTCCCTTCATATTTTACACACGTCTCATTTAAATTGGAGCTCATCAGAAAGAGAGCCCTAAGCAACCACACTGGTTTCCTTGGATACTGATTCTTTATTTTCCTTATCAGTATCATTTGTGATTGTATTATCAGATTTTCAATTTTTATTCTCTACCTCCTTTAAATTTTCTGGCCATGGAACCCCCAGGGGAACTATAATAGCTGTTTCTTCTTAAATTGTTTTTTGATATAATTTTCTAAAAATTAGGATATGCTTAGTAGCCTTTTCTCAACTACTAAAATATCATGCTTTCTCTAAAAGTTTACATTATTTTAGATTCAGGACTAAGCTCTTCATTGCCGGTAAAAATTAAATCACGAATAGAAACTACCTTCATTGTTTGGTTTTCAACCTGAGGAATGGTATTTCAGCATGACAGCATAATTTTCTGATGTTCTTTATTAGGAGAGAGGGCTTTCTAGTAAATGTCCAGGTGTTTTAATTTTCCATAAGTTGCCTGTTTTTTAACACTTGTGTGACCTTTGTAATGAAACATCAGCATTATTATTAGAAATATTATTAGAAATGTAAATTCTGATGCCTGTATCGGAAACTGAGGTGATGGATCTCAGCAATCTGCATTTCAACAAGCCCTTGGGGTAAAAAAGTTTGAGAACCACTGTTGTTAAGCATCATCCATATCGTCTGACTGAAGAGCAGGGCAGAGTATTATCCCTTAACCACTCATGCTGGCTCAGGTACTGTCTCTATTAACCTCACAGGTTTTAAGCAGAGGTACTTATTACCACATAGTAGAATGTTCCTACCTTTCCTATTGACTTACTTCTTTTGAACAAGGAGTCTTCTATATCACAGATATAATTGCATCACCCAAAATATTGTGATACTTGTAAGATAATTCAACTTCTAATGTAAAATTGCCAGTGTTTCCAAAAATGTTACCCATCAGACTCAGTGTATAAGCATGTAACTGAGGACTTTCATTTAATCTGACTCATTCATGATTATTTCCTCCTGAGAACTTCTTGGCACCCTCTCCGCTATTGGTCTTGCTCAGATTATAACAGCCACTCTATACCTACTCTCTCTACTCCCAGACTCCCTTCACTCTGATCTGTTCCTCTACGAATTGACCTAAAACACAGCCCTAATTATGTCATTTCCTCGCTGAAAATTCTTTGTTGATTTTGGACTCGTCAAACTGGCATTTGAGGCTCTCGATAATATAACTTCAACCATTTTCTCCAGAATTTCATTTCATGACCCCCTTCTTTATAGCCAACATCCCAATTCAATGGGACTAGGTATTATTCCTGGGACTTTCCTGACTACAGGCCTTTGGCTATGCTTGTCCTTCCTCTTGGCATGATATTTACCATCATTCTCTTATTTCATACCCCCTTGGCGACCCCACCCTCATGAATCCTTTGCTATGTAACTTGATCAGATGTCATCTCTCTCCTCCTCTCCCTCTGGTGAACACCAATAGAACACAAAATGCCATACTTTATGTTCCTGATGAACTACTACTTTGTACAATACATGATTGGGGACTTACATATACTTCTATTAAGAAGGGACTTCTGATATATGCTTTCTCCTTAACTGATATATGGAAGTAAAGTAAATATCATGCTGTAGCAACACACTCTGTTATTTCTTCTATGCATCTTTTTCTTTCCTTTTTATTCTCCTTCGAAAATTTTCTCAAATGATATAGTTAATTTCAAAGTGCCTAAATAGGAAATCCAGGGCTTTACTTCTAAATTATTTGAATTTAGCAATTCAAAACAATAACGTATTATCTTTTTGATGAAAGTATAATGAGCATAATGTTCTTTTGATAAACCTAAAGTTAATTGTTCACCTTTGGATGACTTGCTTCTAATGGAAATAGGTGAAAAATATTAACTTTAAAAACTTGGTGTTAAAAAATGACATAATAAATGTATATGTGTGTGGTGGGGGGAAGAAGTAAGTAGAGGAGGAAGAAAGGGAGGCAGGGAAGGAGAAAGAGAAGAAAAAAGAAAATTCACAGAGACTGAATTGGCCACAAAGGTCTTCAATCTTTCTGTCCCCTCCTGTAAGTAGTTTAACTATTACTTAATAGTTATACACTTAATTTAAGTAGAAATATAACCTATTGACTATAGGGACAGAATTATTTTATTCCACATTGACATACAGGTAAGTAGTGATTTTATTATAAGAGTTATAAATTATAAAAAATTATTTGTCGAAGATACCATGTATTTGGACAGTATGTTTTAGAGTTGAAAGGTTTTATGAACCATAAAAAAAAAGCACAAGACAAGGAAGTTGTTTTCATGAAAATAGGGGAAAAAGCTTAGCAATTAACCTTAGGATGAAGTATCTTTATCTTTCCTTTCTTACCATGATCAACTCACATTTAAGTCTTTAAATGGAAAATGACTTGTATTTAACCTTTCATGATTCAGAGAGCCATTTAATTGTAATTATAGCTAATCCAATTAAAGATGGATTATAATAACTGTTGAATTAATAGGTCATGAAATACCGAGTTTAATTAGTAGATTCCTGTGTATTTTGAAAGAATGAAAAAATACTTTTTGAAATACGTGAAAACTTTAAAATTTTGGTATAAACTTAAAATTGTGGAGGTTGTATTATTTAAAAACAAACAAAAAAAAATGGAAGAAGCCCAGGAAAAAATGGTATAACATAAAATTGGGGGGAAAATCTAAGTTCCTAATTTTATATTTCTTGTATTTAAATTATTCTTTTATACCCTCAATCTTGAAAGAAAAAAATTGTAGGAATTTTTCATTTCTCCTTTCCTTGGATAAATTAAGTTTATTAATATATATAATACAATAATAATTGAAAATAATAATAACTATTAAATGACAACTTTACTTTTAAGATTACAAATCACAATGCAACACAATCTAAGTCAAGTATAGACATTTTGTATCTGTTTGTTGCATATTTACCGAAAATCATGCAGTTTCAGTTAAATTAGGCCAACTGACCTATGTTAGTATCAGATGGAATATTTTAATGTGAGTGCATTTTTTTAGAAGAGCTATGGAAACATGAATAAAAGAGATGTCTAAAAAAATTAATGACTCTTAGTATGGCAAATAATTACACAACTAAAATTAAATGACTATTTTATTATGTGCATAATATAGATTATACAGTGTGATGTGCCTCAATCTTTCCAGCTACTTCTATGCACATATCAAAAAGGACTACCTTCCCATAGATGTACACATTAAAGCCAGGTCTTCAGACGGTGCAGTTCTGGAGTAATACGGGCAAATCCTTAATCATAAAATCATATTTCCTTAATTCTATGCTACAGCAGTTTTATATTTTAACATTTTAAAAATCAGGATGCATCTTAAAATTGAAATGTAAGAACAAATATGAGGTTTTCAAACTCTTATCCCACCACATGGGGGATTTTTCAGGTGACAAGAGCTAAAGTACTAAAATGTTTCCCTCTAAAAGTGTCCTTTCTCCTTGAATAGCCCAAGGACTCCCTAGGTCATGACCAGAAAGCATTGCTCTGAGGATAATACTATTTATATAAAATAACAGGTTGGTAAAAAGTGTCAGTATATTTCACTTTTTCCCCTTATAAATCTACCACTGGGTTATATTTTTAAGATGATTAGAGGTATCCAAATGAGAGAACTTGTAGACCTAAAAAAAAAAATCCAGAATATGCAACTGGGGAACTCTCAAAGAGCTGATTCTCAGGCCTGCAGGAGGATTGCAGGAGTCCTAGTAGTTTATTCAGCCTTGCCCACCTAGGTACACAGAAATATAAACTGGCACCAGAGCTAAAATACCTAATTTAGGAGCCCCAGGCCAGAACAGGTTAAGATTACTCTGTGCTCAACACACATAAGGGGCACCCGGGAACGTCCCAGAGGAAATATGTGGCTATTGAAAGATCTACAATGGCAATATATATCAGATACACAAAGTACCTGGACTGCACCGTCT
The DNA here is from genome assembly GCF_054177405.1 of Leptonychotes weddellii. NCBI lineage: Eukaryota > Metazoa > Chordata > Mammalia > Carnivora > Phocidae > Leptonychotes > Leptonychotes weddellii. Next base: position 38,685,057 of record NC_138371.1, read on the forward strand.
GCACCACACGCTAGAGTCCCACTCGCTCCTGAGGGATGCCGGAATGTGCTGCTGCAGCACTTGGAATGGAAACACATTTCCTGTGAACAACCGCCTCCTATGAAGAAATTGCCTTCTCCTTTAGCATTTGGAAGCTGCTGAGAAACTCACAATCCAGGTTTTCTTAATGTTGTTTTAAACAGGCCCATTATCAAAGCTACATCTCCCTGAAAGCTTCAGACTTCATTACACTATTAGAAAAAAATTAACATATTGTACCTGATAAGCTTCTGGCATATTCACAATATTGCAGCTTTACTAATGCTGCAACTAATTCTTTCTTATTGAAAGTGGGTTTCACAAGAACTAAAATATATGCTGTTTGTCTACTTTTTTCTTGAGATAAGGCGGCAACAGAACTTGTTCCGAAGTTAATTTTCTACTTGTAAATTTGAGTATTCATTTTTAGCATAGCCTTTTGTCAGAATGTAATATCTGTGCAAGAATTTATAAAGGAACACTAATTTGAGCATATTTATAATAGGTGATAATAAAAGTAAATCTGAAAGTTTAAGTGATTTAGAATATTTGTCAGTAATCTAAATAAAAACTAAGACTATCACTATATTATGCTAATGCTGAGTTGCTACTTCATATGTCAGTTCTTAGATATTTTTAAAATTGAGAGATTTGGAAAAAATGAAAAATATATGTATAGGCATTGAGTAAAATAAAATTTTTAGCTTTTTGAAAATAGGCTTTATCTGAAATACTAAATTTTAAAAAATGTGACGGATGCAATTTATTTGGACTTAAGTTTAATCAGTGAAAGACTAACCTTATATAAAAGACTAAACTTGGCAGTGATCTGAAATCTAAGGTTGCAGTGGCAAATCAAGGTTGCAAGTATGAATCATATCAATGTTCTGCACAATAGAATTATGCAACTTTGCACTAAGAAATACTACAATGTAGCCCAGACCTATATATCTCAAAACTTTAAAGTAATGGGTTGTCAGAGAGTACGTACATATGATATCCTCATTAAAATTAAGATCAATGGATGTAGTAGTGTAAGTTATGGTGGGCAACTTTTCTTATAGTTTTAAGGATTTTTGCTAAGTTTCTTTAGTAGGAGGAATCTTTAGGAGATTATCTTTAGGAGAAAGAATAATATAGAAATATAAAGAGATTATTACTTAAAATGCCCCTGACTTCTCAAACTAGCAGATTTAAGATTTTTAAAGGATTGAGCTTTTCAGTTAATGTAAGATAAAGTTAAAATTATAAAGTTGAACTGCTGCCCCATTTTTTTTTTTTTTACTTTAGACATGGTCAGCTCTGTTCTTGTCATGCCTTAGCACGTGCTTCAACATTGGCCCTAAATAATCGTTCCATGCCAGCAAGTCACTGATTTCTCCAAAATAAATAGAAAGACTTCTAATCTAGTTTAAAGAAACAAAAACTGCTTTATTGATTTCTCAAATGTTCCCGAAATGAATAATTTTTTACATTTTGGATTTAGGAAAGGAAGAGGTAGGAGAGAAGGCAGGAGGGACAGCACTTAAAGACAGAGGGAAGCTATTCTAACACCCTCAAGAATTCACAGAGATAACAGCTGTGAATTAGGTGGCTTGTGCTATTTAATGAACCCTGTATAATTTGTTCTATTGTTAGTCAATATGTGGCTTTCTGTAAGCATTTACAGAATTATACCTTGATGAACAATAAGGTCCGGTAAATTTTTCTTTCTCCTTGCTGGTAGAGAATCATTTGGAAATGGTCCCGAGGCCATCGGATGCCCTTAGTGCACTAGGTTCTCTCAAGACTGAGGGAGGAGCTGCAGACTCATCTGTCAGAAAGCTTGGTGGAGGGAAGAGTTGCTTGGCGATAATAACCTCATTCATGTACTCAGCATCATAGCTGTCAGAGTAAGAATGCTTCGCTGACATAACGTATCACTAAATACAGTAGTTCTAAGTTATTTAGCGAAACAACAGAATTTAAACACCCAAAGCAAGAATGACTCCTTTACTTATAAAAATAAAACCATAAAGACCACAGAGAAAAAGAATGAATGAATGAATTGCCTATGAGAAAAGAGGAGGCGTTCTTTTAAAGCAGCCGAAGCAGGTGTTTCTATGTGGTTGGGAGATAGCCCCACGTAGTGAAAGAGGGCAGGTTTTAGGTCTAGCTAACATGGGTTTTACTACCCTGCAGAATTTACACAGCCTCTCTGAGCCTCAGTTTCCCTAATACGACTGAGGAGAAGATACCAAGGTCCTAAGAAACACCAAATAATTGAATAAGTGTTAATTCATTTCCCTTCCTTCTAGCTGCAAGTGTGTCTTTTCCTTTATTTCGACTGCATTTAGCATGGCAGTATCTACAGTGCATCAAGCTATGACATGAGACCTGAAAAATGTCACTATCTTCAGTTCGGGACTGGCAGTTTTAGTTGTCACCTTTTGTTCTCATACAAATCCTGGTGATTTTTTTTCTGAAATATATCAGATAGTATCATCATACAAATAATTGAATGTATTTGAGATACTTGAATAATTTATAGGATTTTCTCTGTTACCCAGCCTGTCATATAGACTTGGCAAATGTATTCACAATGAGAACATTTCCATAGAAAAGGAATGGTAAATTATTCAGATTGTACTTTTTCCCCATCACCTAATTAATTAGCACAGCATATTAAGGACTTATTTTATGCATAAAGCAGTATCCAACTAGATGTAATGGATGAAGATAAAAATGTTTCAGAAAGTGCTCTACAAATGCCTCACTTTTTTTGTTTGCTTCTTTCTCAAATATCTGAATAATAGACTGAATTGTTCCATTTCCATTTGGATTTTTGGTAGATATCTCTATGTTTATTTTCTAAAACAAAAATTTTATTAAACTTTCTCTAAAATATTTTACTTTTCTCCGAACTTAGGTGAAATTAATAGCATACTTCAAGTGTAAGGATATTCTTGGTGAATTTAAAAATTAATCCTTTATTTTTTTAAAGATTTTATTTATTTGACAGGGAGCGAGAAAGCACACAAGTAGGCAGACCCGCAGGCAGAGGGAGAGGGAGAAGCAGGCTCCCTGCTGAGGGAGTTCTATCCCAGGACCCTGGGATCATGACCTGAGCCAAAGGCAGACGCTTAACTGACTGAGCCACCCAGGCGCCCCTAAAAATTAACCCTTTAGAACGATGTCTAAATGAAACATTCCATACAATGTAATATTGATTATAATACAAGAACATTTATATCTCTGTAGCATTTATTTTTTAAAAATTACAAGGTATACTTTTTAAGTTGAAGTTGTGGTGAATGAGTTTTCTTCTTACTGCATAAGTGGATTTTCCTTATATAATAGCTGAAGAATAATTTTATCTGTTTTACTTATGTTTATCTCCTCTCTGCTGCATATATTTTAAGACCTGACTTCTACTTTAAGATAATATTCAGTTAGAGCTAAGAAAAGAAAGGTAATTTCTCAAGCCTTAGAACCTTAGAGACACACTGGTTTCTAAACGTGTTCCCTTCCAAATGAGAAAACTTAAAAAAAATATTTCTGTAGTATATAATTTCATACACGTGACGTTATTTGGGACAATAAATGGGAATGGCTCTTTCATGGTATGCTTTCCCAATTAATGCCCCTACTGTGAGAAGTTTGGTCATAACAGCTTTTGAGAGAATATAAGGCCCTACTAGCTAATGGGAAAGACTTAATTCTGGGTATATTATAGATAAAAAAGATTAAAAGGTCACTACTATGCAAGAAGCAAAATTGTTCTAGAGTGACTAATATCTAGTCTTGAGAAGGGATGTCCCTGTTGGGCAATGAGGATGGATTATGGGAAATAAGGAGGCACCCATGATTGTGACAAAATCTGAAATACTGGAAGAGTATATTTGTGTTTCATTTTAGTTTTACAATCAATATGAATTACTCTCCTGTCCTTACGTGTTTAAACTTCATTTGCCAGATGTCAGCCAAGAAACCCATTTTCTACCTGCTTATTCATGTTTTCTGTCATCTGAAAAGTTTTATGTGTTCAGTCTAGTTCTCTGAGGTTGACTACATAAATTTGAAATACTTGCTGATCTTATCCATTCGAAGATCATGACATTTCACAACTGTGTAGGGGATCCAGGTATTATTCTCAGGAGTCCTAATTTGACCCAGGAAAGGTGGAAAGCATCCAGATCCCCAGAAGGAAGAATACAGCATCCATCACTTCTGCCAGTTTTTGTCAGGTGACCCACAGAGCCCCGTTAGAATGTCTTCAATAGGGAAAAGCTTGAGTGCATTCTCAGGTTAAGGAAAGAGGATGCAGTTTCTAACTGCTGAGACAGGGGAGATGAGAAAGAGATGGATAAATCAGTTCAGATGAAGCCGCAAATAGAAAAGAGTGTGAGTGCTTGCCGCTGTAGTACTGTACCCCACAACCCCTCCAATTTGCAGACTAGACATTCATTTTCATAATGATTGCAGTCATGCGTGTTTATCTGAAAGAGGTGGAAGTCAGGTGATCCCACTAAATGCTGCTGGATGAGATTCATTACCCAGCAGCACTGTAGGCTCAGACTGCTTCAGTTAGGAAAGAGTGAAAGGTGCATTTAGAGGAGCAGCTGATCAGATCTTGGCAGGCAGGGTACCGCTGAAGTAACAATTTGCAGTAGTTTTACACTCCTGTCAGTGCCAGTTGGCAAACTAGTGGAGATGATGGAATGAAAGAACAAAATGTCACAACAAAAAGGAGTGAGTTGAAAATTCAAACATTTTCTTACTTCTCATAATCCTCCTGAATCAAAATTAAATCAGTCTACAAATGAACCAACCAGATATTGAATTAAAGGCAGCTATCTGCACAGTTTTTTTTTTTTTCGAAGCAGGAAAATCGATTAACATTCTTGTGACCATTACCTTGTTCAAAACATCATCATGATTTGCAATAACTCAGAGAACTAGTTTATAAACAAGAATATTGATTTTAAGAGAATAAGATATAGGTGGGAATAGCAGTTGATACAGATTTTGAAACCTTACATTAAGGATTCCCTTGTAGTGATGTAATAGCAAATCAGGGCCACGGGAGAAAGGTCAGTTTTAAACTATTCTTTTCCGACAGCAGATATAGTATGTCTCCTAGTTGTCATCCTAATAATGATCGTGTGGACTTACTACCTATTTGCCTGTCACTACAGGCTACACTAGGGAAACCAATTCTGTATGCACACAGTAGGTCATGTTTCTAAACTTCAAAGATTTAATAAGTGTTGTTGACTTCCCATGATTCACTCAATTTAAGTGTCTTTGTAAGTCAGAGAAATTACCTCAGTTTTCGACTATAGAAAAAAATGTAAATTTCTTTATCAAAACAAGTAAAAGAAAATCAAATTAGCGCATCATATCAGAAGTTCAACACAGGATAACTAAATGTGAAATAAAGATGCTGCCAAATATCACGAATATTGCCTCAGTAAGTACACTAAAGAACAAATCTTTACTTCAGAAGAACTACAAAACAGCAACATTAGCACATCAAAAATGAGCTACACGTAACTTGCCAAAGGTTGAAAAGTCATTTTCTCCTTTAATATAATTTTACAGTGCAGCTATATGGTAGCTTATTCACTTTTCTCCCATTTGGTATAAAGGAGAAGTTGTTTTAACATTCACATAGAAAAATAGATAAATAGCTTTATCTATTGCATTGCTGCTTTAAAGCTCAGAGCCCAATCTGTGTGCCTTGTTATTACATATACATCTTAAAGTAATATGCATTCCTTAATTTCAGTTCTGGATTCCAATCTGATTCTTGTACCCTCACTTTACATTCTTGCCATTCTGTTATGTTTTTCTGTATTTGTAAGTGATTAAATCACAATGAGTAAGGCAAGTATATAATTCTATCTATTTATTAATACCTGATAGTATTCTTTTAAAAGGTATATAAAATAGAGGGTATTTTTATTTATATGTAGTGTTCACATGCATATTCATTCTGTAAGGGTAATCTTCTGATCTCATTATTCTGCACTAAATTAGTCTTTGGACCAAGCAGCTGTATACAGTTAATTTCATAAACAAGCTTGATTTCACTGCCTATTGATCACTACAGAAGCTATACAGTGAAGTACCATGCACTGTATTTAAAAGGACAGTAAAAATCACACAGTTCTTGACAGAACTAAGCCACTCCAAAAGGAGAAATGCCTGTCCCATTCTTAAGAAAATCCACATAATTTACCATCTGAATTTTTTTCTGAAACCTTAAAATAAAGCTCCTACTTTGGCAGAGTCTAAGTTCCTCTGACATCACTTTTAGCAGAGTGGAGGTTAGCTATTATATGCCAAAATATTTTTCTTGTATATATCCTGTTGGAATGAGTCCTGTTACTAAGTACGTTTTTTTAGCACTGAGGAAATCAAATCCTGCTTTTGCTTTTTCACTGGAGAATAGAAGGGTTGGGATGGAGTGAGGCCAGATTTTATTATGGCTGCCTGATGAATATTTTTCAGGGAACACTGCTATTGCTACTTCACTATTTTTATCAAGCCATTCCACATAATTTGCATATTTACCTGTTGAATGTTTTTACAATTTGTATCATCATTATCACATCTTACCGTGGGCTCTCAGGATTTCTCTCTTGAACAAGTTTCTCTCAGCAGCTCTACTCTATCCTCATTCTTTTCCTACATGTGGTCCATACTCTTTCTAGCTATAGCTTTATCTTTGAAATTCCAGAATTTGATTGTGTTACTTCCTGGCTTAAAATATCCACAGCATTAGATTCACTAGCAGAAGAGGGAGAGCTCAAACCTTAGTGTTGTTGTATGGAGTCTTGCTATTCAAGTGTGGTGTGCTCCTCCAGCCAGCTTCACCACCACCTGGGATCTTGTTAGAGATGCAGAGTGGAGGCCCCACCAACTGGATCGGAAATTACATTGTATCCAGATAGTCCAGGTGATTTGTTTGCACATCAAAGCTTGCGAAGCCTTGGTTCCCCAGGCCACCTCAGTGACCTCTCTTGCTTCTCCAGCCACATCTTTCCCCCACTCTCTTCCTCTCCTTCCACTTGGTTTCCACTGGTTCTCATTTCTCTGGCAACTTTTCATGCCTCCAGCCCTCTATATACAAAGTAGTCTCTTTGTCTAGAGTTCCCTTTCTTGACTTCTCTACTTAAGAAATTACTACAGATGCTTTGTGACTAACACCTGATATCTTCTCATTTGGCATCTAATTCGAAGTATAGTCCGATAAATCTGATAAATCACAATTAATTGGCTTTCTCCTCTTTGCTCCTATAGTACATTTGCATATTTATTTTCAATACTTACTATATTATATGGGAATGCCTGCTGCCATGTCTCCAACATGACTGTTTTTAGTTCCATGATACCTAGTAGACTTCAAATAACATGGTAAGCCCTTAACAAATGATTGTTCAAGAAATTCATGAAAGAATGGCCACTATGAGGGTTCTTTACATCTTGCTCAAGGCAAATAAAAAACAATAAATATTTATAGTGGAACAATGCAAAGCATTGCCTTTGGTATCCTTTAGAACAGGGGTCTGAAACCTACAACCTCAAGGCCAAGTCTAAACTTTAGCCACTGTGATTTATGCCAAGTTGGCTTTAGAAATTCGTGTTTGCTGCAGATTTGATGATGTTTCTTAATAAATTCAGCCTAAAATTACAAAGCAAACAGCGACCACATATTACGTTCACACTGCTATAAAGTAATTTTGAGAACCCTGATGTTGTTTGACTCACAGGTAATGTCAAGCTGTTTTAGCCACTCTTGCTACAAAGTTAAATCAAGAAGTGAGATCTCCATTTTCACACAAATTTGTAGCAGATATATTTTCTGAGCTCAAACAATAGTCCCACAGCACTTTTCAAGCCTCGATGCAAGTGCAAGGGAAATTTGCATTTTTCAAAATGCATTTTACTTTGCATTTGAGGAGCTTCCACCTAACCTTCAACTGGAAGTCATTAATCTACAATTTAAAGACAAGTTAAAAGGCAAATATCAAGATGATCTAATAGAATTCTATAAATTCCTCCCAAGAGATAAATATACTCAATTAAAACCGTGTATTCATGCATTTATATCAGCATTTGGCATTACCTACTGGGGTAAAAAATATATTCAAAGAATTAATATATGAAATCACATTACAGAAGAACATTTACAATTAATTTTGATGATAGGGAACACTAACTTTGGACCATAATTAAGCAAAATGTTATCTTCCTCCCGAAGAAGAATTACATTTTCTCAAGAGTAGATCTGTATTATACAAAACTGTACTCAATTTTTATTACATTTTGAATTTCATCAATAAAAAAATTGTGGAAACTTAGTTTCTGTCTTGTCATATAAGTACCTATATAATGTCCTTGATTTGCCTTGTGGTCCATGATTCTAAAATATTTACTATCTGTCACCTTACAGAAAAAAAATTGCTGACCTCTGCTCTAGAACCAAAGGCAGAGATATTAGACATTTAAAAGTGGGTAACATATTTAATAAGTCTGGGAATAGTGTGTAAACATTCTCACCAACTTAGAAGTTATATTATCATGTATTCCCTAAATAATCTTGGTAAAATATATGACAATAAAAATTGTATGTTTTTAAAGATGTATTTGAATTATTTTCTGAGAATAGTCATCAGGAGAAAAGGTTACAAAAACTGTATGGGAAGCAAAAATGGAAATAAACATAAAAAGTTTCCATATCTGAACAACTCAGGTCTAGATCAGATTGCCTTTATAAACATTTTAAATCTGCTATATAAAGAAACCTGTCTTCAGAGAATTTATCTTTTTCAGGCATAAATTGTTATAATTTTTTAAAAGTAGAAAACAGCCTTCATATTTAGTTGTGCTGAATAAGCTCTCAGTTCCTGAAACAAGTTATATAATTAAACTCAGCAAGTATCTTTTCACTGTTTACTGAGCATCTCATCATATGGAGGCATTATGGAGCACATGCTGAGGGCTCTTCAGAGCTGGAGAAAGAGGAAAGATGTTTTGTTTCACTATAACTTGCATATAGCTCTTAAACACAAAACAATTTTCTGTGTTGCAACTTTGATTCTCTTAGAGCTATCATAGTGGAGTAGTTGTGTCATTCCTGAAATTTTCACCACAAAGTGATTGCCCATTAGACACAGGATTCTCAGAGAACTTGCTCAAAAACTAGTAGTCACTTGAGGTAGTCAACTGAGGAGGATCCAAGACATCTGTTGGCACATACTTCTGTTATAAAGTGAGCTCTAGTTTAAAATTCTTGGTACACATCCTCCATGTGTACATTTTGATTAGAATATTGTTGAGTTCATAAAGTTGAGACTGAAAAAGTTCATAGTCTTTCAGATGTGAATCATAAAGGCATAAATGCAAGCTATTCTCTAGTGGATTAGATTTAGTCCAATTCTGTCAGTTTTATCAGTAGAAACCAAGAGCATTCCATTTACTTAAACACTTTTAACTCATTTTTTCTTTCCCGAGAGTCTATTTGGATCCCTAGTTTTCTTTTTAAAAAAACTGCCATTCCTCTCCACTTCAAGTGTCTATCACTTCTACTTAGTAGTTAACTTATTGCCAATATTTTTATTTTTCTTATGCCATTTATATGAGTATATACCAATTTGATGTTAGATCATTTTTAAGTCTGCTCATCATTGAGTTGATTATAGTTATCAGAAATATATTTGATATCATCCACAGTTTATGAAAAATATCTTTAAATGTAACTTTTCATAACTTTGAAAGAGTACCACACTTATGTAAGATTTCTGAAGCAAATAATCTTTTTTGTCACCTTAGATTACAGCTATTCTCTGATAGCTCCCATCTATTGGGAATTATATTTTAAAGTCTCATTTGTTATAAAAAATAGTTGGTTAAAAAAAAATCACAAATATTAGAGCTAAGAAAAAGAATGACTGTTCTTAACCAATAGATGGTTATCTATTGGGAATATATATAGCAGCACTTATTAAAATGGAGCTGTTAGATAGTGAGGAAAGTAAGAAAAAAATACTTATTCTTTCAATAAAACAACTGCAATAATAAAATAAAAAATTCAATAAAATTCTGAATGATTATTGAGTAGTAAATGTTTGATCTCTTGCTTAAAAGTTTTGCAAATTTGTATCAGCAATCATAAATAACATGCTGCATGAGATTTAACATTTTCTGGAATTCTGATATTCATGTGAGAACTGATTCCTTCATTTCTTACACCACAGTACTGGCAGTAATGTTAACTTATATCAAAATATTTCTAAAAGATGATTCTCCCACAGATGCAGATCAGCTCTCAGGGAATACTTTCTTAGATAGAAGTTGTTACATTTTGAATAAAATCATGAGCTCTTTTGTTAATCTGTTCAGATTGTTAACATCAACAACAAAATTTACAAAATTATTTCCTTTATGGTTATACTCAATGACTAATAATAGCAACATATAATATTCTTTTGGTAAAATATAATAACTTCACTGTATATGCATTGAATTGATTCATTTGTTTACCTTCATTTTGCTTACTGAGTAACATTCAGACTTCTATCAGGCAATTCTTGTGATTTACCTTATTAAACATAATGATTAAATTAAGCTTATATGTATCATTATATTTTTAATTTTCATTTTTTTACTCCAAATATATTTTCAGAATTTGAGATTAAATATTACATGATAATGTAAAATTATCTTCTACAAAAACAGATGATTGGTATGTGGATTTTATTTTCACATAACTCTTTTGGCCTAAGAACTATATTCATGTTCTCCATAACGTGAGCTGTTAATTTAATATTTGCTTTTGTGTTTTTTGCTTTTTAATGAAAAATACCCCCAAACTTAGCATCGATTAAGGGCTATAATACACACACACACACACACACACACACACACATTTTCCAAACTTAATTCTTTATTGTTCTCAGGGAAAAGAGTAATTCTAAGAAGAAGCCCTGTATCAGCTTTGGTTGTGAATGTTACTAAAGCATCAAGGATAACAGCCAAGCTTTGAAATCAGATCTAAGTCTAAGTGCCTGCTCTATGGCTTTTTGGTGATGTCCCCTTCTCCAAGCTTCAATTGCTGTCAATGTACAGGGATAATAATAATACTTACCTCATTAAGGATTTGTAGATAAACAATGAGATAACGTATCTAGGGAAAACTAAATACTCAGCAACTGGTAGCTACTCTTAATGTCGCTTACTTTTGAGCAACTGCCCACATTAAAATCACTACTTCAGAATTTGTATATGTTCATTTTATAAGCTCAGTATTTATTGAAAAATATCTTTCATTTTATTCTACTATTCTTAGAGATGTTAATTATATTTACCATCATCTATATTCTAAACAATCTAAACAACTTATTAGAATTAATTTAATGTGGTTAAATGCCATATTTATTTTATATCATTTCTATTAAGAGAAATTTCTTAATGAAGAAATATTCAAAACAAAAACATGTTTTATAACCTGTGCATCCTTTTACTTTTCATAATCACAAGACTAGTATTAATTCATATGTTAGTTTCCTTATTTCATGTTAATATATGATATATGATAACTAAGACATTCAAAACTATATTTAAAAAGTCATCTTTTCTTTTTTTTTAAAAAAAGATTTTATTTATTTATTTGAGAGAGAGAGAATGAGAGACAGAGAGCACGAGAGGGAAGAGGGCAGAGGGAGAAGCAGACCCCCTGGTGAGCAGGGAGCCCAATGTGGCACTCGATCCCGGGACTCCAGGATCATGACCTGAGCCGAAGGCAGTCGCTTAACCAACTGAGCCACCCAGGCGCCCAAAAAGTCATCTTTTCTATAGAACATTGTAATTTATGCCTGAAAAATAGCAAGATGAGGACTTGTCTACTCAAACTACCCAATGATGAATCTTTTCATTATTAGCAATCACTGGTAGAAATAAGAATACAACTGAAATAATCTTCTAACATTTGCTGCAGTGCTGGTATTTTTAATAGTACATAAGCCTAAACATTTTGAAATCAACAAATACCTTTAATAAATGGTAATATTAATTTTAAGTGCTTTTGTACAACTTTCAGCATTAGCTAAAGCAAATTAAAACACATGAAATTGTGAAATATATATTTATACTTATTATCGAAGAAAAGCCATATGTATACAGATTAATAGAGCAAGCATCTTTAAAAAACTGACTCAGCTATGTTAGAAAGAAAAGGAGTAAATTCTTAATGAATGAGAAAGTAATACAGAAGGATGTGCAAGAATTGGAACAAATCTTAAAATTTTTTGCTTATAATAAATTGGCATATAGTAAATATTTAATAAATGATATATGTCCTGGAAAAGGTAGAAGGGTTAGGCAAGGGTTTAGCCTTGAAAGGGAGGAGAGATTTGTTGTTTAGACAGAAAAGAAGATATAAGTATAGTTAGATTTGGGGGGCACCTGGGTGGCTCAGTTGGTTAAGCAGCTGACTCTTGATTTCGGTTCAGGTCATGATCTCGGGGTTTAGATGGAACCCCACGTCAGGCTCCACACTCATCAGGGAGTCTGCTTAAGATTTTCTCTCTTCTCCCTCTCCCTGTGCTCTCTCTCTCTCAAGTAAATTAATAAATCTAAAAAAAAAGACAGTATAGCTTGATTTTTATTCTAAAGATGAAGGACATCAGCTAAAAACCACCAAAATCTCCTTCTACCTCTAGGTACCAATCCCTTTTCTCTCCTTGTTTAATAGTGTTTATACTCTCTGACTCAATTATTTCACTTCCTACTCACCATTCAACCCACTTCAACTTGGATTTCTACCTCACCTTGCCACATAAACAGCTCTCTATAAAGTTACCAGTGATGTATGGGTTATGAAATATAAAGGACGTTTTTCAGTCCTCAATTTGAAGTGCTTACAAGAAGGCGACTCCACTGACCTCCTAGTCTTTGAAAACCCTCTGTTTCTTCAGTTTCCATGGCTTGCCAGGCCGTTTCCTCTTACAGCTCCAATAGCAACTTCTCTGTCTCTTTTGTTGGCTCATCCTCATCATCCAGGCATTAAATATTAAAGTTACTCAATGGAAGGTTGACGATTCTCTACTATTCTTTCCTCTCTTTTTTTTTTGTTTCATCTCCATGTCTTACTCTAAAATTTCCCCCTAAGCTGTATCATCTATACCTATGATTTTAATTGTGATCTATGTGTTAATGGCTTCTTAACTTATGTCTCCAGTACAAAACTCTTTGACTTTCAAACTTGGAAATGTAACTGCCTACACAACATGGCCATTAGGTATATCTCAAAATTTCTTTAAAAGCACCTGCAACTTAATATGTCCAGATCCAAATTAATCTCCCCCACACATACATGCAAACATATTACACATATCAAAATCTGGTTTTCCAGAATTTCCTATTTCAATTCAATTTTGTAAGCCAAAAACCTAGTAGTCATTATGATATCTGTCCCTCCTTCATACCTCCTCACCATGTACACTGTAATATTGTGTAAAATGGACCTGGCTAGACCTGGCACACAAAGTCTATCTTGAAGCTGTCTACTTCTTCCCTTCTTCATCATCCATAATAGTGATAATAAGGAGAGTGTTCATTAAGTCCAAAAGCATCATCAATAATTAACCGTTTATCATTGGTTAACAATTTAACATGTCCTGTTCAAATAGAAGTGGTTAGACTTAAATGCAATGAGGATCAATGCACTAGAGAAAAAAAATACCTTGAGGAGATGGAAAAATTGGTAAAAAGGGCAACCAGCAATGCATCAATATAGCAGAAAGGGATTTGTAGAGATTTAGCCTGCAGGAGATTATATATGAACCAACTATATGCTCTATTGATTTTTTAAAAGTGCACCCTAGGATCCATAAATAAAAATATAGTGCATGGACCCATACTAATTATTTATTACACATAGCTTTCATTGATGCATTTGTGTATAAATGTAAACTATGTGTAACATAAAATTTGCCATTTTAACCATTGGTAAGTGTACAATCAGTGGCATTAATTACATTCACAAAATTGTGCAACCATCACCACTTTCTATTTCAAAAACATTCCCATCACTCTAAACAGGAACTCTGTCAATTAACAATAACTCCCCACTGATAAACTCTAATCTGCTTTGTGCTCTATGAATTTGCCTAGATATTCTAGATATTTCTCATAAGTGGAATCATGTAACATTTGTCCTTTTGTGTCTTGCTTATTTCACTTGGCATAATGTTTTCAAAGGTTCATCCATGTTGTAACATATATCAGAGCTTTATTGCTTTTGTATAGCTGAATAATATTCTATCTGTACATATATGCTACATTGTGTTTATTCATCATTTGATGAACAATTGGATTGTTTACACCTTTTGACCTTCAGGCTAATTTTGCAATGAACATGGTATACAAGTGTCTTTTTGAGTCCCTATTTTCAATTATTTCAGGTGTATACCAAAGATTGAAAGTACTGGGGCATAAGATAATTAGGTTTAACTTTCTAAGGAATTACCAAACTATTTTCCACAGCAGCTGCACCATTTTACATTGGCACCTGTAATGTACAGTATCCGTCTCACAGATACTTCTTCAAGAATAGTATTAGTTTAATGCTTAACAATTTAGGATTGCCATAGAGAATTTGTTGCAATGGATTAACAAAGATTATTAAAGAATTTAAAAATGAAAATTATAAGGCATAGCACAATGACCTGGAAAAATCTTTTAGTCTAGAGAAGGCTATGGAATTGTCTAACATTCATTTTTATTACAAAAAGATTTATGCTTAAATAAAGTCCTGCCCTTCCTGGAAGTAGATTATACTAACAACCTTTATGAGTATGATATGCAATTCAAATTGTTGTTGGGGTTATCAAAAAATTGTTTTGATTCAGCCACTTATCTTACTTGTTGTATCCAAGCTCTATTTAACCAAAAGTACCCATTCTGAGCTTGCTGGCCAGTTTAGTAACCTGTTTGTGGAAATGAGCAGTTAATCACCTACCTGGAAAATCAATTTAAGAGGTTGACCTGCTTGAATTAACTAAGATAATGGATCACTTTTATTAGAGGACTGGCTAACTATTTTCATTTTCTCACTCAATTTCAGAACAACAACAAAGTGAACTTATTTTATAACACATAGTCATTATAACATTATTAAACAGAAATTATCTGTTTTGAGTATTTTCTAAAAAAGAGGTCACATGGTTTCTTTGGTAGAGAACCCAAGAGATATTGATAAGGCAAACAGAAGATGAGCAAGATGATCTGTTAATTCCCTTGTTGCCTTGTGATTCCTTCACTATCCAACACTACTTATATATTGAAACAATTCTCCTTGAGATAGAGAAATGTTTACTGCAGCATATGCACTCATAATGACATATGTGGAGAAGTCACTTGAATCATTTTATTTGGGAAATTAACAGAGATATTGGTGTCTTATAAACATAGAATAAATACATTTTGAATGCATGCACATTCTCCAGGTCCACAAAAAATTTTAACCCTTGTTTTGATAGACTGTTTTATCAGCACATAATATCATACCTTTGGGCAGTTCTGCTTTAGAAAAGCTATTTTTTTTCCTAATTATGGTTCTTTATTATCCACAAATGATTGTAACTAGCATGAATATTTTGCACTGATATTCATAGTAAGATTTAGAATATTGTTTAAGTCAATTTAAGAATCTTTAAAAAAAATCTCTAGTAAGAGAACAGATTATTTTCTACATACTGTAATTGAAATAAAGAAATTCTGAAGATTTTTCTCTTTTACTTTCGTACTGATCACTCAAGATACCAAGATTCTTTATTTCATGTAATGCTGAAGTACTCAGAATCTATGGCTCAGTTGATCTGTATATGATTTAATAGTCCCTTGATCCTAAGTATATTTAACCTTAATATTATTTATACTTAACATAGGTAATGTCATTTTTTTATTCAAAAGTTTTCGGTAGCTCCTTAATCAATAGATAATGAAGTACAAACAATTTAGCCTTTTTTCCCCCAGAATGTTTAGACCTTACTTTAATTCCTCTTCCAGACATATATTTCACTATTACTTATCAAATACTCACTATATAAAACAAACCATACTATTTACTCTGATTCTCTCCAAAGTATTTCTCATGTAACTCCCACCCTCTGGAATGCTGAATTCCTTTACTTCCTCTATAAAATCTTTTATATCCAATCTTTTCCTCAAGGGTAACATCAAGATCAAATGCCATCATCTCTATTATACTTCTCTTGGTTCAATGATTGAAAAATGTTTTCCATCTCCCTGCTACTGTAAGACTTTTAATCACTATTGACATACTTCTATGTTTTGTCTGAAATTATAGTTAGGTTTTATGTGTTTTATTTCTTCTTCCATTTCTGAGCTCCATAGGGGCTGGGGCCATATACACCTCATCTTAGAATCTCCCAAAGCATTAAAAAAAGTGTCATGCAGACAAGAAGTACTTAAAATAAAGTTCATTATTTTGAACGAATGGATTTCACATTTTCAAGTATAGATTATTTTTTAAAAGTCATTTTAAGGGGCGCCTGGGTGGCTCAGTTGGTTAAGTGGCTGCCTTGGCTCAGGTTATGATCCCGGGGTCCTGGGATCAAGCCCCACATCGGGCTCCCTGCTCAGCGGAAAGCCTGCTTCTCCCTCTCCCTCTGCCTGCCTCTCTGCCTACTTGTGCTCTCTCTCTATCTCTCTGTCAAATAAACAAATAAAATCTTTTAAAAAAAAGTCATTTTAAAAATAGTAAAATTTATTCTTCATTCAGTAAGATAATTAACAAATTAGTAAATCATGGACCTCTTTTGAAAATGATATAAGCTGAGCAATGGCAATGTTTCTGGAAAGGAAGACACATGAAATGGTGGCTTTCTTGAAATAACTGGTTTTGTTGTCATTATCTGTTTATTTTAGAAAATAATGAGAAACAAAAAAATCCACAAAATAAAATTACTTTTACTTGCATTACTGAAGATAACCCCCAAATATACCAAGATAAATTTTAAACCCCCAAAGAGGAACATAGTTTATATATTTTTCCATAGTTTGTGTTTTCCTGATAATGGTTTGTCGTGACCTTATTTCTATATCAATAAATATGCTTCTCAAATATCGTGTTTAATGAAAGCCTAGCATTCCTTTATTGTTTATATAACCCCTGTTCTTAGAAATGTCAGATTCTAGTTTTTCACTGTATCTAAATCATTTTAACCTTCATCCATGAGATTTAATCTTTATGCTCATCTTCATTACTTGGGATGAATTCCTAGAAATAGAATTATCCTATTCAGGATATACATATAGTGTTAAAGCTATTCATATGCATTAATAACTTGCCCTTCAAGCTTTTTTTTGTCTTGTTTGCCAGTTTCTCCTGGGAGCAAGAGTGCTTTAGAGTGCCCGGTAGTGACTTTCTTAAACTTCCTTTTTCGGACTCAAGCTGCATTTTCTAAAGTATTCCTCAAAATTGGAAAATATTATAATTCTTATCTGCTTGAAAGACATTAGCTGAAGTCCTTACTGAAGAAAAAGCAATGGGATTAAGGATGTAATAATAAAGGTTCTCTTTTATATTTTCTACATCTGAAAATACATGTTCTGTAGTTGCATCATGACACAGTCCTGGTAGATAGTGTATGGTGACTCAATATTGCAAGTTCAGAAATGCCAATTGAATTAAAGAAACATGCCACTGTATTTAGTATTTAGTATTCCAATTCCAGAGTTATACCGCCCAGTGAAACTATTACCTAACACTACCGTTGTGTGATGTCGGGCCACACACGTAATAGCTCTTAGCTCCCATTTCTGTATTCACAAAATAGAAATAACAAGAGCATCTTCTTTGAAGGGTACTGTGAAAGGTGGGTGGGATAATGACAGAGAGTGCATTGCCCAGGGCCTGCTACCTAGAAGATCCCTGCAAAATAGTAGCTGTTATTACTTTTACCTACAATATTTGGAAAATAACTACCTAAAATACAGGTTCATGATTTGGTAGATATGTTCAATAAATGCTTATATATATTTGTTATAAAATGGATTATATTACTTAAGGGAGAGAGGGACATGCAAAAACAATATTAAACTTTAGGTTCACTTCCCTAACACTTCATGCAATACATATATAATCAACTTCTATCTCATGAACATTGAAATAATTTGGTTAAAAAAAATTGTGTCATTTTGGAATAGGTCAAATGAAGAGTGTGTTGCTCAACATTACAACATCAATTAGACTTCTTATGAATATTTAAAGCATTCTGGTAATAATTCATGTGGTAAAATCCAAAAACAGCCTTTTCAATAAATGAAAAGTTTGCAGGTCAAATCTCTTCACGATATTCATACATATTTTCTTGTCTTGAGTTAACATGAGGTAACAGTCAGGGTTACAATTTCACCTATAACTAACTTAAAGAAATACGACAGGTAAAAAGAAAAGAAGTGGCTTTCATAACACAAATATAGAATTAAACTGTCAAGACTTGAAATGTTCAATAAACTACATGCAGAATAAGATTTTTTAAATTCAAATAATTTTCTTTGAATATGATAGGAAATGAATGTATTGGCCAGAAAATTGTGACAATTAATTGCAGAATGGCTGAATTTTAATGAAAGGCTCTAAGAAAAAAAATGATAAAATGAATGTGTTGTTTGCTTTTAAATCATTTACAGTTGAATAATTTATGTTATCTTTAATTCATCCAGTTAAATTATCCAAGATGAATACAATATGAATAGAAGAGGTTTAAAATTGTTAGATTTTTGCAATAAATTGTTTGCCAATAACCACTTTCTGTTTTTTATTGCTATTTTAATGGTTTTATATTATTGCAATATGAATTAGAAGACTAAGCTAAAGTATACAATATAGTGAGCTTGCAGGGTTATAAATATTTGACCTATATCTTCAGACATTAAAATAAAATCTCATATAAGTAGGTTTATGTTCTCTCAAAGAAAACTAACATAGCTGGAAATTATTCTGATAATCTCCCCCAAATTTGACCCGCCTTATTCTCCCAATTTCTGTGTCTAAGGGCATTCTCCAATTGTTCATACCAAAAACTTTAGCCCAAAACACTTACCTTCTTTTTTCTCTCAAAATCCACATCTTACCTATCAGGAAATCCTGTCAGAAGCTACATACAAAACATATACAGTGTTCTCACAAACGCCTACAGCTACCACCTCTACCTAAGCCACCATCATTCTGTCCCTTCCTCTGCCTCAGTCTCAGTCTCAGTCAGTCTCTGCCTTTCTCTCTTAAAGTAGTCTTTTAATGTTTCTCCCTGCTTTGATGGTTGCTTTCCTACAGCCTCTTTCCAATAAAGCAACCAGAATAAAAAGTTTTATAAATAAATATAATAAATTTATAAATAAAAATTTATGAATAAAAGTCAGAATGTGTCACTCCTCTACTCAAAACTTCCAATGGCTTTCCATCTCATTCAGATAAAATTCAAAAGTCATACAATGAACTTCACAACAATATAATCATCTCACCCCTGCTATATCTCTGATTTTATCTCCTCCCACTCTTTTTCTTTTTTCCTCAGCTCTTTAGACATACCAAGTATGCTATCATCTCAAAGTTACAGCAGCTTTGCATATAAAACAAAGTCATATAATTTCATTTTCATTCTCCTTCTACTAGTGACCTCACCATTGATTTGATTTTCACCAAGAGAACCCTGGAGTCCAACTCTAAATGCTAACAGACAGACTGCCTGACTCAATATACATAATGATTTATGATTTATATAGCACCCTACCAGGTGTTTAATTTGCAGAATTGAAAGCAAGTCTACCTTCTTAAAAGCTTCTATTAAGAATTAGGTACTGAGTCATAATTAGGGTTTTGTTAATATATAATTGGCAAAAGAATCAGACAAGGCACAAAGGTTAGATCTGACCCCTCATGAAACTAAAAGATTGCCACAATTCTGAAGTAGAAGCAAAACAAAGGCCAATTGTTCTAAGGACAAACACATGAGGACACATGTATGAAGGTGAACTCAAAACCAAAAGGTCCATATATTGGCCAAGATCCAAGCATAGGTATGACATGATATGGGAGGAAATCTAATAATCATGTCATTGATAAAGGTACTCATTGGTCAGTTGATGCTAGCAAATGGACATAAGGAAAGGAAATACACGCAGCAACTGTACAGTTTGGTATACTCCTGTTCAGTAAAAGGATATCCCTTGGAATCAGGAATAACAATCAGAAAACAGAATTTTAGGAAAAGATAATATCCAGAAAAACCATTATTCAATGAGAAATTGAGTTATAGGGCAACAAACATGGTTAACAGAATAATAAAACTCAGTTTCTGAGTTTCTGAACAACCAGCTCTAATTCTAAATCATTCCCATTACTTGGGTCCCAAAGTGATCCATCCTAGGATTTGGGGAAAAACTCAACGAGACTCCGCTTCAATATTTCACACCACAGAATGCTCATAGAGGAAAAAAAAATAATGATCTTCAATTTAGGAATACACTAAAGGTTGCAATTTCCCATACGATGGTTAGAAAAGCCTTGCTGAAAAGTGACATTAAAATAAAAACTTAAAGATGTGAGGAAGAATGAGCCATGGAGATATCTGAGGGGCAGAGCATTCTGGGTCTTGTTTGAAGAATTACAAGACTAGTGTAGCTGGAGCAGAGTGAAGGAAAGAAACATGGAAAATGAGGTTGGGGTCAGGGCACATTCTGGGGGCCTTACACACCACCGTTGTGTGTACTCTGCCATTTATTGTGAGTGAGATAGAATGCCATTAAGTGGCTTTTAACAGAAGAATACATGATCTGTGTAATGATGGTAGGCTCAAAGCATGAGCTTCATTCTTGGACTAACATTGCAAAATGACTAAAAGCTAAAAGAGAAGCAAATGACTAATTTTGTTTGTTCTTATTTTTTATGTGATTATAGTGTCTTACTATATAAGCTTCAATAATTTGTGTGTGCTATGTTTTATACACATCTCCCTGACATGCTATTATTACTTAACATTTCAATTCCTTCTAATTTTTTAGATCAGCTGCCCTAAAACTCAATTACATTTATTGAGTCTTTGTATATACCAGATACTGTGCCATATGATTTACATGAAGGATCTCATTTATTCCTCCAACAACTTAGACTAATCATTATCTCCATTATGTTGATAAGGAAACTGTAATGCAGAGGACTTTGGAATTCCACAGCATGTGCTTTGCCTAACGTTGGCATAATACTTGTTTTTGCGCATCTGAATTCCCTCTTCAGATGTTTTCTTTAGATTGACTAATATTTCGGTAGGAGAAAGTACTTTTGCCATGTTTACCAGATTTCTAATCAAGAAGTCAGAGTCTGCATCCTCAGATGCTTGTTACAGCCTGAGGTACAGCCCAGGATGCAGTATAGTCTAGTGATTCAGCACATGTGCATTTGAATGGGAACACAGGCATTCCTATCCCAACTCTTCCGTTTACCAACTGCATGACTTCCCTTTCCTTTTGATTCTTCTGTAAAATAATAGTACCTAAAGTAGGATCCAAGCCTATAATTCTTTTATTAAATTACAATTGACATACAATATTATATTAGTTTCAAGTGTACAAGATAGGAATTCAATATTTTTATACATCATGAAATTGTCCTCAACAAAATATTAGCACATCAAATTCAAATTCAACTTAATACGTTAAAAAGATCACACACCAAAATAAAAATAATAAAAAATAAATTTAAAAATTAAAAATAAAACAAATAAAAATAAATAAATAAAAGGATCGTACACCACAACAAGTGGGATTCATTCCAGAAATGCACGGATGGTTTAACATCTGCAAATCAATCAGTGTGATATACCACATTAACAAAATGAAGGATATAGATCATATGATCATCTTGCTAGATGCAGAAAAAGCATTTAACAAAATTTAGTATCTATTTATGATTAAAACTCTCAACAAAATGTATATAGAGGGAACACACCTCAACATAATAAGGGCCATCTACGAGAAACACAAAGCTAACATATTCAGCAGTGAAGAGCTGAAAGCTTTTCTCAAGGATCAGGAACAAGACAAGGATGCCCACTCTTGCCACTTTTATTCAACACAGTATTGGAAGTTCTAGCCAGCAGCACAATTAATAAGAAAAATAAATAAAAGGCATCCACATTGGAAAGGAGGAGGTAAAAGTGTCGCTATCTGTAGATGACATGATACTATATATAGAAACCCTACAATTTCTACCAAAAGACTATTTTAAAATAAGTGAATTCCATAAAGTTGCAGGATATGAAATTAATATACAGATTTCTGTTGTATTTCTATAAACTAATAAGAAACTATCAGAAAGAGAAATTAAGAAAAAAATTCCATTCACAATCACATCAGAAAGAATAAAATACCAAGAAATAAATTTAACTAAGGAGGTGAAAGACCTGTGTTCTGAAAACCTTATATAAGACATTGACAAAAGAAATTGAAATGGAAAGATATACTGTGCTCATGGGCTGGAAGAATTAATATTGTTAAAATTTCCACACTACCCAAAGCAATTTACAGATTTAATGCAGTCTCTATCAAGCCTAGAAGATTTTGAGTTCAATTTTAAAAGAAAGAATATAAAATTAGTTATAAAAGTGAATATTTATTGGGGCTCCTGGGTGGCTCAGTCAGTTAAGCCTCCAACTCTTGATTTTGGCTCAGGTCATGATTTCAGAGGCTTGAGATTGAGTCCTTCATGGGGTTCTGCACTCAGCAGGGAATCTGTTTGAGATTCTCTGTCTCCCTCTCCCCTGCCTACCCAACCCCTCTCTCTCACTCACTCTCTCTCAAAAATAAATAAATAAATCTAAAAAAAAAAACAAAACTTTTTTTGCTATTTTAAGGCATTTAGTAACTTTGATAATAAAAATGTGAACAAATGTGAACAGAACCATAATCCATTATTAGGATAATATTTCTTCTTCTGTGAACGTTTGTCAGAAACTTCTGTCTATGACATAGAGTGGTATATAAATTTATAATACAGTTGAATATGAGTAATGTTTATAAAATGTTTTGAAAAACTAAAAGCCATCTACATTTTTTCTGTTAATTAACCTATTTTTATCCAGAAGCTTTGTGCAACCAAAATATGCTGTTACTCCTAAGGTGTAAAAAGAGTGATTCAGCTGTTACCACGTGGTACGGGAGGGTATAGGCATGGAAACAAGATCCTGGCTTCTTACCCAAGCTTAATTTGTACTTGCTGTTCTGATTTTGAGCAATTCATTAAATGTTTTGTGACACGGATTCCTTAGATGTAAAATAAGGCAGTGGGATTAGGTCTACCTAATGAAGTTGGGAAAAATAAATCTTGAAATGAACATAGACGTCTATGTGCTTTTAGTGCCTGAAGCTGTTGGGTGGCAGCGTAGTCTGAGGCATATGATGCAATTCTGCATGCCAAACCAAGAAAATCGAGTGGAAAACCCTTTTTCCTTTAAACAGCCTTTGAAGCTGCCAGTAATTAATTTGACATAGTTGTTAAAAAACTGAAGCCAATCTCTCTGAGTTGTGGGGATCTGTCTATGAGCCATCTGGAACTACCAGAGAATTGGGACAATTCAAGTTATGCTTACATAATTGTGAATAAGGAAACTCATTTTGGTCTTAGTTCAAGGGTTTAGGAAAACTGAACGTTACCAATCCAAGTGAAACACTATAGTAACAACAGATGGACACACAAAAATACTTGGTTTGAAGGGCACCTGGGTGGCACAGTCAGTTGAGGTCGGACTCTTGGTTTCAGCTCAGGTCGTGATCTCGGGGTCACGACATTGAGCCCCACGTTGGGTTCTATGCTCAGAGCGGAGTCCGCTTGAGATTTTCTCTCCCTCTCCCTCTACCCCTCCTGCTCATGCTCTCTCTCTCTCTAAAATAAATAAATGAGCCTTTAAAAGAAAACTTGATTTGAATAAAAACATGGATCTGAAATCTGTCAGAGTCCCTAATGTCCCAAGCTTCCCAAAAATAAGTTCATGGACCTCCCTTCAAGTAGTGAAACCCAATTCAATATTTCTCAGATACTAAACATACAAACCAATAATCAAACAAATACAACAGGCATGTTGACTGACTACTAAAGAGTGCAATTTAACTGTGAATATTCCTCAAGTTCTTTCAGTTCCTATTTCTAGTAAGAAGAAAGAAATTCCATTTGTTTGTTCTGAAGATTGAAGTAGAAACAACTGGAATAGATGGAAGAAGGGGAGAGAAAAGAAGGATGGAGGTCTATATTGATTTTTCCTTAATTCCCAATGTGTATGCCCTGGAACTGCTACCTGGCTGTCTTTTGAGAATATTAACCAAGTGCTAATGTAGTTTTAAAAAGTTGACATTCTTGGAAATTTCAAAAATATAATACCTCTGGTTTTAAAAACTAACTCTAAACACAATTTCATTCCTGGTTTCTAATGCTGAAATACTCTGAAAAATTCATGTCAATTCCTTTTGAATAACTAAACTGACTGGTATTTTACCAAAGTTTTTTTCAATACTTACTTTAAGAAAAAGTTTGCAATACTCACTCAGATACCTGTAATGAATTATGATGATCAGCTGGCAGAAGATATGCTTTTAGAGATCCTACTCTGCTTCCTTCCAGAGGATGGCCATTTACCCATAAGAAAACATCTTCAGGAATTAGTTTTACTGAACTGTCAATTTAGCTAATTTGTCCTTATATTTCAAGCTTTATTTTATCATCCCATAGAGAGAAGAGCAGCAGACGGCTTCTGCCTCTAGCTCAGCTGCCCTGCTATATACGTGATACTGGAAAACGTGGCAGAACCTTGGTTCACCCTTGTTTCTAAAACTCTCCTATGTAATCAGGAAGCATCTACAGGGAAACTCTGTTTCCTTAAGACTTGATTTCTTAATACTTTACCTATTGTGACTTTAGCACTTTTGGAGCAAATTATTTTAATTCTGAATGGCAAGAAAACTAATTTGAAAACATTGATTTTATAATGACCAAAAAGTTTTAAAATTACACATTAATAAAATTTTTAAAAAGAAGGTTTTTTCCACAAAAGGAGATCGGGGTCCATTCAAATGAAATTTGGATTGAGAGTGTTTTTTGCTCAGTAGAATATGACCTTACGTTTCATATTATTCACTGGGTAAAAGTCAGTTTGTTTTTAAAGAGTATATGTTAGTGTTTTATTTTACCCTGCTATTGTGGTTAAATTTAAGTTAGATATTATTATTTGGGGGGCCACTTCCTACACTGAAGGATTATTAAATGATATTATATGCTATTAAATGGCAAGCACAGAATTATATACATTTCACTCTTGTATTTGGTTAATTGAGGCACAGATGCTTATGACCTTTCTTCATCTTTCTTTTCTTCTAAGCTGTTGTTTAAACAGAGTGTTATTACCACTTTGATGAAGTCTAAAGGTGATAATGTGTAATGTACCTATAATCATAGCCTTGCACCTTCTTCACTTCATTTAAAAGATTTTTAGGTTAACAGGAACTATGAATGGGAATATATTTTGTCAGTGACAGATTTCCATAACCCAATTAAATATAGGAATGTGAGGACCATAAAAGATACTTAATAATGGAGGTCAAAGAGCACAGTGAAGTACCAGGGAGACATGATGACCTACAATTGTCTTACTCCTTCTGCTCCACCACAAGAACAAAAGGCAGTACTTAGAATTGTAATGAAAATTTATTCCATTTTGGTTAGATTTAAAATGAGCGGTCAAATGCTTATTTCTCTCAGAGAAGAGTGTATGGTAGGTCAACTGAAGGTATCTGTTGTATCTTAAAATCTATTTGAAATGTTCGAGTAAATTATTGTCTAAATTGACAGGTGATTGCTATCCAAGCTAACAATATATTTCTGTTAGCATAAATCAAAAGGGACTATGTTAAAAAATATGCTGTTTATAAGCTTTGGCTATAGATAAGATGATATGGTACATGAATTAGGAAACGAATAAACTGGAATTATAGCTAAATCCACATAATTCTATTGTGAAATGTCCTTAACTTGCAATTCTTTGTAAAGCATGCTGGCACAGTGTGGTAAGTGTGCTTGTAATAAACAATTAAGGCAGCTTCTTACATGGAGAAATGTACAAGCAATTTTTTAAAAAATTATCTCAATAAATACCTAAGGTGAAGTCAACATGATTTGCTTAAGTTGTTTAAAAATGTATGTGCTTATAACTATTCTGTCTGCAAAATTTATTGTATACACAAATCTGATAATTTAATTCCTTATTAAATACTATGTTTGTATGTGTAAATAAAAAAATAATAGTAAAAGTGATGCAAAAATATATTTGTGTTTTTAGAACAATTTCAGAAGACTCAAACTTAAAGATACATCCAAATTTTAAAATATATTTTCTCTTCATAATTTTCTAAATGAGTACATTTGTAGCCTGAAATTAAGTTTATAAACATAGAAGACTAATTTGAAAGAAATCAGTCATGCAAGAAACATTCTCTTATATGCAGAATGTGCATCTAATTTTTAAATGGCAAAGAATAAGCTTTGGAATAGTACTCCTTAAACCATTAAAAAATCACCTGTCAAATAAATATAGTCACATTTCTGTTTTTTTATATTAATGCTTCATCTACATTTATATATATAAAATTTTCAATTTCAGTTGCAAATCTCTTCACGTAAAAAATCCTAACTGTCCTTTGGAATAAGGCCCAAGTAATAGTCCATTGATTTCATTGTTAATGGATAACCAGGTCACAGCCCAAGCAGAAGATAAAGTTAAGTAATGTCAACCCCTTCCTCTTTAAAGCAGTAGAACATCCATCCAAATTCTATTTTTTATGTTCTATGGAACAATGTCTCCAAATACCATAATAACTCTTTCCTCTCATTACAAAAACCTCTTCACAGTTTACAGGGTGAGAACAGAAGACTAAGCCATGACAAAAGTCCAAAGCAATTTTTAAGTTAGTCATATGACCTATGAATATAACTTAACCTCAAAGTATGGATTATGTCAAAAACTATGAAGCATATTTATCTTATATACATTGCATTTGTTGATTGTGGCATATTTATCTTATATACATTGCATTTGTTGGTTGACAGTTTATCTATTTATTTTGTGTTTAAAGTAAGTTACAGATGACTTTTATTCCCAGAGTGCAGGAAGCACTAGGCTTGAATTAGAAGCCTTAATTAAATTCTCTGATAATATCCAGTTTTGCAATTAACTTATCCCGGTACCATTATGGAAAGTCTTTTGGTCTTTGCCTCCAGAGTGAATTAGTGACAAGATTCTCTATATCGACAAGATTTTCTATATCATAAGGATTTGTGTTATTATTGTTTCTTTATTTTTGCTTTAAAAATGTTTTCTAAATTTCTTTTTCTTCAAGAAAAGTGTTGGTTTTATTGAGTTGTCCCACAACTTTATAATTTTGATATTACTCTGAACACTTTTGAAAATAAAATTAGGATAGTTTGTGACCTTATTTGTCATTTTAAAGCATGTGATTTTATTTTTAGAATTTATTTTCAAGGCAAGTAGGATAACTGCATTTTTCTCTTACTGAAGTCCATGATGTTGTTATTTCAAAACTTCCTTAAGAATTCTCTACCATGCCATACCTATAAGATAATACATGGGAGCACCCTGACAAAAGCATCTATCCAATTGAAAAGTATATTTCTATCCATTTCTGTCCTTCATTGGGATCAATTTTTACTTTCTCCATTTATATTTATAAAATTTTTCAGTCTCCAATAAATATGGTGCTGAAAGGAATTAAATTATATTCCTCTTTAAGCTGTTATTTAAAAGTTATAGTTGATCATTTAGGATTTTGGCTCAGTGGCAAAATAAGCAAGTTCTGAGTCTAATAGTAGACTGTGTATAATCAATTCTACTGCCGTCTAGGATTTTAGGTGTAAATATTGTTAGGCTCAAAACATGGACCTCTTTATGTCTTCAGCTCTGTCCCCTCACTCAAGTTACCTTCCAAGCTCCCACCTTTGTAAAATCTGAGGAGAGAAACTCAAGAGGACTTTCCCATCTACGGTGAAATGAAAGCTGGCTATGGATGAATCAGAACCACATGGCAAAAAAAATAATTGTTATTATATATATATGTAATATATATACATTTATATAATGTATATAAATATATACATACATACACACACAAAATGAAGGGAGATTAAGAAAACAGTAGCAAACCTACCCATGACATAACAAAGGCAAGAAAGAAATGATGAGGAAGATAATTTAAGTTGGTAGACCATTAGTCATTATAGGGAATCATGTGCATTTGAGGAAAGTTCAACTCTGATGTTTAAATTCAACTTTTGTGATCAATTGTTATGTTTAATATAAATGTGAAAACTGCCTTACTCAAGTAAATTATCATGAGCTTTCAGGATATGAAAAGCAGCATAGACTCAGTTTTGAAACAGGTATAACTAGTTAATCTGGTAAAAATCAAAGGAATATGTTGACTCATTTTTTAAGAGAGTCATTGTTTAGAAAGTCATTGGGTTTTAAGAGAAAATACTGTATATCCATTTCTGTTACTAGTGGGATTCTAGAACACAAATTTTCAAAAAATTCTTTATCTAAAGCAAAAAAAATGTTATTAATAAAAGTGAATATGAAACTTGATTATTGGCACCTTAATTTCCCCATCTCCAATATATGCATTAACTAATGCCAACTGATGTCAACACAAATTATGAGCATGCAAGAAAAACTAATTGTTCCACATTATTTTACAGTTATTATTGATTACTATGCCCTTTGCAGGTCAAGACAGAAATAGAAAGTGTAATAATTCTTAAGGATGAATTTAACAGTAGAGGGGAGGAAGGATGTTTCCAAATACTTTCTTAATTACATATTAAAATTATAGGATACATTTAAAGGGCTTCAGTTGACTGTAAGTAAAATCTGACTAAATGTTAGAACATGATGTCTAATCAAATATATGTTAATATATATTATGAAGAGACTTCTCTTTTTAAGTTTGAATATTGAAAAGCAGTATAATAGAATTCATATAATATGAAACTTTTATCTGTGTCCTGGGCCTCAACTTTACTTGACCCTCTTAGTCTCAGCAGACCTCATAGACATCAACTAGAATACAGTCTATCAACATTCCTCCTTTCCAAAAGGTTATGTAAATAAAGCAGATAAGCTTGATTCAAGCCAAATTAATAGTAAGTACATTCAAAAGTAACTGCCTAGAAGATCAAAGTTCAAGACACATGAATGCACCATGTTGAGAATTACTATGTCCTACTGCTAATACCATGAGTCTAAAAACAATCCAGAGGTTTAGAAAACAAAACAAAACAAAACAAAAACCTAGTCTTGGGCAAATAGTTGTGTCTCTAAGACCAGCCCCAATATATATGAAAACCCAGGACTTCCTTTCCCTTATTTTTCTTTTTCTTTTCTTCTTTCCTTTATTTTTCTGTTTGTTTGTCCTGTTTGTCCCTTCTAACTGTAGAGCTATCGTGGTTTAAATATGATCTCAAAGGCTTTCACCTTGGGTTTCCACTCTAAAGTCCCTGCAGTTGATCTATAAGTGACCAATAAGATCTGATTGGGCCTGGGTTGACATGTCATGAAGTGGACAATTTTACCTGGAGATTTCTGGCACAGCCTCTTCCTCCTGGTTCCCATCTTGCCAACTGCTAAGGAAGAGAATCAAATGTTGATATGCTGTTGCAGTTGAGGCCTTGAAGTTCAGATGTGGTACTGGTATCCAAACGATTTGTTGTAATGTTTTCTACATGTTGAATTATGGCTAGTTCTTACAGATGAGGTACACCTAGCCTTCCAAAATCTGAAAAGTCAGTGAGATGCTATTTAAGAAAAGGCAGGAGTCTTAGGAGTATCAAATGAATACTTATCTATAGACAGATAACTGATAATAACATAGGAACAGAATTTGAAATACATTCTAGAAAAAAGCTATTAAACCAGATCAAATACTCCCTCCAGAATAAGTAACTAGGGCTAAAGCATTGCTCTCCTCCATCTCCTTGTTTTAATTTTTTTTTTTTGCCACCTACTGTATCCTGTACCTATTCATCCATTTATATAGCATCTATTTCTTCCCAGTAAAATGTGAGCTCTGTGAGAACAGGGACGCACAATTTAGGGAAAGCACCTGCCTTAAAATGATCCCTAGTCTATGAATAAAGCTGAGGAAGGAAGAACAGCTCAAAAGACAGCAGCGACATGCATCTGCCCAAGAAAGGGGCAGCTAGAGAAAATATCAAAAGAGGCTTTCCTAAGTAAACCCTTTGTTTTTTAGATTTATATCAGGTTTCTATTTCTGCTGTAACAAAGTACCACAAACTTAGTGGCTTAAAAACAACACATTTTTTTTCTTACAGGTCTAAAGGTCAAAAATCCAAAATGAATCCTTTAGGGGGTGAAGTATGAGAAGGGGTATGTTTCTTATTGATGCTCTAGGGGAGTATCTGTTTTCTTGCCTTTTCCAACTTCTAAGGCCACCCACCTTTCCTGGCTCATGGCCCTGCATCCCATTGACTTTTCACTCTATTCTCATTGTCAACATTGCCTTCTGCTCATTTGCTCTGATGCCTATCACTTGGAAGCATCCTTGTGATTATGTTGGGCCCACCTAGATGATCAAGAGGATCTTCCCATCTCAAAATCCTTAATCACATCTGCAAAGACCCTTTTGCTGTGTAAGATACCACATTCGTAGGTTCTAGAGAATAGGATGTGAACATCTTTGGGGGGGCCATTATTCTATCTATTCTGTCCCAGGCTTCTATACAAAACTCTTTCCCAGTGATCCCCAATCAATGACAAAAACATTAGTCCTTGGGGACACTGAAGCCTTCTCTGAAACATGGAACATTTTTTACTTGGCCATTTATAAAGTTCTCAGATTCTTTTTAACCAGATAAATATCATTTATCTTCAAGTACCATACATTTTATAAATGTCAGTTACCATATGATAATATAAAAGAATATTATATATTAGAAAATAAATACATAGAACCCCACATATTTGAAAATAAATGAAGGATGTTGAAGAGAATTTCTGAGTAGTAAAGTCAAACTTTATGATTCCGCTTTGTTTACATTGATTCGATCAGAAATAGGAGACAGCATCACACAGAATACAACAGGAATTGCCATCACCAATAAATAACTAGACAATATTCCAGGAATATTATTTTTTGTAACTGAGGTTTAATAAGACAGGAAGAGCTCAGAAATGAAGGCTCAAATGCTGGGCAAATACCAGGACTTCAGATGTTTAAGTTTCTTTTTTTTTTAAGATTTTTATTTATTTATTTAACAGAGATAGAGAGAGAGCACAAGTAGGCAGAGTGGCAGACAGAGGGAGAAGGAGAAGCAGGCTCTCCGCCGAGCAGGGAGCCCGACGCGGGGCTCGATCCCAGGACCCTGGGATCATGACCCGAGCCGAAGGCAGCCGCTTAACTGACTGAGCCACTCAGGCGCCCCCAGATGTTTAAGTTTCTGATAAACGGTGCAATCCATGTGTTTTTAAAACAAACTTTTAAGTGAAAATAGTCACAATATCATAAACAATAAATAATTTTGAAGAAAGAGTAATGCACACCTGTTGGAAAGAGAACAGAGTAAGTAGTAGGGCATAAATATCACTGGACTTTAGAAATTTTATCCCCATCTTTTTCTCAGTTTTTGAATACTTGCACATGAAGTGCACATTTCATTTCATGGTTTTTAATGAGTTGGAGATTTACATTGAAATTCAGTACTGTGATAATAACCTCCAAATTAATATTTTCCTTCAGATAAATTGCATTTGAAAAAAAAAATCTAATCTTATTGCCCATAAAGTCACATAATAAAACCAGAATGCCAACTACAGCATGGAAAACTCTCCCACCAAATGTTACACAGACAGTCCACTTTCCAAATGTTTTTTCTTTGTATTTAGCTATTAAAATAAGAGTTTAATTTAAAACGTATGAATAAACTCGATAGCAGATAAGCAAAGGAAGTCATTTTCTCTCTTTTGGAGAGCTAGTACTCTATCTTTTTTTCTTTTATGAATTTACAAAGTTAGTAGGTGCCATGGGCGTGTGGAAATGGGGGTAGGGCAGAGGAGGAGGGTGTTGAGCATAACTGCTCAGTTACTCCTCCACTGTCCTAACAATCTCCGTGGTTTTCCTGATGTTGCTGCCACTGTGTGACTTTTGCTTTGGCTGGGATTTATAATTCTGTCATCCAGGAATAGGTGTTTGAAAGGAGCCTTTAAACAACTATCAAAGCATTAAACAGCTACACACGTGGGAACCTACCACAAGTGCTGCCATGAGCTGGCTGTAGAGAATCCCTAAGCCTTGCAGCAGGTGTGATATTACTTAGAGTAGGAGTCTTGGGAGCTGGGTGTTGACAACATGTCCAAAGGACTGGAGGCGAAAGAGCGTGCGGCTTGAGTGTGTGAGACAGATGCTGCTTCCTGCTGCGTTCACCATCTCCCACGTGTGATATTCCAACACATTAACAGAGCATTAGGGTTCGTGGCATGCTTAGTGACAGGAATAGAACCATGAAATTGGTAATGTCTTGCCAGTTTTAAAATATAGATGAATAACTTCTTTCATTGCTCTTGTCAGAGCAATGAAGTCTTTCGTATCCTATAAAAATTCCGTGTATAACTAATGAGACTCCTGGGCCATCATACCTGGTCAATTCAATTTCTTAGACTAGTTCAGCTGTTCAAGTACCTGTGGCACCCGGACTATATGAGGTAGACGTTTTCAGAATTGAGTAACACTCTAATAAATTAATAGACAAATGCCCTTATCTAAGTTGCATCCTGATGTAGTAGGCAAATTTGATGTTACCATTTTTAATCTATGCCTGGTGTTTCTATGTCAATTACCAGATTTCCTTGATTCCCCTTTATATGGAAACATGTAAATTATCTTATGCCACACACTGTGGAGGGAGAGCCTGGGGATGGCAAGATGTCAGAGAACTGCCATTTTGACTGATTGTACTCCTGGCAACTTATTATGATAATAGATTGCTTTTTATTATATCACTGCATTTGGCTGTGATGATATTTAACTACAGAAAATTAAAGACATGTCATGATGCCAGAGAATTTTATGAATGGGCTAGTGCATTTTTGTCACGCTTAAAATTAGCAAGCTAGAACAGTAATAAACAATCTTGGAAAACCACAGAGTCATTCCACTAAAAAATGCACAATTTTTGTCTTTTGGCATTTCTTTCAGTTGTCAATAAATAAATGTTCATTACTGTCTACATGCTAGCACTGGGCTCAGCCCATGTAGAACACTTGACCGTATACACGACCCTGTCCTTAAAGATCCTGTAGTCAAGTTTATATAACGCAACATGAAAGAATACAAGATCATACATACTATTTCTAACTTATATGCTACAGAAAATAAGTGATGCTTACAGAAGAGAGAAGCAGAATTATATAGGCCAGTCTGACAGTTAAGTGGTGGATGAATAGGATTTTGTTAAAAAAAAAAAAAAAAAAAAGGAGAAAGGAAGACAACTTAAGGAGATCAATGCATGGAAGAAGAAAAGAATGTGGTTATGCAGGGAACCGGTGAGACCATTTCTTAAGCTTAAAGGTGACCATGTTCTAGGCATTGTGCCACCTGATTTATATGCTTTTCCTTGTTTAATCCTCTCATAAAGTAGACATTATCATTCCCATTTTATAGATAAGGAAACAAAACCTTAGGACTGTTCCATAAAGCGTTCCCACAGCTGGGAAACAAAAGAAGTTGAACTCAAGCCCAGTCTATGCATGCACCCTGAGAAGAGCACAGGGCACATAGTGGGTGCCTGCAGGCTCAGTCTAGGGTGGGAGCTTTGAGAACCCAGAAGCGGACCCAGAGCACAGATGCTTTCTTGGAAAAAAGTTCAGGGCTATCTGGGTATCGAGGAAGACACGGGGATTGTCAAAGAGGACTCTAAAGATTTTAACCTGCAAGGTGAATGTTGACCTTAAGACTCAGAAAGAGAGATAAGAGTCTCTTCTCTTAGACCCCACACTCTTTGGAGTTATCGAGGAACTTCAAGAGCAGGATTCTTTGCCATTTAGAGACTAATATTCAGTCATCTTCACCTTTGGGAGAAAAAAAGGGTGAGATGATTGGTCCCCAGACTGCTGACCTGGTTCTTCTATCAAAGTAACTAGGTCAAGCAGGAGGAAGAGCGGATGAGTGGGGGTGGGGAGAAAGACCTCACCTGAACCTAGAGAGATTTAAAAAGAAAAGGAAAGGAGGTTAGGAAAGACTGTGCTGGAGTCCAGGGAGCTGAGGTTTTGTCTAGATATCCTAAACTCAGTGACAAATTGCAGCAATTAGTTGTTTCAATTCCCAAATGTCATTTTTGTCTCGATTTTCAATATGTGTGTTTGTTAAATAAAAATCTATTGAGTGCCTAATACAGTAAGTGGCTTAAAGGATACAAATATAATCTAGACACAGATCCTACCCTCAAGGAGTTCGTTGAGAATTATGAGACCACATACCTATAATTAACCTTCACAACCAAGGTGAACATAATTGACAGCCCAAGTTAAGAGCTAAGTCTCCACGTTTCAGAAGAGGAAGACCTACTTCAAGAAAAAGAGGACAAGGATAGGTGGAAGCCTGAGCACAAAAGCTATTTTGGAGGTGGTATTTGAAATGTGTGTGATGACATTCAGAGATGGGAGAAGAAAGAAAGCCTGTTTTTGGCAAAAGGAAGAGCATGAGTTAAAGACTGAAAGGTAGGAAAGCATGAAATATGAATAAGAAACATAGTACTTGGGTTTGCCTAGGCAGAAAAGGGTACCTGAATATTTCAGAAAATATCAAGATAATTGATTCAATTTTGTGCTATATTCTGCATGTCTGTTGTTTCATTCAAAACAGCTGACACTGACACCACTAGTCATGTTAGGAGGGTCAACTTGCCCCGAGCCAAATGTCACTCACTGCTTCTGCCAATCAGGTGGGATGAGATCCTTCTCTCCTTACAAATTCTGCAGCCAATGGTGGTCTGGGAAAATGCAAGGATCCCATCAGCTAAAAATACATTAAACCTCATATGCCTATGGCTGGTGGGCAGAGAGACCCTGTAAATAGTGTTAGTAAAAGTATGAGCCGCTCCTTTTCCACTACTCCTTCAATCTTCCATGGCTCTTCATGGACTCAGTTCTTTCTTCAATATGGGCACAATTCAGCCTCCTCGGATGTGTTCAAAAAATTTATTTGTTTGAACTAATAGAAAGTTTCTGGATGCGCTGGAAGGACTTAAAGTCCCAACACCTATATTGCCTTGCAGAACCTGTCTACGGAAACTGTTTTCTCACTGTTGAGCTACAAACAGAAAACCCAACACTGAAACTCTACAGTTCCCTAAGTGAATCGGATAGCTATAGGGATTGGGACCATCCTGGAAGGAGTTTGTCTTTTCTAAATCAACATTTGGATCAAGTGGAACAACAAGAACTAATTGTACTAAATGTTGCCTCCCACATGACTTCTTTATAAATGAATTTATTTTGGGTTTAATAAACAAGCAATTCCGTCTTTTGTATTCAAACATACAATTGAAATAAGCAATGTAGAAAGATAATGAATGATTAAAAATATAGTTTTATCAATAAAGATGTTCATGGAAGAAGTCAGCAGACATAATACAGGGATCTGAGTCTATCAGGGATGATATAAAGAACTTCCTCAGAAATACTATTTGTCAGCATCACATTACTGGACATTAAACAGAAAAGTTTGTAATATCATCTGTGGTCTCTTTCATTGCATCTAGTTATAATGGATCAGCTCCCTTTTCGTTTCTTTTTTAATTTCACTGTGGTCACATGCTTGAGTAAGCACAGACATGGTACATTTAACCAATTTGGCACTATGCCTTAAGTTTATTAAATAAACAAAGTTTTGATGGGCTGTCTCTAAACCCTAGCCCCTCAGGTAATTCTTGCAGCTGTAATATTACCCCTAAGGTGACCTTTCACTCTGCTGGTGTTGAGGCTCAGGACACTGCAAAAGTGAAATCCGTAACACTTTGGGGATTCCACACACAGTGTTTATTCCTTAGATTCTTCTCCTCTTTCCTGGATATTGTCTTCTTTATGCCTAACAACTTCCACAACCCTAACACATTATTGAATAGAATTATAGGCTGTTTTCTCTCAAGGTATTTCATATACTTCCTTAGAGTCATCATGGTTGGGGCTTAAATATTTTGTGGTTAGGAAATAAATGAGTGAATTCCTGTTTGTTTTTTCCCAATGAACAGGCAAAGTCCTCCTCATTGATTAAAGAGCTAGATTTTTTTCCCCTAGTGTTCTTGCCCAGAGTAGTGTATAAATATCTACCTATGAGCTCCCAGATTGAGTTTTATGTATAGTGTGAATTTTTTTAATGTCAAGAAGACATACATTCCAAGTCTTTCCTTCTCAAGTCTAATCTAGCAAACGAGGCCTAATTTTTATTACACGTCATATTAAAAGAGAAAATTGGCTTCTAATATATTTTTTCTGCCATGTATAATAGTGAGGTAATAAATCGCAGCACTATATGTTAACAAAATAAAAATATTTCAAGGCAGGTGTCTTCAGAGGTTGCATATAGGCCAAACACAATGGCAGGTATATTCCTTATGGAAATAAGGAATAAGACATGTGAACTTAAGGCTCCTTGTCCCTTGGTAGATTTGTCTAATGCCCTATTAGTTTAGCACCTACCATGGTATAGGAGGATCATAAAGCTTGATCGTTACTATGAACATTTTAGCTCATCAGCTAACAGCCCTTTTCCTTTTTTGGAGTGTTACCAGGGTGGAACATACTACAGAAAATGCACTACTAAAAAAAGAATTGTAGTAGGAATATTTCATGGGCAACCAGATTGCAAGCAGTTTCCATAATCCGTGATTTGAAATAGTCTACATAAACTTTTACTCAAGCAAAAACCTTGTCAGAAGCCTATTTTTTCAAAAAGAAAAAGAAGGATAAATTACATGATAATCAAAATTACCTTTACTTATGTACGATTTTTGAAAGAAAAAAACACTTTAAACGTATTTTTATACAGTTTTCATGGCAGCTCACTGATATTGCATAATGATTATGAAGGCAAAAACAAACCCACAAATAATTGAATGTACCAAAAACTTAAATGCTCTTATTTGTGGAGAGATGTCAATGAATCCAACAACCAATTACTCATTAAATATTTCCTTTTCTTTTCTGATAGTGCTGATGATTTATATTGGCCAAAGATGCAGACATTTCATTTGTCATATGTTTAGGACTTTAATCTTTACAATGGCCTGTGGAATTTGATAGGGTCCCAGTTCCTAGTGAGGGAACTGACACAGAAGAGATAAAGCAACCTACTAAAGCCCACAGTAGCCATTTTAAAATGGATCTGCTTCACACTTGGGAAATGGCTCCCGCCCATGTGAGTAAATCCTTCGAAATGCAGAGCTCTCTGGAGTGCTAATTGCACGATGAGGCAATGCTGGGAGGTAATGGTAAAAGTCTCTCTCAGTAGCTTTGCAACCAGCTTTGTATCTTTGCACACTTGACTTTTCTGATCCAGCTAGTTTACTGAGTCCTGAAATTACCTCCTTAGTGGGTTTTTTTTCCCTGCTTCTATGAGTTCATCTCTCTGTCTCCATAGATATGGATTTCCCCTTCATATTTCTCTTCAAAATGATTATTAGATATATACTGCTGAAGATTCCACAGCAGAGAGAGAGATGGAGCCAGACACACTGTTTCGAGGTCTGCATCCTCCCAATTTACCTCTTCATAGACTGTCTGAGATGGGCTTATATCCCTCAACCTCTATGAGAAAAGCCTTTCAGCTGCTGTCAGTTTCATTTAAAGAACCCACAATGAGTGACGCCTGACTGCATCGTGCTGTTTTATGTGCACAAAATCCTGGGGTGCATAAGGAAAGTATAGCCCTGATGCCTTGTTTATTTCATTTTGGCCTCACGGAGTTGGTTTTCAGCGATGTGCTACCTCTCCCTAGCACTCCATCTCAATTTACTGAGCAACTGTGAGCTCAAGTAACTTATCCAAAGTCACACATGAGTGGCTTACCAGAATTCATACCCCAGAACTGTCATGGTTCCTAAATCCTTTATTATGAGCATTATACCATACCATCTTCCAGGTCTCAGTATTAACATCATGTAAATTTATTCTCCAGCATGATTCATTAAAATGAAAATGGGCCATTTTCTCTGATTCTCCAAGCACTTCAGAAGAAGCGTTACATCCTGAATACAGATTTCATTTCTGAGAAGAAGATAAGAAAAGAAGTTAAACCTTTAGTTGTATTGGAGGCTGCTTCATCTTAAAAGGGCTTTTATTCCAGTTTTCAGTTTAAAATATTAAAAGGAAAACCAAGCAGTGTTAGGTTAAGAATAGCTACAACTGCATTTTTTAGCAGTAGGTAAAGCAAGGAAACTAAATAGTGCCTGTAATTCAGTGGCAAGTACCTAATGAATCTCCTCCAGATTAAACGTTAATGTAAAACTAAATTTAAAAAAAAAAACCGGGCGCCTGGGTGCCTCAGTCGGTTAAGCAACTGCCTTCGGCTCAGGTCATGGTCCCAGGGTCCTGGGATCGAGTCCCCATCGGGCTACCGGCTCAGCAGGGAGCCTGCTTCTCCCTCTCCCACTCCCCCTGCTTGTGCTCTCTCTCTGACGAATAAATAAATAAAATCTTAAAAAAAAAAAACTAAATAAAAAAAATCAACCTGTGCTAGACACCCACTCACACATTTTTAAATACTTACTGCCATCAAAAAATACATAGCATCAATTCCCTTTTTTGGTGGAATCTCATTTTCCAGTTAAATAGAGAATTGAAATGATAATAGAGCAACCACATATAGAGCTCCAGTACAAAATAATGTCACAAGAAACAAAAACTCAACATCTAAGTGTTTAAGATTACAGTCAAGGGGCAGAGAGGTGAAAATAAAAGTGGAGAAATTATAAATTGTGACTTTTGTCTTTTTTTTCCCCTTCAATAAAAGAATTCTCCTCTGGATCCATTCTTCTTTTATTTTTTAAATATAAGGAAATTCCATTTTCTTTCACACAGATACTTAGATTAATAACGATCCTTAGTAAGAATCACTTAAACACCAACTATGTGTAAGGCATCAGAACTGGCACTATTTGGGTAATAAATATCACCTCCTCACTCAAGGATTTTGCAATTTGGTTGTGGAGCAGAGCATACATTTAATGATACAAGCATACATCTATGATGCAAAGAAGGGAATGCCAAGTAAGTGGCACACACAGTAAATAAAACAGGTGTTTAGATAGGAAATAACTAATGTCGGAGCAAAGAGTGAACCTTTCCGATCAGAGCAGAGGCACAGGAGACAATAAAGGACGGTAAGAAGCGCATGACTTCAGAATTATAATGGAACTACCTGCAAATCCCATCTCTACCACGACTATAGCCGTGTGCCGTTCAGCAGAATTTTTAACTACTCTGATTCCACACGTATTAGTAGGTATGACTACACCTACCCCGTAGAGTTATTCTGTGTACTAAATTAGGAGGTGTACATAAGTATCTCCTTAATAAAACAGAGTTAATCTCTAGGTAGGTGTAATTCAGTGGTACAATGGTTCTAGTATTAAGGGCATTTTTGTAGTGCCTGGGACCAGAGTCTGGCATAGAAAAGGCCCCAAATAAAATTTAGTTCCTTTTCCTAAGCCCTCTCTTCACCTACAATACAATCTAATTCTCTAATTGCTTGAGTTGAACTGAAAGTCAAAATAAATCTTAGAAGTTCAGAAATGGAGATGGACAGGGCCGCCTGTGTGGCTCAGTCAGTTAAGCATCTGCCTTCTGCTCAGGTCATGATCGCAGGGTCCTGGGATCAGTCCTGCATCGGGCTCCCTGCTCAACAGGGAGTCTGCTTTCCTTCTCCTTCTGCCCTCCCTCTGCTCGTGCTCTCTCTCTCTCAAATAATAAATAAAAAAAATTTTTTTAAAAAGAAAGAACTGTAGATGGACATTTCAGATGTGAATAAGAGTGAACAAAGTCTGCAAGTTGAAAATGTAATTGGGGCACTCAAGAAACAATACTGGTTTTTATTTTATTATGTTTATGTGTGGGGGGAGGTGGTAAGTGTTGATTGTGTAGAGGAATACTATGATATCCATTTTAAGAGATGATGATGAGCTGTCTAAATACTGCATGTGGTAATTGTCAGGTAGAGGGTTTTTCCTCCTACTTTTTGACTTCAAACAAAATAACAACATCTTTTCTCCTATAGCTATAAAAATTTTGCTAGTGTAGACATGTTCCCAAATGCAAGAAACATAATCGATAAAATGCAATGTTCTGTTTAGCATTTTGACATCTTTTACTGTCTTCTATTTTTATTTTATTGAAAACATATTTTACGGTTAAAAATAAATCATGTTACTCAAAGTGATAAAAATTGGTTTTAGGGATAAGCTGTTGGGGAAATGCACCAAAATAAATACCAGGTAGAGAAAAGATACAGAAATCTTAACTACCAAAGAAGGTCATTCATCTATAGAATCCCAATAAATAGGCAAAACAATTGTTGTTTGTTAAAGAGAGAGAGTAGAGGAGGAGGGATAGAGGGAGAGGGAGAGAGAGAATCTTAAGTAGGCTCCATGCCCAGTGCAGAGACCGACACAAGACTCCATCTCACGAGCCTGAGATCATGACCGAAGCCGAAATCAAGAGTCTTGACTCTCAACCAACTGAGCCACCCATGCGCCCAGGCAAAGCAATTTTAATAAAAATTCATTTCAGAGTAAAGGTAATTAGCAAACATACATATGCGAGAAAGTTCATCCTCACACGTGGTACAGGGAATACAAATACAATAGCTTTATGATAGAAGTGATAGGCATTGGGGAGGGTATGTGCTATGGTGAGCGCTGTGAATTGTGTAAGACTGTTGAATCACAGACCTATACCTCTGAAACAAATAATACATTATATGTTAAAAAAAAAAAAAGAAGAAGAAGATAGCAGGAGGGGAAGACAGAAGAGGGGAAAATCAGAGGGGGAGACGAACCATGAGAGACTATGGACTCTGAGAAACAAACTGAGGGTTCTAGAGGGGAGGGGCGCGAGGGGATGGGTTAGCCTGGTGATGGGTATTAAAGAGGGCACATTCTGCATGGAGCACTGGGTGTTATATGCAAACAATGAGTCATGGAACACTACATCAAAAAATAATGATGTAATGTATGGTGACTAACATAATAAAAAATAAAAAAAATTTTAAAAAAGGTAAAAGTGAAACAAAGTTTAAAAATGATGAAATATTAGCAAAGTTTCAAAGATGTTGCTAAATTCATTTGTTCTCAGTAGCATTGAAATTTGGATGATTGTTTTAGAAAATCACAGGAGAAAGACGACAGACAGGTGATATTCAGCATGCTAACTCTAACTGCAGTGGCTGTTTGGAACACAGTGCTCTAAGAATTCTAAACCACATGGGGTCTTGTAAGGAAAGAGCACTAGACTTGACAAGAAGTGACTGCTGTGGGGAAGGGCATAAAAATAAAGATAGAAGATTTTCAAATTCTTTGATTAAAAAACCTCCACTCCTATGCACATGTTTCAACACAAGACAAAACAATGATGTATTTATGAAGGTGTTCATCACAGAATTAAATATCAGAGCCAAAAAAAGAAAGAAAAAAAGAGCAACTTCAAAAACAAGTAAAATAGATTAATAAACCATGAGCCTCATCATTGAGTTTTATACATTAAAAAGTATAGTTTTATAGACCACATAGAAAACTCTAACACTTCCTCCATTATATTTTCTCTATGTAACATGCCCAGGGTAAGCAAATAAAATAATAACTGAATTAATTTAAAAGCACTGAGACTTTTTTGCCACTGAGATCAGTTTTGTATTATTTCCCTCCCCTTTGGCATTTTTTGGTAATAGTTATGATTTCCTGATTCTTTGGAAAAGAAAGCTTGATATTTTATCACAGTTAATTTGGTAGAAATTAAATTTCAGGTATATGAATTTAATAAATTAGCATATCATCAGGCTGATGTTCTATCTTTATTAAATTAAAATTAATAAGACTAGAAAGAAATGACTTCCATCTTCTGCCTCTTTATAGTGAAATTTGCTAATTAAACAAAACCTCAGACTACTTAGGAGCAAAACATATTTTTATGCCCTGCATTTATAGGCTTAGTATTAGAGTAGACAAGGTTCTTTGCAAAGACATTTTTCAGAGAAAGCTGCAAGACTAAATTACAAAGTATACTGCATTTTCTGCAGATTTGTGGTAAACCAATAAGCTATGCACCAGGAGGCTGCTAGAAGAACAGAGTTCCACTTTACTGTTCCAGTACTTAAAATGTTTTGAATTAGGTCCCAATATTGCATCTGAAAATACCTATCACAAAAAGCTCTTTTTGCATTCTTCATCGTCTGTCATAACAAAATTTGTTTGTTCTCACAGCATTCTTTTATTATCTTTCAAAATACCACTACAATGCTGATTTTTTAAAAATATATTTTATTTAGGTAGCACAAGTAAAATTATAAAAGGGGTTTTTTGTCTATTTTTTAAAGATTTGCTTGTAAATATTACACTTTTGATTAAATATTTTGCAAAACATTTTGTGGAATGAGAAGCAGATAAGAATTTGGCAAGCAAATAAGCTTTCAGGTATATAAAACAGTAGCCTAAATGAGGACATGTTCAGGGTTTGGCAAAGAGATTATAGAGTTCAACTCTTTATTGCTATGAAAAAAGAAAATTAGTGTGCAGGAAGATTAGTCATTTAAATTGATACATATAAAATTTGTGTAGTGGCTGTGTATCCGGAAATACCAAAATAAGTTACTTTTCTCTACCTCAATCCAGGCTCACAAAAGTATACAAAAAATGTATGCTGCATAAGTTCCTCAATGACTGACTGTAGAAAGCCTATATGATGGTAAATGATTTTGTCATAATGGACCCTATGTTTATAATAAATTACCCTCTAGCATATGCAATCATTGTTTAGCCATTTGTAAAATTATCTTTGTTCCCCAACCTCAATTACATCACTACCATCACCATGTTTTTGTGTAAGGTAGAGGCAGTTCTAGAAATAATGGTAAGATATTTAGAATTAGAGGGAGTTCAAATAGACTTTATACTTATTGTGATATCTTGAGTTTACATATTTTTCTATCTTCCTAGGTGGTGTTTGTACAACATGATATACAAGTAACAAGCATTAAAAATGCTTTAGGTTTTTAAAAACTAATAAAAAACTGAAAAATTCAGTTTTAAAAGACTGGTCAAAGGTTAGAGGAAGAAATGGCTGAGTTATATAAAATTTGGGGAGGAAGGGAAAATCATTTTAATCTTTAACCGTTTATTTATTTGTACATATATTAGCTAAGATCTATTGCCATAACAGCAAGACACAACAATATTGTGGCTCAGAAGACAAAAAAGGTTATTTTGCTCTCACATTACAGACCAGGCCTGCAGGACAGTCGGACAGCTTTGCTCCACGTGGTCATTCAGAGACCCAGGTTTTTTCTAACTTGCTGATCTGCAGTCCTCTAAACCAGGGATCAGCAATCTTTTTCCCTAAAGGGTGGTGGGCCATATATGGTTTCTGTTACATATTCTGCTGCTTTTTATTCTTTTAGCAATACTTTAAAAATTGTGAAAAACATTTTTAGCTTACAGATTGTACAAAATAGTCCACAGGTCAGCTTTTGCCTGTGGGCTGCAGTTTGCTAACCCCTTCTTTAAGGAAATGTCCTGCATATTAGACGCTTGATCAATGCCACATCAATGTACCAGCTTCAGGAAAAGGAAAACAACAG
The DNA here is from genome assembly GCF_054177405.1 of Leptonychotes weddellii. Classification (NCBI taxonomy): domain Eukaryota; kingdom Metazoa; phylum Chordata; class Mammalia; order Carnivora; family Phocidae; genus Leptonychotes; species Leptonychotes weddellii. The sequence goes on from NC_138371.1 coordinate 38,729,058, forward strand.
AAGTAGAAGGCAAGCAATTTCCTCTTAAGGAATTAAAGCAGTAGTTCTACACATCACTTTCAGCCATATTCCATTGCCAAGAATTTAGCCATATGGCCATATCTAGGCATAAGACGGACTGGCAAATGAAGTCTCAACGTAGATTTCCACATACCCTGCTAAAGCTCTAGTACCATATGTGTCAGTTTGGTCCTCTGGGAAGTAGACACCAAGACAAATTTAGGAGTACAAAAAGTTTATTAGAGAAGTGAAAGATAAAATGTGGAGGAAGCAGAATTGGGCTGGGAAAGTCCTCAAACTGATGCAGATCTAATACCTGTGAAAAAAGAAAGAAGAAGGGAAGAGGGATTGGGCAGGGCAAACCTCAGACCAAGATGCAAATCTGGCAAAAATTAGGTCAATATTGCCCATTAGGCGAGTCCTATGTCGGGCAGGAATTGCCAGACCCTAGTGCCCCCGCTATGCTTGGTCTTTGGCTGTTGCTGCACAAGAGGAAAGTGGCCTGGGCTTAAAATCTGAGGTGAATCATGCAGTTACTAGCTGCTGGAGATTCCCAACTGACTTTATATGTTCCAGCTAACTGGCAAGCTCTTCCTTAAAGTGAGATCTGAGATGGGAAACTCCATAGCTGCTAGGTTGTATAATAAAAGCAGAATGGATTTAGGGAACACCAGCAATTGACACAGTATGCGTGCGCGCACTCACACACACACACACAATTAGTATCATAGGGTGCACTTTTTGTCAAGTTTGTGATTTATTTTTTATTTATAAGCTGACACCACATAGAATATAATTGTAATTGTCAGTTTGTATGAAATGAGATTCAGCTGAAACACTGAGAAAGATCTAATGAGGGCCCTATGCCTGAAGTCACCACAAATAATTTGTAATATAGATACAGAAAATCAGCAGGGATAAATTGTAAATTTTTCTGTTTCACATCAAAAGCGTTACTGTAGTATACCTTTAACACCCATGAGAAAATGGTGTTTTTAAGAATTCTTACTCTCCATTGTTATCCAAATCCAACAACTGGAATTAATTCAGATGAAAGAAAACACAAAAGACCAGGTTTGACTATAAATATCTTTGTCCGCATTCAATAAATGAATTCAGTAAAGAAATAGCTCCCCATTCAGAAGGGTAAAGGATAATAATGTCTACCATTCATTGAAGGTCTTACTATATATCAAGATCTGTATGTATGTTACATCCAATCTTGTAACATCCCTGCAATAGTTGCTGTTATCCCCATTTTGCAGATGATGGAACAAAGGCTCAGAGAGTTTCAGTGATTGCGTAAAGGCATATGACTAATATAGAGTTTACCTGGAGTTGAGCATAGAACCCATGATACCAGCACCCATCATTCCTCAGTAATTCCATTGTCTTTCTAAAATCAACAATCCTTGTGGAATAATCATTCTTTTAAGAGTGTTTACATTTAGTCATATTTGGAACTTATTGCTGTTCCTAAAGGACTTTAATTCAGTACAAATTAAGGTGAGAGAAATTTGTGTGTAGCTGTTTAATAGGCTTTTTACTTGCTACTGTATTTTCTGGAGCTCACACGCGTGGGATCAGATTCAGTTTAGGAAAAATACTTGAATTACATTTTAAAATATATGTTTTGTTGGGGAGCCTGGGTGGCCTCAGTCGGTTAAGCGTCAGCCTTCGGCTCAGGTCATGATTCCAGGGTCCTGGGATGGAGCCCTGCATCTCACTCAGCGGGGAGCCTAGTTCTCCCTCTCCCTCTGCCTTCCTGCCGCTCCACCTGCTTGTGCACTCTTTGTCAAATAAATAAATAAAATCTTTAAATATACATATATATATATGTTTTTGTTAAATCTCTTTCTTATAAGAAATCAGCAAGTTGTGTGTGTGTGTGTGTATGTGTGTGTGTGTGTGTGTACACGTATGTAGCCAAACTTGAAACATAAGCCTAAATATCCAGGATATCTTCTCACATATCATTATATAATTGGCATTCCTCATTCTTGCCCTAATTATTGCCTGATCTAATGATCAAGAAGTAGAATAAAGACATCCTTGGAAGGTTAATAAGCCATCCAGAAAATTAGATTAGCATGATCAAACCTTAATGATTATTATTTCTCATTATATTAGATCACCTGAAAAGTTTGAGAAAGAAAAAATAAATTGGCATCACCGGGCAATTATACTTGTAGTTTTCCACAGTAGGTTTTACAGATGATCACCAGTTATGAATTCTTTTCATATCTAAAACCAGAGATTTTTTTATAAATTATTCTACCATTATTACAGTAATCAGAGCCCGTTTATTTGATCATCATCATAATGGAGTACTTGAGGCATTTTCTCCTTTGCTAATTGACAGGTGGTCAGTTAAGAGGTGCTTTTCACAAAGTCTTCCATAACCCTAAGGGTTTGAATTAGCTTCTAATAAATGCCTGAGAAGCTCCTCTAAATTCTTAAGTGCATCTGCTAAAACTCCCAACTGCTATTTTCCACCTTCTGGTCAAGAAATGCCTTTGATCTGCCATCTAGCTGCCTTTCTTGCTTGTATCTATCTGTCTCAAGCATTGTAACCCTACTCATCAGCACGATGACACATTATCATTTAGATATCATTTTCCGAAAACAGATTTCTCTGAGAAAGAGAAAGAGTAGGAAAAGGGTCAAACTGAAGCTTGGATGGCCCTTTTTGGAGAATTATAAGGGGTGGCATATGGTCAGAAGACTGAGCCTTGAGTTTGATCCTCACTCCTACCCTAAATACACATGTAGGCCCTTTCTGTGCAGACTTTTTGGTTCACTGGCTCCTCCCTGCTCGCCCACATGCCACTTCACCATCTGTGGCTGGACCCTCCAGAGCCCAGGTTCCACAATATCAATGTTCAGTTCTGCAAAATTGGTCCCTTCAGTTTTACTCTCTGGTGGTGGTGAGATGGGGGGAATGAGTTGGACTAAATGAGTGAATGAACTCACTGATTTTTAAAAGAGAGTATGTGCAGTCCTAAACTATTAAAAAATGTTTAAAAATATTTCCTCACAATAGTCTAATTTCCATGATGATGGGAACTTTAGTTAGTTCACTGCTTTGTCCCCATTATTACCAGATACGTGGTGTTTGGTAAAACTTGGTGGAATGAATGAATGTGCAAGAGAAATGGGTGATATCACTGAATTAAAAATTCAATATCTAGTTTTATCTTAATCTCTTAATGTCATTGTATTTTTAAGTAAATCAACATATGAAGAAGATATTTTTGTGGTGCAGAGTTCCATGATTGGGAATGTGATTGATTATCTAAAACACTCGATAATAGAAGAGGGAGTGAAAGGATTGGGGAGAGAGGGAAGGAAGAGAGGTGGGGGGGACAATGATACACACTGTTTTCTCAAATGTAAGAAAGCAATATATAAATACATGTATTTGAATAAAGAAACATTATCACTATAAATATATACCTGTAAATATTAAGTTTAAAAATGACCTTTTTTCTTGTCTCAGCCAAAACCTATTCCTTCTTTTATTCATAAATATTTTCTAAGTGCCTTACCATGTGCCAAGTAATACGTGAGTACTAGGGTACAGAGCAAAATAAAACAGTTCTTACCCACAGAGAAACCACAGAGGTAGTCTCTTTCTTCCTCACATCCAGAATACAAAGTGAAAAGTATAAAGGATAAAATGACATCCTTAGTATCTCTCACACTGAATTAATTTAGAAAAGTTAGCAATTGAAAATCTCCTTTTCACCAGCTGAGGTTAGTTTCCTTGGTGTGTTTTCTAGTGTTTAAAATAAGTATTTTGCAATTAGGGTGAGATATGTTAGTGACAGCTGCAGAAACCAAAGGCTTCTATTTATTCAGATATCCATTTATCTCTAAAATATCAAGGTAATGGCAGATCCCCAGCTTATCACTGCTTCTAGATGTGAACACAGAATTAAATCTCTATATGCCTTCATTTTGCTTTAATCTCCCTCCTCAAACTGCTAGTAATGAAAAGCCTGTTGATGTCAGTTGGGAAGATAATTCTTCTGTAGGAAGGTTTTAACCTCCAAAAATCAAGCCTGTTCTATTACAAATAATATATTTCGTAAGGCTCCCATGTTGTCTTGTTTCAAACTCACATGGCTAAGTTTATATATGGAAGAATTAGGCCCACATGAAAAGGAGACATTTTTTTTCAAGGATCTATGCTAAGCAGTGTGTATATATCGGTGCTGAACTCCAGGCACAACAATTATTCTTGGTATATGAGGTAGGCACGCTAACCCAAATTATAAATATAAATGCAAGTTGGTAGCCAGAGCCTTGGACAGAGGAACAAAACATATTCATTAAAGACACATTTACTCTATCGTGCTAGTTCTAACCTGTTGAGCTTGATGCCACAGTGATGCTGATGCTCATCATCACGATGTTTAGAGACTACATTAGAAGATAGCTATGTTTTGACCACTTGAGATACAGTAAGAAAACAAGGTTTTGTTAATTAAGAATTTCTATTGTGTTGGGGCACCTGGGTGGCTCAGTCAGTTAGACGTCTGCCTTCGGCTCAGGTCATGATCCCAGGGTCCTGGGATGGAGTCCCGCATCGGGATCCCTGCTAAGTGGGGACCCTGCTTCCCTCTCTGCCTCTGCCTCTCTCTCTCTCTGTCTCTCATTAATAAATAAATAAAATCTTCTAAAAAGAATCTCTATTGTGTTTATTTATTCATCAAGGACATACATCAAAGCTATGCACATAGCCATACCACACATGTATGCATCATGGTAAGATATTGTCTCCAGCTCATGGGAAGATGAAAATGGCAGTGACACCAGCTCTTACTTTATATAGGTTGTAAGGCTCTAAAACAAAAGTACTGAATGGGGAAAACTGACTCATGAATACGATCATATGCTGTATCTAAGTTACATCTTTCTAGAGCAGTGTTGTCCGGTAGAACTTTCTGTGTTGATGGAAATGTTCTGTATCTGTCCTGTCCAATACAGGTCTTCACTAGCCACATGTTGCTATTGATTTCTTGAAATGGAGCGAGTGCAACTGAGCAACTGAATTTTTTATTTTATTTCATTTTAATGTAACATATATTTAAGCAGCTACAGGGACAATATGATCCTACAGCACCCGACTTTTAGTTTTTTAAAGACTCGTTTTTTACCATAGTAATTTAAAATACTGTTTTTAGTCAAATGTTAACCAAGAAGTTACATAAAACATAATTTTATCATCATTCAATAAATGTTTATAGAATATTTTAAGATCACCCCACTGAAGTGGATTTTCTGTGTTTCAATAAGATTCCTTCAAGGTATTTAGAGATGAAACTCAGTACGTTTCCAGGCTTCTCACCACCACCTTTCGTTTAACATATCAAGGTTTTGGAATTTGTAGTTTAAAATGTTAACACTAGATATGGTCATTGCCTAGTCGGTCACATCTTCTCAGAACCAGTAGCAGCAACTTGATATTCGGGGTTGGATATGCCAAGAACTTGTTAACTTCTCTACTGGCTTATTAGAAGAAAGATTTGATGTCTGAAAGCAAAGACATGAGATTACTGTGGGTTCCCACTCTTCTAGCCAGCCAACTATTTGATTTATTTGATGAGTGATCTCAGACAACCCTTTCAGGCACTGAGCCATCAGAGAGTTATGTTGCTGGGTGATAAGAAACCTTCAGAGATACATAAATCTTTTACCACTGGGAGTTTCGTCTGTTCTGGAATAAAGAACATTTTTATGTGTGATGTTTCTATCTGGATAGCTATAGAAATATTCTAGAAAGATTCACAGACTTAGTCAAATTCATACTGACAAGGACCTGAAAACAATACAATAATTACCAAGGATATGTTAGACAACACTTTATTTTTCTTTTATTCTTATTTTGTTTCCCGAAGGTTCGAAGGGGTGGTTAATGTATTATACGTTGAGAAGTCCATTAGTCTTTTGATTAGCATTTGTTTTCCTGTATTTTCCTTAGAGACAAACCAACAAATGAGGAATGTTCTTAATTTGATCTCTGGAGTAATCATAGATATGGACATTGTATCATTTAACAAATGCACTAAACGAACTAGTCGTCTTTTTAATGTACATTTCTATGCGCCAAGAATGCATCAAACTGGCTTCTTAATTTTACTGAAATTTTATTTCCAATCTAATGTGGCTGCTTACCGTATCTAGTCTTGGGCTTTTTAATAGGAGTAAAATCCAAGTAATTTGTCTTTAAAAAAAAAAAAAAAGTTGAAATCCTTCCCAGTTGCATTAAAACTGATGTGAACCTGCTTTTAAAAACATATACTCTAAAAGTGACACTTCTGGCTGTTATCCCACCCACAGATCTCTCCCAGTATGCAGGAGTTTTCACTAAGAAGACTCCACCATTTCTAGTACACTCACCTTGCCCTGGGACTGCCAGGTACGGCTGGTATGTCGTAGAGGCTGTCTTTAAAAGACATCTTCCCCTTCTAGAAATTCTTCACCTGAATATTTTTCCATCCCTTTGCACTTGCTCATCTGTACACAAACAAATCACTGCCTCAGCCATCTGACCCTCTTTTGAGTAAAGCTAAAGTACATGTTTTTTTGGAATCCCTTCTTAGGCAAAGGAATGTGGTTTACAACCTTTCTCTGTGACCTGCTTGTCAGGCAGTGTGGGAGCAGAGGAGGTGTGAACCTGTTGTCATAAAAGACAGCCCATGTTTCTGACACGGAACTTGACAACACAGGGAGAGTCCTCTTCATTTTGATACCTGTATTTGATTTGCGTTGATGGGAAGTATTTCTGTATGGAGGTGGTTTTTCTTAAAAATGAATATAACACAGTAAAGATATGATAAGTCCCTGAGTACTACCTCAGATTCAGGCGTATTTTGAAGAGATGGTGTTTAGCACATTTAAGTCCTTCTCCATCCCCCTTCTCTTCCATTTAAAAATGCTGTCCATACCCGTGCTTGCACAGCTACATGATTCCATAAGAACGGTGCTGCAGACACACAAAGACAAAGCAATTGAGTACAGAGACAAAATTAGTTGCTACATATCAATATTTCACAAGACTTTAAGTATTTCATTTAATTAACATTTTCTTTGAATCACACTACATATTTTTCAGGGAGAGAAACTTCTATTCATTTTATCTGATCTAAAAATACGAATATGCATGAAGAAATCTAAGCAGCGTTGGGGAAAATGAAAGCAACAGTACAGAATGTTTTGTGGGCATGAATTTGGGCAGGAAGCAGAATGTGTTTTGAGATAGGAAAAAAAAAATGTTTTCCATTTGGGGATACCCCGAATCAGCCACAATCTGACTTTTATGTCAAAGGGCTTTAAGGCATTAAAAGCATGCATGTGAGTATAGCTTTTAAAATACCAATAATTATTAGGAAATATTTCCTGTATGCTCTGTAAAAGTAAAATAGGGCTTATTTAAAGATACAAGAACTTGGTATATTCTTGCCTTTTTCGGATAGCTGTTATCAATATTAGCTCTGGTGAAGGAGTAAGGTTAAGTTGTCCTAAATGCTTCAATAATTTCTTTTATATTCTCCCCGGTGACAGTATAATATGATTCCAAGCCTTATTTACTTCTCTACCTTCCCATACAAAGCTAGGGAGAGGCCAAATATCTCTGGCTTCATACCCTCCTCTTCAAACCATCATCAGGGAAGCTGCCATCATCACTCAATAAACTGTTTCTTATTCAAAACTCATGCTATTTACTGAAACTACCTTGCCCATACTTTAGGTATAAGCTGCTGAACCTCACATCGCTGCCATTTTCCTCAATGAATCAGTGCTTGGCTCACTTTCATGTAGTCTATTCAAGGGTAACTATCAGTTAGATAACTGGAAGTTGGTGAAATTGGCACAGTGGAACACATTGCATTCATGCCTCTTAGCCTCCTCTTCTAACATAGTCAAGTTATGCTAGCTTACGTGAGGGTATGCAGTGGAAACAAATACCTCCTAAAACTTAATGGCTTAAAAAAACCAAGGTTTATTTTTTATGCTCACTACATGTTTACTGCAGGTTGACTGGGTAAGGTGCTGGGTAAGTGCTCTGCTTAGTGCAATCACTCGGGACCCTGGGCAGATGGAGCAGCTCTCTTGAATGTTGACTTTATAGTTGCACTTAATCCATCAGTAGATCTTTTCAGTTCTCTCTCCAAATTCTGTGCCACATCTAACAATGTTTTACTATCCCTGTGCCATAGCCTTTTCATTTGGCCTCCATTCCAGCCCCTCTCGGGCACTCTTCAATAGTAGGGAAGGTCTTCAACCAGCAATCACCTTCACTCAACAATTCATTAGCCAGAACTAATTCCAGGGCCTGGTAACATCTGGGGAAAGGTCATCTTACCCGGTGCCCAAACATTTTATGGACAACACGTAACTACCACAGAGTCTGTCTTGTATTTCTTCTCAATACTGGCTCCATAATTCCTCAGACTCCTCAACTTCATTTAAGCTGACTGGAAATGTGGTCATACCTGGTCATTACCCGGAATTGCTACAACACAAAGACCTCAAATTCTGGAAATGCCCCCTCTGACCCTTGCTTCCTATCATCTCCCAAGTCCTGTGCTAGGAATAGATATAAATGCAAATAAGGCATGTGACTTGACCTTGAAGAACTCACAGGACTATTGGGAGAATCAGGAAAGTAACCCTACTTCTACAGTGTGATAAGTAGAAAGAATGTGTTGGGGTCACAGACCAAGAGCTTTACCCAGCCTGGGGGTAAAGAACAAGGCAGGAAAGTGAGGGCGTCTTTCCTGAACAGTGTGGTGCTACAGCTGAGTCTTCAAGTTAAAATCAGAATCAGCCATTAGACAGTGGAAACTGCATGTGTAAATCCCAGCCAAGCAGCAAGTACAGCTATAGCATGAGGAGGGTGCCAGGAGCCTAGAGATGAGGACGGAGTGATAGGCTGGTGGGAATTCATAAAAGACTTTAAATACAGTGATAAGGACTGGGTTTTTTATCTGAAAGGTAATGGGAAGCCTTTAAACAGAGTTGTATCATAATCAAGATCTGTATTTTTAAATGTAATACGTATCATTCCAATTTGCTTATTGACCACTATTTCAGTCATTAGAAATACTTCATTGACTTCTAAACTGAAACCACAATCTTAAATTAAATGAACAACAGTAAAGCTCTGCAAAAATATGACTTAATAACAAAATTTTGGGGGCGACTGGGTGGCTCAGTCGTTAAGCATCCGCCTTCAGCTCAGGTCATGATCCCGGGGTACTGGGATCGAGCCCCGCATCGGGCTCCCTGCTCGGCGGGAAGCCTGCTTCTCCCTCTCCCACTCCCCCTGCTTGTGTTCCCTCTCTCACTGTGTCTCTCTCTGTCAAATAAATAAATAAAATCCTTAAAAAAATTTTGTTATTAATTCTGTCAGTGTAACCCCCAATGTCATAATACAAATGGGTTGTCCTTTTAAGATGTTTTCTTCTTGGATCTATTATGTTTACCAATGTGTTTTTATTTACTCACAAATTTAAATCATATCTTTATGCCTGATAATTTTAGCATACATGTTTTTCAATACTGTAATTATTAAAATAAAAATTAAACAGAAGTAAGAAGCTGCAGTCCCTATTAAACCTAAATCTTCATGGTTTAGGCAAACAGCAAATTTTCCTAAAACAGAAGATTTTTTTCCCCAAATCTGCAAAAACAAGGAAACTAATTTAGTTTCAATTATCTTACAATGCAGGTGTAAGGTGTTCAAAAATAAAAGGTCCATGAATCTTGATGAAACTATAAATGAAAGTGGTCTGAGTTTTAAAAAACCTGGAGTTGAGAAAATTGGTCTCATTATGAAATCCTGAATAGAACATTGTTAATTTTAAAAATTTTATCATTTTCCATTTATCTCTGGATATCTTTGGCAATCTACTGGCAATAAAATTTTTTCTAAAATCCATGCAATTTTTTAAAAAATCTAGTTGTCCTTTCCACAATTATTCATTCTTTCCACTTGGCAGATTCAGACTGAGCTAATGGTTCCGTAAGTAGACATATTGATTAGTTGAAGTCAATTTCTAACCTATTCCAGCATTTAGCTTTCTTAGACCTTTTTGTGGGTTTTGTTTTGTTTTGTGGGGTTTTTTTTTCCATTTTGTGGAAGTCGTTCATGTCTTATTTCACACCTCAAATTGGATAATTCTGACCTTTCTATCCTTACACTTTTGAGAAGACATTTTTTCCTTGTTTTCTTTTGTTTATGCTGACTTGAAGTAAAATATGTGAAAGCACTATTTCTGGGAGGGAAAGAAACAGAGGCTAGTGGGAACTGCCTTACCTGGCTGCTAGCAGAGGCTGATTCCAAAGTGGGGCATCACAAGAGAGGTCTTCAAGTGTACTAGAGAGTAAGCAATAAGCTACAGATTGGAAACAAGAATTTGAGAGACAGCTATAAAGTGGAAAAGAAAATCACAAGAGTAACCAAACTCCACCAGTTGGAGCCCATAGGCAGAAGGGAAATTGTAGAAATGAAACAGGACTCTCAATATAGAACAAGTGAGGGTGGAGGAAGATGTGTTTGTTGCTAGATCGAGCTCAAGACCGATCTAATCACAAACTAATCACAAACACTGAATTCCAGCCCTGACATTTTCCTATTATTTTAGTATTTGTGATTCCCAAAATTAAAGACTGGACCTTAGATAGCAAAACTAGGCTGGAAAATAGTACAGGCAATTCCGAAAAATTATTGCTTTATTGCTTTAACTACCAATTTTATGAAATGCTGTGACCTCTTAAAATTGGCTTTATTATTACTGCTGCTCTTTTATTTCTTTGGCCTGTTTATATCAATATGTTATATATTTAAACAAGTCTTGACCTTTATAAATTTCATTTTTAAGTCTCATTTGGACTTGGAAGTCAGAACCACATGGAATATGTTTTTCAGGCTTTCAGTGAAAACTAAAGCCCATCGCAGGCAAGTACAGGGAAAAAACAGATAAAGCCCTATTGAATTCTTTTCTTCATCTATAAAAAAAAAAAAAAAGAAGTAAAGTATTACTTCAGTGCTTTCTTTGTTCTAAGATCCAGTGTACTAGAACAAAAAGCCTTGGCGCTCTGGACAATTTCTGAGCATATCTGTCAGGGACTTCCCATCCACTTCTCACTTGCACCTTCTTCAATCCTTTTTACTCCTTAACGTAAGAAACTAAATGAGCATGTTTTGGTGCTGGACTTCCTCTGTAAGTTCCTCAATATTCTTATTTCCCTAGTTTGTTATATTGTTTGGGATTCTTATTTCCCCATTCCCACAAAGACTCCTACTTCAGTATCAGTACAAAGCCAGTTACAAGGGGCAAAAATTAATGTTTGTGACGTTTGGCCTTAGACATCCTTCAAAGAACCTTCTTGCCTGGAATAAGATAATGACTTTATTCACCTTTAACACTTTCTTAACGTTAACACCTTAAGGTAGCAGAGCAAGGTAGAGGGTGCAAAATGCTTTCACACATCCACCTATTTCATCTTCACCACGGCCTGTAAGCTGAGCAGGGCAAGCTTTTCATTTTATAAATAAGCCTTCTGGGGTCTAGGCAACCCAAATCCAGTTCTCCCAGCCCTTGGCCAGAATTTTGTATATCATGCAACTGCCTTTAGATTATTTCATGTCATTTTCAATTTTAAATAGTATGATCAGATTTGCATCTCAAAGAGATAGATGGAGATGTAGTTAAGAGAGGCAAGTTTGCAAGTACAGAGGTCAGGTTAGAAGTTTAGGCAAGGCATGATACAGATCTCAACTAGCTCAGTGGTGACGGAATGGGAAAATATTTAGGAAATAAACATGGCATGTAAGATGTTACCAGATTGTGAAGCCCCTTTACCAAAACAAACATTAAGTAGGTTCGAGTTAATTCTGTTGCCAAGTTAGTCTTTATGTGATGATTCAAGTGAAACTTTAAACATCACAGAATGCCTTAAAGTTACCAACACCAAACATCATGTACTAAAAACATACAGAAGTGCAAGTTAATAAAAACATATCTTTATTCATTGGAGATTTGCTAACTGAAAGAATTAAGCACAAAATTGGAAAGCAACTAATTAGTATAAAAAAGATTTAGAAAGCCTTCGGTCTTCATTTGCCTTCCCTCTCCTACAGTATTTCACCTCTTCTCCTTTCTTATCGCGTCCTGTCAACCACCAGCCCTTCTCTTAAGTAAAGATACAGTAGAGACAATTAAGACAACCAGAGGAGATCTGTTTCATCTTTCCCTTTCCAGTGTCACCTCCTCCGTACATCTGCACCCACATACTCTGCCATCCCTCCTGGAGTGGAAGACGCGTGCCTAGCTCTGAGACCACCCACTATACCTACATGTAAACCCATCCCTTCTCAGGAACATTGCTTCCCCGATTGTCCTCTTTCTCTCCTGCATACACTTGTTCCTCTCCACTCCATTATTCCTGTCAGCATACAGCGATGCCTCAACTCCAGCCTTCCATAAAAATCTGTTTCTTGACTATACATCCTTATCCAACTAGTGCCTCATTCTGTGTTGTCCTCATCAGCAACTCTGTACAAAACTATCCCCCACGTTTGCTGTTTCCACTTACTAACCTCCTAATCTTTCCTCAGTCTCCTCTCATGGGGATGTGGTATCCACCATGCTCTATAGTAGCTCATTCAGCCCAAGCCAGTGTTCATAATTTACCAATGAAAAATAAATTTCTCATCTTTTAGGAATTTAATAAGAAAAAAATTTAAATTATTTATATGAATTTGATAAAATAATTAAAATTAATTAGACTGAGAAAAATAAAAATATTTTTGTTTATAATTATCATATGATTGACATGATAGAGTTTCCTGAAGTCTGGCATAGTAACTTGCTCCTATGAATTCTGGCATGCATGATAGCAAACTAAATAAGCATTTTTCCTTTTTTCTTTTCTTCTTTCCTTCGTCCCATCCTTCCTTCCTTCTCTCATTTCTTTTTTCTTTATTTCGTTTATCTGTTCCTTTTTTTTTTTTGATCAACCTAGTATCTTTAGTTCTAGCTCAGGTAGGACTGAATGAAATCAGTCAGACTTCAATGATGGCAGTAGAATTGTGCCTCAACATAGTAGCATTGTATTAATCTCTTAAATTATTTTTAGTTGTGTAGAAGATAAATTACGTGTGATTTCTAAAGAAGCCTTGTCAAGCTCTAGCAAATTAGTTTAATTATGAAAAATTAAATTTTCTGTAATGATCTCTTCTTTTGAGTGTTTAATATAACATTACATTTACAGTCATGAACTTAGTTCTTAGATTTTCAAGTGGTTTTTAGAATTTTAAATTATTATGTGTAAGCGTAATTTCAGCCTTCCTTTAGTTTTTGGCATTTAAATCACTTAAAAATTAAAAATTATCAGTGGAATTGTACCTCTTTTAATTAAAATGAAACAAAGATAATGGATTTCCTCCCTAAAATCTGAACACATCTTCTGGCATTGATACGTACACACAATGCATCTGTGTTTTATAAACAGCGGACCAAAATGCTACCTCTCTTGCTTTAGCATTTCAATAATATGATGTAACGGTGTCATTATTAGTCACATTACAATATCCTCACATTATAATATGAATAAAAGGAAAATATTTCTTATTCTCATTTTTCTTTAAAGCCCTATTTGGGTTTCTAGGGAAATGTTGGAAAATGTAAAAGGGAACATGACTCTGGCTCAAAAACCACGGCTTGGAATTGTCTGAGCCTCTAGGAACTGTCAGCAACTCCCATCATTTAAGTTCAGCTAATGTGTGGGAAAGGCACATGGGAGGTAAAACTGGCATACAAAAGGCAAAATTGACAAGTTGTACCAATTAAAGAATAGAACGGAGAGTTTTGATTTAAAAATTTCCTTCTATTGTTTAAGTGGAATGTTTCCTTCATTGGAAGGTAAACTCAAAGTTCAGCTTTTTGGTGATAATGAAATAATAACTTACGGAAGTTATTCAAAATAAAAAAAAATGTTGTTTCTATTTGAAAATATTGCTGTTTATAATTTGGTAATCAAAGTAATTTTAGATACAACAGATACATTGAATGTTATCACTGATAAGTCTTTTTTCTATGTAAACAAAGTGGAAAAAATTAAGTCTGCCAAGAATTACTTTGTCATCTTACTATTTAGGGAAAGAAACCTGAATACTAGATTGATACTAAATAGAAAAAAAAATGTATTCTAGATTTTGAAAAAAAAATCAGATTAAGATCTATGTAAAATTTTTGTAATTTTTGTTTCAATTTTAGAGTAATTCAAATAAGTTTAGAACCAATATATATATGGGTCATATTTAAGCTTAGAAGTCTCATTCTTTTTGTTGATACAATCTGATGTTTTAGGGACTGCCTGTTTTATTTTAGATGATGCATGTGGAGGTTTCTATTCATACATGTTTATATTGTGTTTAATGTTTGTGCTATGTTTCATTTAAATGGGACACCTTATATATCTGTCAAAGCGATATACTACAGAGCTACATAGTGAAGAAAATGGGAATCATGCATAGAGTGGGATACATACTGCTATGTTATGAAAATATAAAAAAAGAAACATGCCTTAACCATTGCTGGTATAGAAAATAAATTGTAAAAAATTTGAAGGCAGATTTGGAGAGAATTAAAAGTAGAGCTAGGGTTGTATAGATGAGCAATGCAACCAAAATCTGAGGTGTGGAAAATGATGTGAAAATACATTTCCTTAGAATTTATTAATAGCATTAATTGCATCTTATTATTCATCTTTCACTAGGCAAAGCTATAGTTACAAATGACTTGAAATCTGAGAGGCTTATAGCATCAATGGCATAATTCTTGCTCTCATGGCTTTCTCTCAACTGTGGCTCTGCTCTAAATATAATTTCATTCTGGGATTGGTTAAAGGAACCACTCCTATTCTGGAATATGCTTTTTTTTAATGCAAAGGGAAAGAACAAGAAAGTAAAAATCCACATGATGGCTTTTATATAGCTTCTCATTTCCATTCACATTTCAATGGCAAAAGCAAGTCACAAGACCAACAGTGGTATCATGGAATTCAATGGAAATATGGCTATGGAAAGGAATATATGGTCCTTTTATCAGAAAGAGTAGAAAATGGAAAAAATAAAACAATCTATAGTTTCATATGTCAATAGTGTCTTCCATGGAGAATGTGAGACTCTAAGTAAGTTTGAAATGTTAGGGCAAACACATGTCAGAAATCAATCACTTAACAACGACAGGCATGAGTCTTCATTAGTACTGAAATCTCTGGCTTTTGTCTTGGAAATTAACAAAAATGAGTAGGGCAGCTCTGTAAAGTAAAACTAATTTTAAATAAAATCTTTAAAATAATAATAATTGCATTAAAATAAATAGACTAAACACCCTGATTAAATGCAGACGTGTTCAGACTGAATAGAAAAAATCAAGATCCACCTCTATGTTGTTTTCAAGAAACACCCTTTAAACAAGAATAATTTTTACCTAAGCAAACAAAAGCTGGTATGGCTATATAAATATCAGAACAAAGTTGACTTCAAGGTGAATAGTGTTACCAGAGATTAAAAGGGGCATTTCCTAATGACAAAAGGGTCATTTCTTTAAGAAGACATAAGACTATTAAATGTTTATATACCTAATATCAAAGCTTCTAAATACAGGACAAAACAAAAGAACAAACAAAAGAGAACTAGAAACAATTTTACAGTCATTGAGAGGGATTTTAACACTCCTTTCTCAGGAAAAGATAGATCAATTAAACAAAAGCTCAATACAATTATGGATGATTTGAACAATGCTAACCATCAACTTAAGCCCATTAACATTTATAGAAACTTACTCCTCAAAAGAAGTTACAACTTCTAAGAGGCATATGGAATATTCAAAAAGATAGACCAGGTTCTGAGCCGTAAAACAAGTTTCAATAAATTTCAAAGGATTTAAATTAAACAGAATATGTTCTTCATCCATGATAGAGTTATTAAACATGAATAAAAATAATGTAACTTGGAAAACCCTCAATAGTTGGAAGTTAAAAACATACTTACGAAATAATGCATGGGTCAGAGAAAAAAACTCAAAAGATATTACAATACATATTTTGAACATAAATACATAAAACACAATATATCCGTATTTGTGGGATGCAGCTAAAACAGCCTATAGAAAGAAATTTATAGATTTAAATGACTATCTTAGGAAATAAGAAAGGTATAAAATCAAGCTTCCATTTTAAGAAACTAGAAAAATAATAAATTAAGCCATAAGTATATGGCACAAAGGAAATTATAAAAATAAGAGCAGAAATCAATAAAATAGAAAATTTAAACAACCTTGTATAAAGAACTCAAACAATAATACTATCATACCCAAACTCTTTCGTAAAACAGAGGAAGTGGGAACACTTCCACCTCTTATCATGAGACAATTTTAAGCCTGATAGTAAGATCAAACAAGGACAATATAAGGAAAGAAAATTACAGCCAGTATATCTTATGAACACAGATTTTAAAAAATTGAACAAAATAGCATCAAATGAAATCCGGCATTACATAGAAGGATTACATACCATGATTAAGTTGAACTTATCCCAAGAATGGGAGGTTCGCTTAACGTAAGAAAATCAATCAACGTATTTCACTACATTCATAGGTCATGAGAGAAAATTCATGTCCATAGGGGAAAAACAGAGACAGGACCTCAACCTCTACTTCACGTCATCTGATGGTTTTCACATCTGACAAAAACTGATACCCAAATTATATTAAAAATTCCCGCAACTCAAGAATAAAAAGAGAAACAAGAATAATTTTTACCTTGAAACCCAGTTATACCACTTTAGATATTTGTCCAAGAGATATAAAAAACTAATATGCACAAAAAGTCCTTTACAACAATATTTATGGCAGCTTTATTAATAAATACAGTTATTGTTTCTGGCTAGTAACTAAAAGCAATCATGTCTTTCAATAAGAAAATGGATAAATGAGCTATAATATATTCATTCGTTTGAATACCAAGCAGTACAGAGAAATAAACTACAGATCCACACAACCACCTGAATTAATCTCAAAAGCTATGATGCTGAGTGAAAAAGGTGGGCACCATAATTAAATATTGTGGGATTCCATTGATGTGATATTCTAAAATAGTTAAAACAAATCTGTGGTGACAGAAATCAGATCACTAAACTGTCTATATATAGAGACAGAGTGGCAGTAGGATAATGGCTGGGAGGGGCACAAAGGAATCTTCTGGGATGGTAGAGTTGTTCCTTGCCTTGATATGCATTCTTCAAAATTGACTGAAAGATACACTTAAGATCTGAGCATTTCAATGAATATAAATTTTACTGCAGTTTTTAACAAAATAAATGGCATTGAATAACTGAACATTATATTTCACCATGTTTTCACAAATATCATAACATGGGTTAGGATATTATAAGAGGCCCAGGAGGCACTCTAGTGGGTCAGGAAGAGAATGGCCTCCAGCTGGCACATCCGGTGTGAAGACCCATACTGGGCCAGAACAAGGTGGTGATAAAGGAACTTCGGTAACCTCCAGATGAAACCACCGGGGCAAGGAGAGTTGAGAGAGAAGTAATTTGATTATCTCTTTTTTTTCCTTTTTTTATTTTATTATGTTATGTTAATCACCATACATTACATCATTAGTTTTTGATGTAGTGTTCCGTGATTCATTGTTTGTGTATAACACCCAGTGCTCCATTCAATACGTGCCCTCTTTAATACCCATCACTGGGCTAACCCATCTCCCCACCCACCTCCCCTCTAGAACCCTCAGTTTGTTTCTCAGAGTCCATAGTCTCTCATGGTTCATCTCCCCCTCCGATTCCTCCCCTTCATTTAGATTATCTCTTAATAAGCCCCTAATCTAGATTTTTTTTTAAGATTTTATTTATTTATTTGAGAGAGAGAGAATGAGTGAGAGAGAGTGCACATGAGAGAGGGGAGGGTCAGAGGGAGAAGCAGATTCCCTGCTGAGCAGGGAGCCCGATGCGGGACTCGATTCCGGGACTCCAGGATCATGACCTGAGCCGAAGGCAGTCGCCTAACCAACTGAGCCACCCAGGCATCCCCCCAATCCAGAATCTTAAAGGATTAAATCAGTTCTAACTAAGGGCAGCACATTTGATAAAATATGCTTTCAGGAACTCTGCCTCCTTTACCCCTCAAATTTCCCTCAGTCACTTGCTGAAATCTAAGTTTCTATAGAATAAAGGGAAATAATTATTTTACTTCACAAAACAAAAGGATTAAAATACAAATGTATAATTGAAATAATACTTTAGGATACATGAATTTTATTCCTGTGTAATCAGTGGACGAACGCATATGATTAAGAACTGGCCCTTCTCATTTCTGATAACATAGAAAGAACAGGAAGAAGAAACAGTTCTATTCAACACATATTTACTGAGCATCTACCGCGTGCTAAATCAGTGGTTTCCAAGCTTTTATGACTGTGACCTTTAGTAGGAAATGAAATTTATATCACAGCTCTGTGTAGCTGTACATATGGATGACTAAAACAGTGTTATAAAATAAAACCTATGCTTTCTAAATGAGATGCACTCAGTGTTTTCTATTCCAGTATATTCTGTTTCATGTTTACAAAAACTCTGGTAAGTGACCCACCAACTCCATTTCATTACCCACTAATAAATTGTGAATGGTGGTTTGAAAAACACGGTGCTATCCTTGCTCCCCAGCATGTCGTCTGTGGACCTGCAACAACAGTAGGTGGGGGCTTGCAAGAAAAGCATAACCTCAGGCCACATCTCCCACCTGCTGAATCAGAATCTGCATTTTAACCAAACCTCCAGGTGCTCCCCATGCATGGTGACCTGTCACAAGTCCTGTGCTAAACAATGCGTGGAGAGAATGCTTGGGACAGACAGAGTCTTGTTGGTATTATTTAGGGCTGAGATTCTGACACAGGGATGGTTCGTCTTTTAGAATACTCATTTCCAAGCATCAAGGTTACAATTCAGTATCTCCAAGGATATCCCAGGGCAGTTATGCTAAAAACGATAAATAAATGAACAAACAAAATTTACCAGAGCTTCTGAGCCCCATTAAGAACCACTGGTCGACTTGGTTAAATGAAAACTCTGTACTGATTTGTTTATTACAAAGGAGCAAGCCTGTGCTTCAGGGAATATGGAAAGATTTTACTTTAGTTTTCACTGTGGATGACTTCATAAAATATCATTTTATTCCCAGAATATTTATGGATGGGGGCATTGCTACTGCTACTTCTGAATTTGCCGCTTCATCCATATGGGAGAATTTGCAAACATCTTGATTCTACCGATAACTGTCCATTTATAGAAATGTAATATGATTTCCAGTAGAAATATTATTAGTTGTGCTGAGTTAGCACAACTCATTCCCTAGGTTACTTCCAGTAGATCCCTAACCAAGGATCTCTACTGCAAAAGAAAATGGGGCTGCCCCTAAGTGACTATAACTGCTCATTAAGGACCTTCCCGTTGCGTTAGTATGTTTCCTGAGTGGTGGGAAGTTTCAGCCTGGAAGCTGCTAATCTTGCTAACACTAAAAGGCTCTCTCCCATTAGCAGCTTCTGTGTTGCATTAATAATAAGAAAGTAATAAAGAGACCGCAGCTGTTCAGTCTCTCCTGAGGAGAGGCCACAGCTTCCTTCTTATCCCCATGGTCCACTCTAATGGTCTTGCCTGTTTTAAAGTAATAGAGTGGATAATAAGTGTTGTCTATTCTATCAAAGTCTAAAATTCCCTCTTCTTTCTGGGGAGGAATACCTTTTCTTAAGACTTTGAAATGTAAAACTATACCATCCATACTTTTGCAATTGAAGTTGATCTGTTTAATTCATAACTTTTTTGACATGTAATTGCAAACCATCAAGTACGGGGGTGGGTAAGTTGCTTTAGAAAAAATAAATTTCTACCTTTCCTGGAAAAACTATAAAACAGGGGCGCCTGGGTGGCTCAGTCGTTAAGCGTCTGCCTTCGGCTCAGGTCATGATCCCAGGGTCCTGGGATCCAGTCCCACGTCAGGCTTCCTGCTCCACGGGAAGCCTGCTTCTCCCTCTCTCGCTCCCCCTGCTTGTGTTCCCTCTCTCGCTGTGACCCTCTCTGTCAAATAAATAAATAAAATCTTAAAAAAAATTAAAAAAAAGAAAAAAGAAAAACTATAAAATAGAGAACTTCCTTAGATGGCTTCTTATCTTTTATTTTGGGGGGGGGTTAATTAAATCACTTACCTGCACAGAAGTAAATTAAAGAAAATCAAGGAATTAAGACCTCTGCTTTTATAAATATTAAAAACTCTCTTGTTAATAGACAAAGAAGAAATGAGGAAAATATCATATTAAAACAAAATAAGTCAGACTGGATTTGTTAGTTTCAGGGTGCATGTTAATATATGTGTCTTTGTTAAAGATGTTATCTTATTAGTCTCATAAAGATTGGAGCCAATGCCATACTTAATAGCTTGTGTTCTTTTTCTATTGAAAATATCTAACCTTTGGCAGAAGTACACTTTTTTAAAGGTTCTCTTGATTTAACATCCATTTTTAAGTATACTGTCTGTCCATAGAATAAAATTATCTATATAGTAGTTATGTTGTTGCAATTTTTCATCTATAACCAAACCTATTTTTGCTTTCAACTACATATTTTTTAATTGGGTAAATAGTAATCCATCATCTCAAAAGTGCTCTCAGATTTTCATTCCTTGGGGGCAAAATATTTAAGTCCAACTTACACTATTGTGTCCTGATTTTGAAAAGTTACTTTTATAATTAAGTTATATATTGCATATTTCTGTACTTGTAATTTATAGGAAAAAAAGATTAATATCAATAATCATCATCAGTGAGAATATGTATATATTTTTTAAAGATTTTATTTATTTATTTGACAGAGAGAGATAGCGAGAGCAGGAACACAAGCAAGGGGAGTGGGAGAGGGAGAAACAGGCCTCCTGCCGAGCAGGGAGCCCGATGCGGGGCTCGATCCCAGGACCCTGGGATCATGACCTGAGCCAAAGGCAGACGCTTAACGACTGAGCCACCCAGGCTCAGAATATATATATATTCAGAATATATATTTTTAAAATGAAATATATGTTCATAATCCTCCTAGAGGAAATCACTATGACGGGCTCTGTGCAATATTTATATAAAATACAAAACTTACTGTATAAACCAACTGAAAGCAGTTTTCTAAAAACTTATAATCAATATATTTTCCTTCTAAGTATGAAACATCTTGAGAAAAAAATAAGACCTATCTAATGTCAAGACGGCCCATCCAAATATTTTTAATTATGTATAAAAGCCTTTAAATGAAAAAAAAAAATCTGTAATTTGGGAAAGTGAAAATGTTAAGTATTCTTCATAAAATAAACACTAGATATTTCCTCTAGGCAAGTAACAGTCTAAATCCCTTTTAATTAATAACTCTTTCATATGGTCTACTTATTAGCCAAGTTTTTTGATAAATCCAGTAAACCCTCTTGTTTGTTGTTTCTTTTTGCTTGTAAAAAGTGAAGTGTTTACTACATATCAATTATTGCTAGTGTTTTCCTTAAATTTAGGGAAGAAAGGAAGTGAGTAAGACATTCTTTGAAGCCCCAAAAAGCAAACAGGTCTATTGGAAAAGTAACAGCTTTGATACAGAATAGTCTTAAGAGTGTTGGTATTAAGCATATTTATCTGAATTATTTTTGTTTACTTTCTTCTGTTCTCTAGTCCATGAAGGCTCAGGAGAAACCAGTCAAAAGGAGACTTCAACCTGTGATATTTGCCAGTTCGGTGCAGAATGTGATGAAGATGCTGAGGATGTCTGGTAACGTGTTCTTTTTACTCTTTAAACAAATTATAACAATAATTAATTTCTTTTTACTCCATCAACCATATCCTAAAAGACATTTTCATCATTTTTTCTTATCCAGTTCTGAAGGGGGGAAAATGAGGGCTATAATAACAGCAAGGAATTTCTGAAGCTGAATTAAGAGCTGAACTAGCCAGGCAGCTGTTAAGAGCATTACTTGATAAGATATATTTAAAATATCACTTAGACCCCCAAATACTGTCAATGTTAAGAGATGGAAAGAAAATCATATTTATCAGAACATCCCTCAAGAACCATGGTCAATCAACAATGGAGAGTTGCTACTCTGCTTTCTAGGATGGTGGATCTGGGTAACTGCAGAGAATTTATTTAAGGTATATGCATATGCACACCCATAGCTGAACTGGGAAGGCAGTAAAGCAAAGAATGACTTCTGGGCTACTCTCTAGGATCAACTTCTCCCTTCATCTGAGTAATACTCAGCTTCTTCTGAAAAGATACACTAAACAAATAATGAATAACATTCATTATTTTGCATGAGTCCCAAAATGTTAGTCTTCTAGGGCCTCCACATGTATTGGTCCTGCCCTAATCATACCCAAAGGGAGCAACCCAAAATTTGCCAGAGTGAGGTCTTTGTGGCATGAGAGTGGAAAGAGGCAGAGTTCTCCCTGGTTTACACACCTCAGTTTTACACAGATATCTTTCAGAAAAACAGCCAAGTGCCCTTTGTTTTCTACATTATGCAGACTATGTTTGTCTAGAGGAGTTTATGATCGTTTTGATCAAGTTGGCTAAGAGATTAAATCTTCTCACCACAAAAAAAGAAATAGTAATTATGTGACATGATGGAGGTGTTACTTAACACTATGGTGGTAATCATATTGCAATATATAAGCATATCAAATCAACACGATGTACACCTCAAATTTATACAATGTTATATGTCAATTATATCTCAATAGAGTTGGAGGAAAAAAACAATAGTTTTGATCAAACTTTTGTGGGTGGAGGGAGCAATTCATCTAAGGGACAAAAAGAAAAAACTAAAGGCAAGATAATTTTGGCAAGAGTTAAACAGTCTGCACTTAAAATATTTTAAGGATTTTTAGGATTCCAAGGGAGCAACTGGAGTTCTTAGGGTAAATTAATCAGGTACTTGTAGGTAAACACTATACCCCAGGGAAATAGCCACCCATTAATAAAAGCAAACATCAGTAGAGTTTTCGTACCTGTCAAACATTTCTCACCAATGAGTAGCTAGCAGCCAGTGGTAGTTTATGTACTGATTTGACTGTCCTGAGGTCAATAAATGTATATTTTCTTTAGTTCCACCCCAAAATTAATGAATCAGAATTTCAGAGAAGTAGGACTTAAAATTTTACTTATCTAAAACTTCCCAAATGACTATGAAACACTTCTGTAAAATAAATGACTGACTCAGAGAATCTTTGCTCCCTAAATGCTTTAGGGCTCTATATACTCATAGTCATTATATATTAAGACACACAGATAGGAAATGTATCCTTTAAATATCCCATTTTTAATGTTTGCTGGTGACCACATCTGTAGTTCAACATCATTTTTAAAGCTGTTAATTATCTTGCTGTCAGTTATTTTACTTTTAAAAAAATTCACATGGGTTCCTAATTTTTCTTAAGAATTTCCATTCCCCTAACTTCTCATCTCTTCAGTGATCATCTTTAGGTAACAAAGCTCATTTTGCAAATGCAAAGATTTAAGAAATGAGATAAATAACAGCTAAAAACTACTAGTTGCTTACTATGGGTTTTGGTCCATCTGTTTAGTTTTTCAATTCTCAGTTACCTTCAAAATAACCCTAGGGGTAGATTCCACCATTATTTCCCTTTGCAAAGAGGAAACTGAGTTTTGAGGTGTTTAAGTGGTAGGGCCACAGTGAAGATATGAGGTGAAAGTAACTAGAAGATGTTAGCATTAACAATTCAACCAAAGATGCAATTAAAATCGTATTTCTTTCCTGCCATGTCTGGAATAATAAGATAGCCAGATTGCGGGCAGCTTAGATGTAGTGACTCAAGACCTGCAGGGTTAGAGCTGGTGACAAGGGAGATGCCTGCAGCAGGCAATGGGAAAATGTCCAGGCAGGCAGTGTCACTCCTGGTATTCTAGCAAAAGTTCAGATCTATGGTCTGAGGGCAGGTAGAATGAGGAGATATGGACAAGGCTGGTGGCATCAGAAAGATTCCACAGTAGGTCATAGGTCCCAGTCTTCAGAAAAAGAAACTCAATTACAAAGGGAACAAGGAGAAGGGCAAAGCAGAACTTCAATTATCAAGGAACTGGTTATCAATCAGGAAAACAGAGACAGATACGGGCAAGACTGATAGATACCCAGTTGCCGGAACTGGTGTAGAAAGCCAAGCCTTGGTTACAAGGGGCTGAGACAAGCATCTAGATCTCAGAAATAAATTACAAGGTCAGAATGAAACCAGCAGCAAGGCTGACTGGATGCTGAATCAGTTAGCTTTTGGCTAGGACATCTTGTACGCCCCCAGCCTAGAGACAAGATTAGTTCCAAAATGCGGAATAAAGCTGAACCTCCAGATGGGGCTAAGTGGCTATAGCTGTGAAGATTAGAGGGATTCAGGGGGCAGGGAGCCAAGAAGATCATTATACTTCCCAGGCAAGAATGAAAAGTTGTTAGCATTTAAATAAAATGTACTTAAAATGTCCAACGTAAGCAAGAAGGAATGGTGCTGAAAATGGTAAAAGTATTGATTTTCATTTACATAAATACCTTTGTATGTTAACATATTGTATTTAGTTATGACCATGAAGGGCAGATTGGAACAGCTGAAGGACACAAGAATAAAGCAGTAAATGAAATTAAATAGGCGTGGAATGAAAGAGGCTATAAAGTATGATAGGAAGCAGTTGGGGAGTGATCTGACTCTAGTACTAGTCAACTGAAGCAGAGGAGAGTTGATGTGCTGTTGATTTTGGATGAAACCATGACCAGGTCCTCTCCCAAACATAAAACACTGCATATGCTGTGTGGCAACAAAGAGTGCAACTCAGTCTTCAATTTTATTTTTTCCTTGATACTAACTAAACTATAATTTTATGCACACAAATATCCTCAATCCTGCATTATGAAGCAACAAGATATGAAATACTACTATTATGTTATTATTGTATCTGCAATACTGAAACAAAGATGAAAAATTAATTCCTGATCTTTCTTTAACCTGGCCGAAGAAATTAATATTATACATTTCACCACAAAAAAATAAGTCTAGTTATTCAAAAAATGCTTAGGTACTTTCTGGATGAAGTTAAATCTTTGTTAGAATTAAAAAGCCAGTTGATCAATTACAATCAATCATAATCAATTGATCTTCTTTTCATAGTTAGATGAGTTTTTGAGTTACACAAGTCACACTGGACATGAAGAAAGATATATGATAGATAGATAGATAGATAGAGAGATAGATAGATAATAGCTAGATAGATGGTAAGGGGTAAGGAAAATGGAGGAAAGGAGGAAAAAATAACAATTAGAGGACGGCATTGATAAACCATGATCCTAAACACATTACATTTTAATACCTTTGAGAGAATAGATGGTTTATAAGCTCATATAAGCCCCTCACTTATATTCTCTGATTTCATTTCAAGGTTTTTCTCTTCCCTTTTTCTTCTTATGGAGAACATCAAGGCTGTAGAAATCAGAAGATGGTCATGTTTACTCAATAGCAAAAAAACACCATTGCTTCAGAAGATTCTTCAGTTATATTTATTGACCTAGGTGTAGGAAAGAATTAAGCTTCCAAAAGAGAGAATTAAAAGTCCACATGGGAAGTGGCTCACAACACAGATATATCCACTCTCATATGGAGGCATCCCTTTATTTAGGATGGGCTTCAAACAAATGGAACACCTGTGCAAAGAAATGTGAAAGCTTATTTATAGGGAAGAGGTTAAGAGGGGAAGGAAAGAAGGGCTTAAAAGATTGTGTCTCTTGATATCTAGACTGAAAAAATTCAAAACTAATATGTTTATACATCAAAGAGACTCTCAAATATATCCTGCCAAATATAATTTATAAAGAAAAAGAATGGTTTATAAATAAGTCAAACATAATAAAATTGACTCATTGCAAAGTAATAAAGCCCCATCTGATAGCGCTGGGAATACCAACTTATGATTTCAACAAATACTTCTGGTACTTGGTTAGTTTTAGAAACAGCTTTTTATTCCCTTAATTATCGTACCTGATAAATTATTTCAGTAAGTCCAAAGTAGGTCAATGGTAACTCTCTTTGCACTGGGAGCTACTCCTAAGAAGTAATTAGCCTAGAACTTTCTGTTGGTCCTGTCAGTCAGAAATGGTTCAGAGCCCCGGGGTTGATACTTGATTTAATGTAAGAAAAAAGCAAGCTGATAGCTAGGTCTGATCATAGGAATGGCTGGGTAAGAAATTGGCTGCATGCCTACCATTTCCAGAGTGTCAGGATAGATCAAGGAAGGAGCACAGCTGTAAAAGCAGATGTGGCTCATGACAAATGATATAAAGGGACAATTTAAATTATGTGTATTTGCTTCACATGTATGCTTGATAGCTCCTATTCCCATTTTAACTTTGCTTTCGTATCATTCTCTACATGCTACTCAGGCTCCATTAGCAAAATCATATTGGCTAAAATGCTATTAATTCCTCAGTAGTCATTCATTTTATCTTTGAAAACATTAATCATGTTTTCCAGTTTCACTGTGTCACATCCTTGAGTTTGACTGCAATGGGAAGAAAGGAGAAAAGCAAAGTAGTTGCAGTAAAATGAGTTCAGAAAAACAGAATGAGCATCCATGTTTTTCTTTATTTCACTGACGTTCCATAATTGAGACAGGGTGTGGGCTTTGGCATTCCTTTTGTGAGTGTCTCTTACAAAGACAGTTTAGTTTGAAGTCTTTAACATCTTGCTTCTTTGATCTGAGAAGGCTCCTTGTCACTAGGAAGACTGTTGCTGGCACCATTCCCACTCTTAATGCATTTTGGACTGTGGAGAATCATGAATATTTGAAGCAGGGCAATGGCCGTGGAGGATCGCCGGCACTAGATTTCACCATACATATAAGCAAATTAGGCATCAGGTCCTGCTGACTTTAGTGCTTTTGGATTATGAGCTTGATAGGGAAAATTAAGACACCTCTGAGGAGAATACAGAAAATGGTTTCTTTTAAAACTACTACCAGTCAACAATTGAACAAAAGGATTGTGTTGCATTTGGAAAGTTTCCAGTT
The DNA here is from genome assembly GCF_054177405.1 of Leptonychotes weddellii. Classification (NCBI taxonomy): domain Eukaryota; kingdom Metazoa; phylum Chordata; class Mammalia; order Carnivora; family Phocidae; genus Leptonychotes; species Leptonychotes weddellii. The sequence goes on from NC_138371.1 coordinate 38,756,229, forward strand.
GTTTTCTACTAAGTAAAAAGAAGATTGGTTAGGATCATATATGGGATATCTAAAGAAGAGGATGCTGATTAGTCACAGAATCTTAGTGATCCAAGAGTCCATTCAGTCTCCCCTCAGGGTGTTTGCCTTTTATGGATTTCCTTTGCTCTCTTGCCCCAGAACTATAAATGTGCTTACCATAATTAGGACTGACTTCTAACAGGAGTTTACTCATGGAGAGACTAAAAACACTCACACAACAAGAAAAACAGGTCTGTTCTTGAAAATCCAAGGTTTTTGTTGTATGTAAATATGGCTTCATGAGAAAACCTTCTTGATTTCAAGATTCCTAGGGAGTCTTGCTCTCCCTCAAACAGCCTCTTCTCCTCCACCATGAAGACAATGCAGTCACCTCTGAAAACTGCCATGGCATTTTCGGTTTCTACAGGTGGGTGGGGAACTGAAGAATAAAGACAGATCTTTTTCTTTTTTTTTTAATTTCAATTTTTATAATTTTTTTTAAGATTTTATTTATTTCTTTGCCAGAGAGAGAGCACAAGCTGGGGGGGAGGGGCAGGCAGAGGGAGAGGGAGAGAAGCAGGGAGCCTGATGCGGGGTCAATCCCAGGACCCTGGGATCATGACCTGAGCCGAAGGTAGACGCTTAACTGACTGAGACACCCAGGCACCCCTTTTATTTTTCTTTAAGATGTTATTTATTTATAAGACAAATCTCTTCTCTCTTCCATGCCTCCATTTGCCCAGAAAATTTTTTCAGAGACTGAAATTTGCAGCTCTTGATTTGGGGTAACACATATTTCCATTCCTACAATTTCAAGAGAAAATGCTGATATTTTTAGCTAATCCATAACCAAATGTAAAAGTTTGATTTTATTTCCTTCTTTTATGTATTCCTCTACTTATCTGAATCAAGGGGAAAAAACCTTGTATTCTTTTTTAATTCCGCACAATGAAATAAGATTTACAATGCAATTAGAGTTAAAGAAGACTAGTATTTGTTACATGGTCTGTACAAAGATCTGTGACAACAAATACCTTATCTGTGACCCAGACTTCTTTCTAGGGTGGCTGCCAGTAAGTAGACAAACCCGCAAATGGAATCTGAACACTTTAAGTGTTACTTCAAAAGATAAATGAATAACAGTACCCTTCAAATGCACAACAGGCAATCTGAAAAAACAAGCAACAAATAGACAACTAACCACCTTCCAAAAATTGACCTTTATTTATACTTTGTGAAAAGTAGACCTTAAAAAATAAAATTGAAATTTGAAAACAAACCATGGTCTTTAAAACAAAGGCTTACCTCAGGTCTTCTGTGTTGCTTGGCTCCTTGGAAAGGGCTTGGATTTTCACCTAAGTTCTGGAACCTTCTGATGCTTTCTCAGTAGCGATGCCACCACTCTGCTATCACACAGGGATTAATGAAACTTAATCAGGGTATGACAGATAACGAACATAATCTGGGGTGAACTGCCCAGAAGCACAGAATAAACTGTTCTCAACTTTCACGTATGTTGTATATGTTTTTATACTTTATTTAACTCATGCAGTATAAATCATGTAAACTTCCATTTTACATAAAAATAATGAAATATTGCATGAGGGCAGAACAAAAGAAACAAAATTCCTAAATACATATGGTGTTTCTACCACTAACTTTTTGTTGTTGTTGTTACCGGTTTCTCTTCTTACTTGCTGTTTGAATCTTGTTTTGCACTGTCCCCTGCTAATGGCGTGTTGCCTTACTTCTGGTGCTCACTCACCAAACGCTCACGCTCAGTTTCCTCTTGACTTTTCTGAGTCTCAGTTTCTTTCTTTCTTTTTTTTTTTTAGATTTTATTTATTCATTTGAGAGAGAGAGAGAACAAGCGGGGAGGAGGGGCAGAGGGGGATAGAGAGAGAGAGAGAGAAGCAGACTCCCCACCGAGCAGGAAACCCGATGCGGGACTCGATCCCAGGACCCAGAGATCATAACTTGAGCCAAAGGCAGACACAACCAACTGAGCCACCCAGGTGCCCCTGAGTCTCAGTTTCTAGTATACTCCGAGTCAAAGATTCCTGTCCCTCAGAATCAGAGAACACCTGTTCCATGTTCCAGCATCCCAGTGTAACACCCCAGTCTCAGAAATAAAAATATGAATCTCATAGTTACCAAAATATCAGAACTTTCAAAAGCTTGTTTCCCATGTTGCAGGCACCATTATAATGTTTACATTCATGGAGCTATTTAATCCTTTTCATAATCTCGTGAAGTTAGATACACTAATAATTCCAATTTTATAAGAAAGGAAACTGACGCACAGAGTAGTTAAACAAAGTGGTTTGCCCAAAGCCCAATAGGAAGTGGCAGTGCTAGGATTTGAACCCCTTCAGACTGACTCCAGAGACCACCACTCACTGTCTTCTCAGATATTTAGTGACATAGTGTGTGTGTGTGTGTGTGTGTGTGTAGCATACATTATGTGTACACACACACACATATACTGAATTTCACATTTTTTTTCTTGAAATAGAACATGGAAACCAAGACTTAAGTGATGAAATCCACCACTAAAAGGTCCACATTGTCTATGATGGCCTCAGTGTATTTTCCTTCTCACTAGGTATATATACTTTACTTCCTTAGAAACTGTGTGGTTTTCCTTTTTTGTTGTTGTTTTGTTTTTTGTGGAAGCATTGAATTACCTGTGGAGAATATCCTTAGGACAATATGCGTGCCCAATTAGGTGAGGTTATTAGGCATAGGGTGGCTAAGAACAGACATATCTTCACCAAAACCTGGTTATTTTGAGCTGCTTCAGCTTCGGGTAGCTGGTGTTGAAATGATAGCGAAACCCTGATTATGGACCAGGGTAAACATTATTTATACAGTAACCACTGATAGGTTTCAGATCTTTTCTTTTCCAGGCAGGAGGCACGTGACACATCTGTTAGAGACGAGCCATTTAACACTCCTCCTTGCTCGAGTGCTGGTGGGCCATTCTCAGCGTCATTGCAAAGGGCAGAGAGCACTGAGGAGCCTCGAGGAGCAAGGGCCCTCCCTGTCCAGTAAGCCATCCGACAAGTAAAGTTGTCCTTACTATCTCTGGGAATAGCTGATGGACTACATGCCCCTTTCCAAATAGCAAAAGAGAGTTTGTCACAAATGCATATTCTTACTGTAACAACAGAAACTGTGATATGTAGAGAAAGAGGAGAAAATCACTGAATTAAAGGGCAACTAAAATGACCCACATGCCAGTGGGTTTTAATCCCTGTCCTAGGGGCACTGCCCTGTTCTATCTTTCTATTTGGCACTTAAACATATCATGTCAAGCCTCTTATTTCTCAATCTAATGTATCTTCTTGAAGTTTACATTAAGATGGATTTTTTTTCTAATTATAAAAGTGGTACATGTTTATCATAGAGAATTTGAAAAAAAAACTAGAAATATAAAAACTCCATTAAGATGTCATCCCATCAACCCACCATTCCAAGATAACCACTGTAAAAGGTATATTCCCCGCCCCACATCTGTGTTTATGTACGTGTGCATACATGTGTCTGTATACGTTTCTAATGATAATCGAATCATATTTTACACATCAACAGAGCCTCTCTCTTAAAAATTTCACTTAACGTTAAGGCTGAGTTTGGAGATTGTTGGGAATGCTAATCAAATTGATGGAGAATATATTTAGATTTGAACATGATTTCTGTGGCCCATATTCTAATTATCCTTTTAAAATTTATGCACTTCTCAAAACAAATGGATTTGAGAGTACTGTCCTAACATTTTTGATCTAAAAAATTTACCAAAGCATCAATCCCTTCTAAGTCTACATTAGACATTTTTCTTGGTTAATGCCAAGAGACTGGATAGTATGTGTACTGAAAACATTTCATTGTCTGTATCCAGAGCATTCATAATAAATAGCTTTCTGAGGTATAAGCATTATTTACAGAGAAACTGTCCTCCCAAAGGTGTTTTAAATTGGGTAGAAACCATTGCTAGTCTTCAGTGGTTTACTTCCAAATAGTAATATATTGTATGTGTTGGTTCATCTAAACAACAAATCAGCAAGCCATCCTCGGTAACCAACATCAGTCTGTTCCAAACACATTCCCCTACAAACAGGATGTGTACTATCTAATAGTGATTGAACAAACTGCAAAATTACATGCAACACCCAATCGAACAATCAATATTCCTGGAGATCTAAATGCTTATTATAGTAAAAAAAAAAAAGAAGAAGAAGAAGAAAGAAAAGAAAAGAAATGAAATGAAGGAAAGGGATGTCTGATTTTTCTAGACCCCCAGCCGATGCCTAGTAAAATTAATCAGGAGTGGATCCATTCATACCTTCATCACTAAGCTATGAATGAAACATAAGAAATCAGGATGATGCACTTCGGACGGATGATCTTCTAAAGATTGTTTACCACAGCTCTTTTTTAATTCATTGCAATCTTTTCAAAGTCTGACATAGTAGTTTACTCTGTTCTCTGAGCTCATTCTAAAATGAGCTTTCTATTGGGGCACCTGGGTGGCTCAGATGGTTAAGCATCTGCCTTCAGCTCAGGTCATGATCCCAGGGTCCTGGGATCGAGTCCGGCATTGGGGTCCCTGCTCAGCGGGGAACCTGCTTCTCCCTCTCCTTCTCCTGCTCCCCCTGCTTGTACTCTCTTGCTCTCTTTGTCAAATAAATAAATAAAATCTTAAAAAAAATAAATTAAATAAAATGAGCTTTCTACTATCAAAATTGTACTATCCAGGATAATAAAAGTAATGTTAGCCCACAACTAGCTATAGTGTCTATAATCAGCAGCTATTAAAAGATACACAAAAATTGGGGGAAATGCAAAAATAATAAAAAGTAAAATGCTAGCTTCACATTAGCAAAAATTAGTGATATATTTCTGTAATAAGCATAGATATCTACATAAACATAGTACTTTATTTATTTTTAAGATTAATTTATTTATGAGAGAGAGACAGTGGGGGGACGGGCAGAGGAAGAGAATTCTCAAGCAGACTATCCACTGAGTGCAGAGCCCAATGTGGGGCTTGATCCTCCGACCCTGAGATCATGACCTGAGCTGAAACCAAGAATCAAACACTCAACTGACTGAGCCACCCAAGTGCCCCATAAATGTAGTACTGTAAAACATTCAAATATAACATTGAATTGTCAATTATGACAAAGAAATAAAATATTTGCTTGAAATATGCAGTTTAATTTTAATTGATTATACTTTTCTTGAAAATAATAATTAAGCATTAGTGAGCACTTACTTTGTTCCCTGCGCTCCTCTAAGGGCTATGTGTTTATTAACTGATGTAATCTTCATAAAACTAAAATTTAGGTATTATTAACATTCCAGTTTTAAATATGATGAAATTGAAGCACAAAGGTGTTAAGTAACTCATCTAAATTTACTTAGCTATTAAGGTTCAAAGTCAAGATTTGAACCCAGAGGACATACTCTGATCTATTTTGTAAACATTGTGCCCCAGAAACCTGGGGGCATAGTGGAGAACTTGCAAGACTCAGAGGAGTTTTACATTTTCTTGGGGAAACAGAGAAAGAAACATATGTTTAATTAGGCTGGAAGTCAAGTGCACCCTCTATAGAAGCCAAGTGGGTCATCTCATTTAATCCTTCACAAAGGTATGGTAAGTTAGGTCTTAATTTTCCTCCACTTATAGAAAGGAGGAAACCAAGTTTTGGGGAGATCAGTAACATGCCAAATATATGTTGCTAGGTAGGTAGGGGCAGTTCTCGAGTTCAACCTCAGATTTTTTTTAACATAATTCCAAGCTGCGTGCCCTTTTTCTTGCATAATGCTAGAGAGTAGATGTCAAGGTAGAATTAAGTTAGTTAAGAAAACTGTTCTTTCAGAGGGAAGAATAGCTTATGACTGAGATTGTGTATAGTAAATGAAAGGTTGGAAAAGTATTCATAGCCAAATGATGGAAGACTTAGTTGTCAAATATATTAGGGTATATTATAGTTAGGGTAACACTGTTACTGGTCGGAGAGTCTGCATTGTATGAATGGAGGTCTCAGTCCTTGGATTCCCCACAAGATTTACATGGGGATCCACGCTGAAATAAAGACAGCCAGAAGGAAAATAGCAAGGACAAAGCAATTTACTAAAGCAAAAAGTACACTCTCAAGGTCGGGGAGTGGTCCGACCCTAAGTAGTTTTGGTATTGGATATTATTGGGTCTGTCTGGGCTGAGAGGAGCAGTGATGTATAGTGAGGAGGTCTCCAATGAGCGCTGCTTTCAATCATCTGGAAACTCCTCCCACAGGTTGGGAGGGGAGTTTTTGACCCTACAAGGTTTGTACCAGAATGCTCATGGCAACCTTTCTTCATCCGGTAGGGTTGTTCCTGCAATGCAAGTGCATTATAATGAATCTAGGGGTTACCCTGGGGCAGAGGTGGAAGAGGAGAGCCCATGCTCTGCACCTGTGGCTCTTGATTTGTCAGACCCAAGGTCTTGGAACACACAAGGTCAGGATGTTTTGCCCCTGGGCTTTTAATGTGTAGCTTATTTATCACCGGCCCTGCCTCCAGCTCCTGTCTCTATCATACCCCTTCAAGGAGCTTGGGGCTCTGCCTTATGGTGTTCCTTCCACTGCTCAAGTCTAGCTTCTACCTAACAACACTAAATGTTATAACAGATAAGTGTCAAATTCTTAGAGGTATAACACACACACACATACACACACACACTTACTTCTTCCTCTTATCACAGTTCAAGCAAGTGTTTTTAATCAGAGAGTCTTCACATGGTCTTTTAAGAACTGTGTCTCTTTCCATATCATGGGCCTGCCCTTCCCTAAATCACTGAGGTTCTATTCACTCATTTAATAGGAAGCAAAAGAGAAGAAAAGATCATACATCTTTTTTTATCTGAATTTTTATCAGCCAGTCTTGGAAACGGCATTTCTCGATTCCACATATATCCCTCTGGCCAGAACATTTGCTATATTGTAAAAGTAGCATTAAGGAGAAAGAAACCAGTAATAAAGTTCGGTAATGGCCCTAAAAGAGAGAGATTGGAATCAAGAAAGCTGTACAGTAGCAGTAGATATTTATTTAGCATGTATAATGGGTCATCCTCTGTCTGAAGCCCTGACAATACCATGTATGACACAAAGTTCCAGCCCATAGAGAGCTTATGTTTTGGGGAGCTTCTCATCCAAGAGGGTGATGTAGACATGCTAAGAAGAGGAGATATGGGGGGGGATAAGTGATAAAGAAATAAAATAGTAAGCAAGCAAGATACTTTCAGGTAATAAATGTTCTGAAAATCGGGGTCCTGGGAGAAGGAGCTGCTACTTAAGATTGGGTATGCCTCTCTGCGATTGTCATTGGAGTCAAATAGGGGGCAAGATCCAGCCTCACAAAAATCTGTAGAAGCAGAATTCTGAGCAAAGAGAACATCTGGTCCAAAGGCACAAAAGTGCAGGTGAGCTTGGTGTGCTGAAGGAACTAATTGAAGCTTAGTGCAGCTAGAGCCAGAAAATTAAAAAGAAGGTCTTAGATAAAGTTGAAAAGGAGGCCTGATCATGAAGCTTCTAGCAGGCCTTCGTGACAAGTGTTGGTTTTATTCTAAGCATAGTGAGAAGCCTTCCGATGTGTTAATCTGGAAGTGATATGATTTAGTCATCTGCACTGCCCCTCCCTCCTGAACTTTACGAGACCACTCCAGAACAGGGTCATTGCCCCCTTCTCCCGTAACCCACAGCACTTTCCCTCGTTTCAATCTTCTCAGTAGCTAGTTACCTGGAAGTGTAGATATGTGATTTCCTCAACTGAAACATAACCTCCCGGAGAGCAGAGACTTGTATATAATTTGTGGCTCCCTCAGTAACAAGCACAGTTCCAAGAAAGCACTTAGGGCCTGAGTAAGTACATGAATACATGAATGATGAATAAATAAATGAAGGAAAGAAAACCAGCGAAAGGGATAAAGAGCAATATCCCCTTGTATTTGGAGTCTGCGATGTGCTTGTCACTTTCGCTATGTCATTTGATCCACGTGAGCACAATGGGTACGTGCAGAAGAGTTTGGTAACGGCACAATTATGAGAAGCAAGAGATTAGAAAAAGAGTCAAAGAGAAATTAAGATTTTTGAGGCTGAGCACTGGGGAAGAATAAGGGGAATTGGGATCAGGAGGTAGAGTTGATTTGGAGCATGAGAGGAAGGTGATGAGAAAAAGTTACATTCTGATTCAGCTGATAAAAGGCAGAAACCCATGGAATGCCCTGTAGGCAGATGATTAAAGGTTAGGTTGTGTGGTGCAGACAGAAAGAGCTGCAGGAGTTCAGAGACATCTAATAAAGTGAATTTGGGAATGAGCAATGAAAATAGACACTGGAATAGCAAAATGTTAGACTGCTAGGTAAAAGGACACAAAATATTTGCGAAAAATAATGTGATACTGGAAAGAAAGGACAAACTAAGTAAAAAAAAAAAAAACAGAAATATATCAGTATATGTTAATTAAGAGACAAGAAATTAAAAATAGACCAAAGAAGAAAAAAACTAAGGAGCCACTGTCCTCCATTTGTTTAATTAAAAGATAAAATTACCGCCCTGTTCCTCACTAAATATTTCTGATTTCCCAGATCCAGAGTAGAGAAAATAGGACTGTGTTACAGGGTTGTACTTTCTGGCTCCCTTGACGTTGGGATAACTCATGTGTCTAGTCCAATACCTTGACCAGGGACTGAGTATTTGATTACCAACACACAACTCTGCCAAATTCTTTTGTTTTTCTGGCATAGTAACTCTCAGTGTTCAAGTAGGTGACTGCTTCATCATCCTGGGCCCTTGGGTGAAACATAACATGGACAAGAAATAGATCTTTGCTGCATTAAGCCACTGAGATATTGAGGTAGGATGTTTATTACTACAACATAACATCTTATCCTAACTGATAAACATGATATCAGTGAGAAAACATAGATGTGGAGTGAGATTGACTCTTGAGATAGGAAACAATGGAGAAATTAAGGGTCATTAAAGAAGACAGAGACTCAAAGTTGGCAAATGATCCATACTGCTATGGTCTGAACATTTGTTTCCCTCCAAAATCATATGTTGAAACCTAACCTCCAAAGTGATGGTAGTAGGACGTGGGGCCTCTGGAAGGTGATTACGTCATGAGAATGGAGCCTTAATGAATGAGATTAGTGTCATTATAAAAAAGAACTCAGAATGCTAGCGCACCTCTTCTGCCTTGTGATGTTGTAGACAGCTATCTGTGAGGAAGTGGGCACCACTAGACACTGGTGCCATGATCTTGGACTTCTCAAGAGCTGTGAGAAATTAATTCTGTTTGTATAAGCCACCCAGTTTATAGTATTTTTATTATAGCAGCCCAAATGGATCAAAACATTGGCCAAGCTTCCAACATGCTTATCCCCAAAGGCCTTTCAGTAGGGTGGCCCTGAAAACTTAACTGCAGATGTATCTACCTGCCCATCCACACTCCACCCAGTGAGAAATAGGCTAGGCCATCTCCTTTAGGGAGACTGGTGAAGTCCTCCAGCTGGCCGGCTGTGTCACTCTCCCTGCCTCGTCTTCAGGCCTAACATGAATTGGGTTGACTTGCTGAGGATCAGGAAGTTGAGAAGACAGTTAGTGGTACTTCCAGATCTCCAGCACCATAGTACTGTAAAAAAGAAGAAAAAGTACTGGAGATAATCAGAATCACAAGCATAAAATAGGGGCACCTGGGTGGCTCAGTCATTAAGAGTCTGCCTTCAGCTCAGGTCATGATCCCAGGGTCCTGGGATCGAGCCCCGCATCGGGCTCCCTGCTCAGCGGGAAGCCTGCTTCTCCCTCTCGCACTCCCTCTGCTTGTGTGTCAAATAAATAAATAAAATCTTTAAAATAAAAAAAAAGAAGCATAAATAGGACGACAGTTTATAAACAGGGGAGAGAAAAATGCTTGATTGGTTTCTGATAAGAAGGATATATTTAGAGAGATAAAACCGAGCTTACAAGAATAAAGCAGAAATTAATTTTCCATTTGAGGCCTACAAATATAGAGACTAGTAAAAGGAAAAAAAAAAAAGAGGTAAACTCATTTTTCTTCCTATAATGTGCAACATATCCATGATTTTTTTCCCATGGAGGGATGAGGAAGAGGGAGGAAGGGGAGGAGATGAATATATTTTTTAGCTCAATCTTTGACTACTTGTAGTGACCTAATTTTAAGTCTGAGGAATTATACTTAAAATATATCTGAGAAAACTATATTCATTGGCCACGAGCCAAGAATTCAAATCTTGCTGGTCATATTTTAATAGACAAAAGCATGCTTTGATGGATGGATAGATGGGTGGATAGATGGACAGGTGATTGTATGGAGAGATATATGCCATATAGATAGATAGATAGATATAATGAGGCAGATCAGTGTCTTGAGAAACCATAGATTTTATATAAAACAAACAGAAGGCAGAAGGCTGAATGAAAAGAGGATTTTTGTGCTAAAATCAGTCTGAGAGCGCAGATACTGAAGTTAGACTGTCTGAGCTTAAATTTTGGTGTTGCCACTTACTTCTGGTGGCCTTAGGCAAGCTCCTTAACCTTCTTGCATCTCAGTGTTTTCATCCCAGTAAAGTGAATTGGAACATTTATTATATAAGGGTATTATGAAGGTTAATAAGAATATTCATTAACTTGAGTTCTGTTTGAATTTTTTATTCATAAACATATATCTCAGAAATGTTTCTCTTTACCTATATTGTAATACCTTATAGTTCAGACTGTGATTTGGAGAAATACTATTCATTCTCATTATTGGTGACTTGTATGATGGTGTCCTAGCTTATCTCAGAAATTCATGTCTCCAAAGCAGCCTTTTAAATAGGCCTTGAATCCTAGCACTTTTTCCACTGAGGTGGGGGATGGAGAGGAAGTGAAAACAATCGAACTGATTGTTTGGGATTGAATAAATGAAATGAATGCTTTGAATTTTTTGTTATACTTCAAAAAATAGTATAGATGTTAAATAGATTAAAGAGTTTAAACCATGAAAAATCACACCATCCCGAATTCTTAGGAAAGTTATTTTTTGTAGTTGTTAGAGGGAAAAAGAGAGTTTAATTTACAATATAAAGTAAATAGCAATTGTTCACACTACTGTTTATTGATTTTGTATTAAATCCAATGCTAAATAGTTTACAAAGGTGATTATGTTTAATATGCAAAAGGATCCTATGAGGGTTGTTATCCCTCATCAGTGAGGAAACTGAGGCTTACAGGGCCACAATAAACCCTATATCATATATTATGGCTAATAAGTGGAATGAAGCAGGATCTAAATGTAGGCAATCTGGTTCCAGAGCCCAGGCTCCTCACTACCACACTAAATTGCCTCTCAAATAATCATAGTGCGTTAAATCCACTTTGGAGATCATATAATCCTGTCTCTTTGTATTACTGCCTGTAAATGTAAAGCAGAGAGAAGTTAAACGATCTGCCCAAGGTTATACACTTCCATCTTTTCCTCAACATAATAACACACTCTCGTTTAAAACTCATTTCCAGGATTTATACAAACTAATGGTGAAGTCATGACATTTTTTAATTGAATGCTCAATAAAAGAATCATTTTCATCTTGTTTTTCCATCTCCTGTCCATGAACGAAATGTAAAAACATGTTGTGAAGCTGAGAGTCCTTATCTCCACTAAGAGCCTGCTTTTTCATGGAAGGAGGAAAACCATCCTTACGCTGAGTCTGTTTTAGATGAAATAAGCATGTAGTCATTTTCTTTGTGAAGAACACCTCTGAGGCATTAAAGGAAAAGATGTCAGGACTGACCTTCTAAGTCACATAACTTTAACTTACAGCCCACACATGACTTTAAGAAAAGTGTGATCTCTCCTACACGGCCAGTAATATACCTTTCTGAAGGTCCTCCAGGTCACTTCACTACAGTTCCAGGTGGAAAACCAATGAGGCTAACAGTGCTCTACCTCTTCAATAGACCAATTACTTTTATTTCTGAATGTTGATTTTTTATTTGATCAATCTTTACTATTGCTTTATTCAGACTTTAGAAGAGGTGTGTACAAGTATGTATAGTTATCTGAATAATCTTCTGATTTCAAAGTTAGGAATTATTTTTCCTGAAAGTTTACAAAGGGGTCACTTCTACCTTTTACAAAGCCAGAAAGCAGGAACAACTCTAGATCATTTTCTTTGAAAACTACATACATGGCTGAACACAATTTAAAATCTGTTAGAGGTGAAATTTCTGTTAAAGGTTCTCCACAAGAGCTTATTCTGGTCTTTCACATAAAGGCCCAGCTCCCTCACAAGTTTTGGGATGTTAGTTGCATTACCTAAACTTTCTGAGCCTCAGTGTCTCTATCTGCAAAGTGGGAGAGCTAACTGTCTACACACAGGATGTTTATAAGTGTTAGATGCTAAGACTTAATAGGACGTCTAGGACAATGCTTGGTACTCAGCAAATATCTGATACTATCTTTGTGAGTTCAGTATCCAATTACATTACATTCATCTAGTCCTGAGGTTTCAATTGCTACCTTTAGGTATATGATCAACAAATATTTTGCAGCTCTGACTCCCATGGCCTGAGCATTCATTTATTCATTTAACACATATTTATTATCCACTCTGTGTCGGATGTTGATCAAGGTGCTGGAGTTACAGAAGTGAACAAAACAAATAAAAAGTTTCATTATTGAACTTACTTTCTATTAGGAAAACATGATAAATAAGTAAACATAAGTAGCTTATTAGCGATAAATGCACAGGTTAAAAAAAAGAGCATGAAAGTAACATGGAACTTATTAGGACGTATTGAACACATATTAAGGAAGTGAGGAGTGAATATTATAATTTCAGATAGAGTGCTCAAGAAAGGCTTTCATGGGGGAAATCGGAGGGGGAGACGACCCATGAGAGACTATGGACTCTGAGAAACAAACTGAGGGTTCTAGAGGGGAGGGGGGTGGGAGGATGGGTTATCCTGGTGATGGGTATTGAGGAGGGCACGTTCTGCATGGAGCACTGGGTGTTATATGCAAATGATGAATCATGGAACACTACATCAAAAACTAATGATGTAATGTATGGTGATTAACATAATTTTAAAAAATTTAAAAAAAGAAAGGCTTTCGTAAGAAGGCAACATTTTAATAAAAGGATGAAGGATATGAGGAAACAAATCCTATAGATATCAGATCGATTCTGTCCTATAGTATGACAAACATTTATTGAGCTCCAACCATGTGCCGTGTATTTTAGGTATTTCCTTCACTCCATGTGTCCAAATTTAATCCATCACCTCCCCCCACCCCGAACTTACTACATCTGCAGGGTCTCTGGCACCACCATTTTTCTCATCCCTCAAGTGAACAATTAACTGTGTCATTGTTGATGTTTCCTTTCCATTCCCCTGTCCATACACACCGATGTCCATCTACTCAGCTGCAAAGTCCTACAGATTTTACTGCTGCAATTCTTTCATGCCTGTTCTATTCTCTTTTGTTTCTGTTGATACTGGTATATTTCAGACCCATATTATTTGGGCTATTTTAATAGCCATGTAGTTGGTGCCTCAAATCCAATCCATGGTGATCAGTTCAATCTTAATAGACATCAGTGGGCTTGTCAGTTCATGGTTTCAAAATCTTCAACAATTCACTGGCTTAACCAGATCCAGGCTCTGAATCAGCTCTCTCAGATTCCCTTGGCCTTCTCATCGTTAAACAGGATTGTTACAGCAAGCTCATGCATCATATTCTTACAACCCAGCATCCAAGGGCAGAAAGGAGCAAGGCTCTGTCTGAAAGAGAACTTACACATTGCCATCACCACTTGCAATGGCAGACCTCTTTTCATTACAACTTCTGTCGCATCTTTGGGCTTCTAACAATCATGGGAAAGGGAGAAGACCAATCAACATGCACCCCCCCCAAAAAACATGAGCTTCCAATATCTGACTAGGATCAAGAATTCTTTAACAAGTAAGGAGAGTAGGAGTAGATTTGGGATTAACAACAAAGAATTTCTGCCAAATCCTCTATTGAAGAAAATATTGAGTATGATACTCAAGTCTTCTGGGATCCATCTTCCTGAGATTTTTTTTTTCCTTTTATAGCATGCTTTAATGAATATGTACTCTGATCTCTCCTATCTTCATGGCTTAGACCAGTTGTTCCCAATGTGTGGTCCAGGGGCTAAGATATTATTTGGCTTTTTCATTCTCATTTTCAGATAAATGCATAGTGGAGCTTTCTACAGGCTACTTAATATGTTATTCAACAGATTCAATTATATCTAGCTTTCTTTTGTTAAGTTAAACATTAAGGGATTTTCAAAAATGTACACATTGCCATTCTTCTCACTAAAATTATTCTTAAAATATATCATTTTATTAAAATGTTATTTATGTCAATATGCAATAAGTATATTATTGATTTTAAATGAATTAATAAATACAATTTTTTTAATGCCTCAGCTTTAGTTTCTATTGTGGTAAATGTCAATAATTTGCATAAATAAAAGTTCTTTGAGGCCCTCAGTATTTGTTAAGACTGTAAGGGTCTTGTGATCAAAAGATTTGAGAAGTGTTGCCCTAGCTTAGATTACATAGTCTCCTCTACCTGCAATGCCATTTCTTCTATCACTAAAGCCAGAATATTTCAATAACCTAATTTTAGAAGTGACATGTCATCATCATGCTTGTCCTTTGCGGGGCCCGATGCAAAAGGAAAATGTGATGTCCCTGGTTCAAAAGGCAGAGAAAAGTTCTATTAAAGGCATTCTTCCTTTCTTCTGTTAGTCTCTCTTTCTTGAGTTGTCATAGTGATTTTTATTTGCTATGTCATTCTGAATAGAAAAAGGTTAAAATTTTAAATTATGAGTATGTATTTTACTGTTAATTTTTATATTGTACAAAGCAAAGTTTAAATGCAAATATAGGAGCTTTTCATTTGTATATAAAGCCACTAAAATTATACGATCATACTTTGTAGCTCATACACGCACGTATATTTCATCCTTACCAGAACAGTGGAAACTGCTGTACAAAACTAACTCAACTGCTTTTATTTTATGTCTTGATGCTCACACAGTCTACCAACCTTCTCTACCTTTGGTTTACTGGTAAGTAAGGAAGGATCAAAAAGACAAGGACATCCAAAAGGACATCCTTTCTTTTTCCTGCTAAGTCATAATTTTTAGTGCAAGTGGTCGGTTAATTGAGGGAAGTAACATGCAAAAAAATACATATGATCGAGTCTCTTGGACATTCATGCTTCTTAAGATGCTATTGCCTTCTTCCTGTGCTCTAAGCAAGTTCTTGGTTGAACAGAAAGGACGTCATGTCAGGCTGTCCATGTCCCATTTACTCAACTGTAGAAGTAAACTGCTGACTTTGTACTTGCTTTGAGGCTCACTGAATTCCCATGAATCAAGGCTCCCCCTGGAATCCTGTGCTCATGGAGCATCACCAACACTTATATGGGAATAGGATGGCCAGGAAAAGGAGACAGACAACACACATACTGAATCTCACTCTTCTGCTGATGTGCAAGTTCCATTGTGTCACTGAATTTCACTTACGAAATTCAAAGATAAAAATTTCAAGTTGATGACAACAGACCATTAAATCAAGTACAGGGCCCTTTGTGGACAGGTCATATATCCATGAAACCAGCCCTGCCCATCACTTTTGCTAAGAAGAGTTCCTGAGTCCAGCCCCACACTCAAAGGGAGGGGATTACACAAGGAAATGAATACCAGGTGGCTGGGGTCATTAAGGGCCATGTTAGATGCTGCCTACCACATTCATATCATTTTTCTCTTTTGAGTTGCTCCTTTCTCCCTTGTATTCTATAGTTACTTATGTGCATATTGTCTTCAGTACTGTACTAGATGGTAATCTCCTCAAGGACAGGGTTCCTCCCGGATATGCATCCTGGCAGTCCTTTGTCATATGTAATATGCAACCCAGAGCAAGCACTGAAAACATGCTTATGGAATGAGTGAATGGATGAATGAATAAATTATGTGGAAGCTTGATTTATATTCTGGTGAGTGGTCTTTGTGAAAAACAATCAATAGGAGAAATTGACCTTAATGTATTCCTCAAATGTTGCAAGATCTTATGACTGACTGCCTTTGTCATTTCAGATTCTTATCTTTCCACAAACCACATATGCTGGTTTCTTTTTTTACCCCCTTATCATGGACTGTCCTCCCTTCACGCATGGGTTTTTTCTGACCTCTAAAAAGTCTGACTTAGGTTATTATCATGAATGAATCACTGTATTTGAGAAGAGAATTAATGATATAAAGGACAGCTGGAGCGTATCTGGAGAAACTGTTCCATTAGCATTTATATTTTTATTTTGGACTACATCAAAATGGTAGGGGAACTACGCCCTTTTAATGGTTTGCACATGTGGTCAGGCATTGTGTGAGCAAATAATGCTTCTAAGAGCTTGTATTCAATTTTCAGAAAAAGAAAATAAAAATGAGCAGAAGCCTTTGTAGATCTAAGCATTTTCTTCAGTTTTCTTCATTGGTCTATCCCATAATGCATAAGCTTTCACTTCCAGATCTGTTTCAAGGGTCTTTTATAACGACGGAAGCTAAGTCTTTGTTTCCACGGAGCAGAATACAAAATGCATCAGTGTGCCATTTAAGAAAAACTATTTTGTCAGTCTTGTTTATGCACTCAAGATAATACAGTGTTTGAAAAAAAAAAAAAGGCTGGACCCAGCCTCTGCCTGTTTATTCAGGATAAACAGAAGCATCCCTTTTGACGTTGTAAGAACAGGATGTGTGCTAATTTCACCAAGTAAAAGACACTGCATTTGGCCATATAAATCCTTGTCTAGAGCAACCTGCTTCTTCACAGTATTGTGAAGGTACACATACAGGATAATACGATGATGCACATCAAATATTAATGCCCGTTGACACATAGTCATTTATTATAGCAGCAAAGTGCCCATTCTGAGCTACGGGAGGGTTATGCCTTTCTTCACCTTTGTCTTCACACTTCAGCTTTCCCTCCTCTCCGGAGACCCCAACAAAACAAAGCACATTGTACCCTAACCAACAGCTCCAGGGAGATTCTGGCAGCAAAGTGTCCTCACAGTGGTCTACTTCCTTACGATAGAATACCTATTGGCTAATGTGTGGTCAAGAAAGGAATGATATTTATTGTTTCCAATTTATGATAATGTGAACCGAGCAAAAGTGAGAGCCAGGCAGGGGCTTAGGGGGATGGAGAGGAGGGCAGAAGTTCACAAACCACGTGTGTTTATTTCTTTACCAATTTCTTACCAGCATTTGAATGATAAATGCATTGTATTTTCATCATGTTTCCTGTATGAATGTATGAATAACCAAGCAACAACTCAACTCTGCAGTTTAGAAATAAATGTGTTGGTTAAAGAGTTCAGTCGAGTATGTATTTTTCTCTTTGCACAAAGCTACAAACCTGGTGAGCTGCATCGCTACACTGCACTCAGCCGTTCCACCTACCCACTGTTTATCACCCCCCCTCAAGCCAGCACCCATCCCATATCCTGCTTCACTTTAGGCCAGTACCACACCTAGATAGGAAGGAAGTACTGGGAAATCTGTTTATGCATTTCTAAATCTCCCAATTTAAAAAGACATATGCCAGAAATCAAAGTACTGCTTCCAGACAGATTTTCTATCACTGTGGCACATCTTCAGATCTTTTCCTATAGAAAACTCAAGTACTGAATTTTATACCATGATAATATGTTGAAGCGGAAATTTTGCTTTTCATTACACAGAAAGACATTTCTACCCTTTATAACTGACGGCTGAGAGATTCACCAACTTCTTGGATTT
This sequence comes from Leptonychotes weddellii, assembly GCF_054177405.1. NCBI lineage: Eukaryota > Metazoa > Chordata > Mammalia > Carnivora > Phocidae > Leptonychotes > Leptonychotes weddellii. Next base: position 38,774,113 of record NC_138371.1, read on the forward strand.
GAACTGTGCTGTTTTCTATGTCTTCCTCATCCAGCATGCTTTTTTTTTCTTTTTTCCCTTTTTTTAAATTTGTTTATTTGAGAGCAAGAGAGAATGGGAGGGAGGGCCCGAGGGAGAGGGAGAGAGAGAATTTCCAGCAGACTCCCCACTGAGCACACAGCCCGTCGCAGGACTCCATCTCACCACCCTGAGATCATGACCTGAGCCAAAGACAAGAGCTGGAGGCTTAACCAACTGAGCCACCAGGTGCTCCAAGCATGCGCTTTTTTTTTTCAACAAAAATCCTATATTATAGTGAAAGACTTTCCTGTGTGTTGCATTTCTTTCTCAGATAAGATGTTTCCCAGCACTGACTTAATCAGTAAGTTCACAACTTGATCGTAGGCCCATCATTATCCCCTACTCAATAATTCAAAAGCTTGATAGAAATGCTTTAAATTGAAATTGAACCACCATTAACAGTCCTAGAAAAGTGGGCATGATTCAAGCAAAACAACCATAGGCACTTTCTCAGTCACCAACACAACACCCAACATAGCTTAAAGTACGGATTTCTCACTGACTGCCAGTGCATTTTCTCCAGATCAATTATTTAGTCCCGACTGAGTAAACTTCTGATCACCTCCCTTCATGAGAACATTAGTCTATCTCCTTGTACATTAGGCAACAGCATACCTTATCCCTTCGCTCTTTGTACATGCCTTTCTCTTCCTCGTTAATTTCCTCCCAGCTGACCAGCCAGCTCTGGACCCCTGTAGTTATAGGAAATTATCCATGCAATGAGCTTCATTTAGAAAACTCTGTGCATAAAGAGGTGGCAACATTATTCTTCTCAGAGTCCAATTTATGTTTATTTTTCATGCTACAGCCTTTCAGTGGTCACTGACATAGAAGTAGACACTGAATTTAAGATGTTTGTAGAAACCATTGGACAACTGTTAAATAACACTGAGGATAGACTCTAAATTAAGTGCTTGAAAGAGTAAACTCTGGTGTCCATCTTCTTTATCCTTAAAGTAAAAAAAAAAAAAAAAAAATGCACAGGAAACACTGACCCGATATTCAGAGTGTATATTTTAAAACATGTCCTCAATATTAGAAAATATGTCTGCTATAAACAATTTTTTTTTTATTTGACAGAGAGAGACACAGCGAGAGAGGGAACACAAGCAGGGGGAGTGGGAGTGGGAGAGGGAGAAGCAGGCTTCCCGCCCAGCAGGGAGCCTGATGCAGGGCTCGATCCCAGGACCCTGAGATCATGACCTGAGCCGAAGGCAGGCGCTTAATGACTGAGCCACCCAGGTGCCCCTGCTATAAACAATTTATAACAGGTAAATTCTAACTCAAATTTTTTAAATTTTATTGTAGAATAGCTTTTAGAATTCCATTCAAGAACTACCAATGTTCTCTACATGCCTGACACAGCTCTACGGTGTATGATACTAACATAAGGAAGTACTCCACTTAATTTGATAAATTTCATAGCTTCTTTTTTATTTTACTTGTAAAAAGACAAGAACCCATCAAATTTAAAAAACACACCAAAACTAACAAAATACTGAGGGGCACTCATGAATTTTTTAGACTATAATCTTATGCTATGTTTAAATTGAAATAATGTGTTGGCTTAATACAGCTTGTGTTGACTTAATGCAACTTGTAACAAAATGAAGAACAGAAAGTATCCATAAAATATAATTCCCCTTCAGTATGTATGATAAATCAACTATGAAAAACCCTCTTATATGGGAAATACATTCAAAATTATTTCATGAATAAAGAAATATGGGACTATTGTGCTTTCACAATAATAAATAAGTGCATAAGGGAGATTTGTTGCAAATACATCTGTGATCTGGTCCAGCTTTGGTCCCGAAACCCTCCCCCTACAGTGTTCTTTCACAGAATTTCAGAGGAAAGACTCTATTTAGTGTTAATCTTCCTTTAACATGACTTTTAATCACTTTGAAACTTGTGATTATCTTTCATCAATGTGAGTTGCCAGCCCTTCCTACAACAAGTATAGTCTGTCCCAAATTCAGGTAATCTAAGGATAACAGAAACATCCTTAAAAAGGGGATTCTGGGTGTGATGAGGAGAAAGAGGTCCCAGTTTAATATTGGGTCTGGCTAGCAAACCTAATGAAACTTTTTCCTAGTAATAAAGCAACTAGAAATATAAGTGATAGATGATAGATAGATAGATAGATAGATAGATAGATAGATAGATGATAGATGATAGATAGATAGATAGATAGATAGATAGATGATATATATATATATATAAAAAAAACAAAAAACTACCAAAACCTGCAGGTATTTTACAATTTTAAGGGTAAAAAAACTGGATTTAAAAATGCAGTCAGCACCCACTAATTCTTTGCCTGCAGAAACAAAGACTGCCCATTCCTACCTCCAGCATGTTTTGAAAAACATAAAAGCAAACCAATCAGAAAACTGGCCAGCCTTTCCTATATACATAAAGCCACTTTTGGAGAAAGCCAAAAATTCTGTTGTCCCCCTCCTCATTCCCATTGTCACCTCTCTCTCTTGAAGGGCAGGCAGAAACTACGGTTCCTGGAATATAGTTAAACAAGAAGCAGGAAGTACCTGGTGTTGGTGCAGTCCCCCACTCCTGCACACATGCACAAATCCTACAGGTAGGGGGTGACATAGAGAGATGCTGGGCATATTAATGATTGTCGAATTTTGTGTACTCAACTACTCAAAGTGTCTTACAGGAAAGGTGGAAGGACTGGTCATTTTAGATAAAAGCCTAGGCATTGGACCTGGGAGTAGGCGATGTGGTCATCAATTTACCAGTCAGACGTAGAAGGGGAAAAGGTCAGGGAATACAAATCATAATCCACACACCTTGTATATTGCCAAACTAGATTGAGGTAAATCAGGACTTATTCATAAATGAATAAGCAAGCCAAAACACCAACTAAATAAAAATCCCCAACATCTCCTCTATTTTTCATACTCATGACATTGGGAAATGCAACATAATACTTAATATTCTCATTGGGAGATACATAACTCATAGGATTATTGTAATGAGATTTAAAAATATATTTTTAAAATAAATAAAAATTATTAGTAAACAATTGGAGCTAAACAGATAATCAGAAACTACTTTCTTGAGTTGTAAACAAACAATCCAAAACCTGAGTGCTGATTAAAAGAAAACATTCTCAGGCAGAATCAATGAATTAGTGAATAGATCCCAAGACATATTCTGGAAATGTTTTTATTAATATAGAGGAAAAAAAAAAAACCTGATGAACTCCTAGGTAGAAAGAAACAAGCAACCTACTCCCTCAAAAGGGTTCAGTCCAGAAAAGAACACCACTGTGAATGTTATAGAATTAGGGATTTTATATAGGAATAAGACCTTACACATTTGTGGGAACTGGGAAGAAGTAAGAAGAAAGATGGCTGCCTCATCTGGTGTTGGCCCTGATATTGCTATAGGTCAGCAGGTCATCAGTAAGAAAGAAAAGCTGGGTAAGAGACAAGGCAGACAGCAGGGACAGCCTGGAACTGTCAGGGACCAACTGGAACACACATCTGTCTCTCAAAGCCTCCATCCTCAACGATGCAGGTGATCTGCAGAAGTTTGTATGTTGTACTGTGGAGCTGCACACCCCGTTGCTCAGGACAGAGAAGCTGATGGAGGAGTCTAGTGGGAGCTTGAGATGCTGCAGGCTCAGCTGCTGCCCCACAATGAAGTGAGGTAGCAACAAATCCGTGACAGTCAGTGTGGCCTGCAGCTTCACCGATGCTTTCAGAGTATCATGGCTGGGGCTCACTTCTAGCCAGTTTTCTTGTGGCCCAGAACCAAAGCAGAAAAGGGATTTCTGGGAAATGTAGTTCCTGTTTATGTACCTACAATGTAACAAAATGAGAGTGACCTCGGACTTCTCTGAAAATTTCAATTCCAAAAGACAGTGGAACAATAGCAACTGAATTATGAGAGAACTAAGCTATGAGCCAAAGGTATAGTTCCTGAATTAGTTTCATGTTTGAAGATATCTATCCTCTTTGGTTCACTCAGATTTTCAGAATATTGTCAGGTTTCCCATACCCCCATCCAATACTGCTCTTTCTCTGTTTGAAATCCTCCATAGCTCATGGTTATGATGATCCTTTGAACAATTCTCCAAATTTCATGTGTCTGCTTACATTTTTTCACTCTTAGCTATGGTCCATGGAGTCCTGAATCTTAGACTCAAACTTTATTTTTATATCGCTTTATTTCATGTCCAGCCATAGTCATCCTTTAAACTGGCCTCTGGCATACTACGGTTCTTTTTTTTTTTTTTCTAGCCTGTTTACATTTTTTCTATTAACATATAATGTATTATTTGTTTCAGGGGTAGAGGTCTGTGATTCATCAATTTTACAATTCACAGCACTCACTATATGGGGAGGGTATGTGGTATCTTTTCTTTTTTTTTTTAAGATTTTATTTATTTATTTGACAAAGAGGGAGAGAGCACAAGCAGGGGGAAGCAGCAGGCAGAGGGGGAGGGAGAAGCAGGCTCCCCACTGAGCAGAGAGCCTGACGTGGGGCTCGATCTCAGGACCCTGGGATCATGATCTGAGCTGAAGACAGATGTTTAACCAACTGAGCCACCCCGGTGCCCCTGCTGTGGTTCTTTCGATCAGAGGCCCAAGTTTACCATAAAATCAGTACCTAAAAAGACAATCTTTAGGGTCATCCAAATCCTTGCTCATTAACAAAATTCCAGGCCCTCTTTGATCCCAATTCCTGCCATGCTTTTCTTCATGTGATTCCTAAACTTTGCTTCCCCATTCCAGTCACCAAATTCAGCCCACAAATTGTAGGTACTCTGGAATATATGTTTGTTTTGTTTTTGTTTGTATCCTCCATAAATCGGTTAGCTTAATATATAAGTTTTATATAAGTTTGAATTTTAGGGGGGAAAGAGCTAACAGTTTCATTCCCTGTTAATTAAAATCAATGGCATACATAGGCAAGATACCATTAACTAAATCTTCCCTTTTTAAAAAATAACAACAAAAAAAGGAAAATAGAGTATAAATCAATTTGGTATGATCCTTGCTGTAACATGAACTTTTCTTTGTATAATACAAGGGCTTATTTCTTTCTTTGGGTGTCACTTAAGAGCTATGTTGAAACTCTTCACCAAATTCAAGTGGTTTAGACAGTCCACTGATAATAAATGAAAAACTCAGTCTCATTTTCTACATGGTTAAATTAAATTAACAAAAATATTCCTGAAACAGTGATACCCTCCAGGCAAACGATCCTAGCTAATCAGTCTGAAGTCCCCATGCCTTATACTGTTGCTTCCATTGGGGCTGACCCCAGCCCATTTGCAGCAAACTCCCAGAGGCCCTCATTTCATCTTCTTTGCAGACCAGACTTTGAGAAACACTATTGTGAAAGCAGATTAATGGTATATTTGTTCACTGATCAACAGAGGGTAGGAACTGCTGAGTCTGCTTTTAAAAATGATAGTTCTCTGGGCACCAAAAGTGTTTCATCTGTTTTATCCTTCAGCTTTTCCTATATATTTTCATTTTCCTTTCTTTTCGAATTTTATTTTGTTTCCTTAATTTCTACACTCCTTCAAAGGGGTGGCAAACTCTGGATCTTTTAATAATCAAAATTCCTTTTTCTTTCTTTGACATTTTGCCTTAGCCTATTTCTTCTAAGAATCCTGTGATCAGTCCTCCTAGGCCAGTGACTGGTAAAATAAAAGGAAGTTCACTAAGCAACTATGCCAATCCCACAATAGTATTATGTGATAATTTAGAAAGAAAGACGCCACCTGTATATGGAGAGATGCCATCTGTCTTTAAGATGTGAAAATGGACTATGTATTCTTAAACTTTTTAAAATACTTTTCCAACTATTCAAAATGCTTGTAAAATAAAACAAGTGCTTATAAATACTATTCAGTAGATATAGTTGAGTGTTACACATTGGAGAGGTCACTTTAAAATGGTACAAAAGTTAAAAAGTAAAACAAGACATTTATTTTGCCCTTAAAGTGTTCACATACAATTTAATATGCTGTTGAGAGCACAGGGATGGTTGCAAGGCAAATGAAGGTTATGTTATAATTGATACTCTGAATTGTTAAAGGGAAGCAAAGGTGAAATGGAATGCTTTTTATTATTATTTTTTGTTGAAATCTTATTAAAAACTTTTAATGGAATGCAAACCAGAGACCATCTTCAAGGTCTTGAGTTAGATTAGATGTGCAGCCAATAAGAGTGTCACTTAACATAAAGCTTTTTGAAAATAACTTCCCCAACACAGACATGAGTTAATGTGTTTTCTAACTTCTTTGTAATTTTCTTTGCTATTTCAGAGAAAACGTTGAGCCCAAACAGTATAGAGTACTGTCGTCATACTTAACCATGATTCTCAAATATAGCTGAAAATCTCTGGATAGCAATTTACACTCAAAAAATTAAAAAAAAATCCTAATAAATAAATTTAACATTTTAATTCAGTGTTCTCAGTCGTGCTTAAATGCTTGAGCACCTGAACATTATGACATTCTTTGCAGATTCTCATGAAATAATGGTATTTTAATTGATTAAAAGAACTAGGAGGAAATTCACCTGCAGAAACATGACTCTTTTTATATGTATGCAAGTTTCTACACATAAAGAATAATGATTCATAACATATATTTGAGAATTAACACATACAAGATTCATTTCTTTCTTATGTACTCTTGGTTCATTCATTTTATCATCACATAGCAGCCCATGCCAATTACAAATTGAAGAACCAAGGAAACTAAAAAAAAGAAAGAAAGAAAAAAAAAGAAAAACTGGAGGAGAAAAACTTACAAATCAGAAAAAAATATTCTGTTTTTCTCAGAGAATTGGAAAAAAAGCTGTTATTATTTTATTTTAGTGGCAGAACATCTTGGTTGAGCTCCCAACACAATCCTTTCCTAGAAGCATATGAAACCTACTATTTTAGTGTGTGTCAGCTTAGACACGTTTCCAAAACAGAGCACTTTCTCTGCATGAGCAAACAAAAATAGTATTACAGTAAGTTTCTTCATATTATGAAACCTGAAGGCCTTTAAAATAATTCTCATCATGCCAAACCAGTTCTCCATATAATGTTCTGATCATTTTGAGCATAGTTTATTTAAGTGTTATTTTAATTATTTGAGTAACTTTTTCTGTCGTCTTGAATTGCCACCTAGCAACTTCTAAATGCTTCTTATTCCCAGTAAAGAAAAATGTGCAAACTTTAATATAGATAAACCATCATGAAAAGTCAATACAAAATACAAGAACCCTAAAGATAAAAAAAGACAATATTTATAAGTGCAATATCTTGTGCATGTTATAATAATCATTTCAGAGGAAGGAAGCAATTCTGAAAACAAATTCTGAAAGCTATTTTTACACTAACATTTTTTTCTAAATGTACACCCATTATGGTAGAGTTATCTTTTCCTTCCTTAAGCTCAGAATTGTCGAAGTTAATTTCCTGGTATGCAATGTGCTTTTATTTTTTGTTATTTAAATTGTTAGATTGAGAATTGAGAATTTAAATTGTTAGATCAGAGTGCCCATTATTTAAACATCTGAAGGCACTGTGAGACAAATTCTACATAGTATATCTAGGTGAAGATATTCCTAATACTTCTCAGTGATTCTGTGTTCAGTAATCTATTAACATCTTTTATGTTAAGAGTTCCAATAATAAACGTAAAAAAAATGGCATCATCTGTTTTAATGGCTCTCCTCTTTTATTGAAATCAAGTAGTTGGCAAATGATCATTAATAGAAAAAATAGTCTTCAACACAATATTTTGTGATAGTGCTCATAACCATCCAAATAGTGACAAGTAATAAAATGTTAGACTTTTACATATTTATTTACTTTTTTTAACTTATAAGAATAAATGTTATGGGGCGCCTGGGTGGCTTAGTCAGTAAGAGTCTGCCCATGGCTCAGGTCATGATCCCAGGGTCCTGAGATCAAGCCCCTGCTGGGCAGGGAGCCTCTTTCTCCTTCTGCCCCTCCCCCTGCTCATGCTTTCTCTCTCTCTCTCCCTCAAATAAATAAAATCTTTAAAAAAAATAAGTGTTGCTATAAATAAAACAAAGTAAATGTTGGTATAAAATTTCACCAGATATTTCCTTCCAGAAGAATTATTTCCAAGAATGTTTTGCCTTAAAATAAATACCAAGAATTACAGTAGATGTTGTGTGAAGGTGTGTAATAGAGAGTAATAATATTATGTAATAATATTGCTGTTGTTGTGGTTGGAAGGAACTGGTTTGATTCCATAGGTACAGTGAATTAAGATTAAGATCTTAGCATATCCTGGCTACTTCATAAATGTAGCAAAGTTAATTTTGCTGCTTTGAAAAAATACAGCAAATAAACCAAAAATACAATTTGTCTAATTTCATAGAAAAACTGTAACTGTAATTGGATCAAAGTTTCACAGAGAAATCATCAGGGGACTTGAGTGGGGAAGGGCAAGAGAGGGAGAAAAGAAAGAGAAGATCTAATGTCATTCCCAGCCAATCCCCACCTGACACTGATAACTGCAAGATGCCAATTTTGTTGGACAAAACCAATCAAATCCCCTTTTAAATAATGATTGAATAAAATAAAATGAGAGAAAGAAAGACAAATACATTAGATTAAATGCTCAGAGTGTGAATAAACAAAAACTGTTTGCAAAACTGAGAAGAAGGGAGAATCAGGAAGTGGTTATTTATAGTATCTTTATGTATAAGGTTAAAAAAACTAATAAGAATAAGCTAAAGGCTTATAAGCAAAGGGAAAATGTGGACCCTCTTTAATTTTTTTCTGAGTGAAAAGTCTAAAATAGTTATATAGAATTTTTTTCTGGTTATTTTTAATGACTTTACCAATTAGAAAGAATATCTGTTTATTGACCGAGAGTAGTAATCTGAGGCTCAGAGGAATTAAAATTGCCCCTAACAGAGCTTGCATTTTTTCAGACTTGAACAGAACTTATCATCCTCACAGAATCAAATAGTGAATCACCCCCAACCCCGCATACCCCACCCCACCCCCACCCCCGGTCCGTTGCTCTCACTCTGCCAATAAGCAGAGGTTTGTCATCTCAGATAAGCTCACCATTTTAGGTAGCAGTGGAGTGAGTGAGGAGTAGATCTGGTGAGAGGTAAGAGAGAAAGGAAGCACTGACGCTGCTTTTTCAGCTCTGGTTTGCTCATGTGGTTGATGTAGGTGGGAAAACTGAAGTAGAAGTAAATTTCTGGAAAAAGAACAAGAGTTTAATTTTTAATGTTAATTTATGGTGCCTGTGACACACCTAAGTGGGAATGTCAAGTAGGCAGCTGGACTTCAGGGGTTGGATTCTAGTGGATTCTGGGCTGGAAAAATAAATTTGAACCTGTCAGGTGGTGAATAGAAGAGATTTCCTAGAGAAACACAATGAAAAGAGAAGGAAGGGGAAAATAGGACTGAGCTTTGAAGAATGCCAAACTGCAGAGTATGAGAGAGAAAAAGAGAGATTAAACAGGCTGAGAAGGGTGGACCAGAGAAGAACAAGAAAACCAGGAAAGAATACTAACACAGAAAGTGAAAAGAGGAAAAGAAGGGTCAGCTGGTTACAGAGGTAACCAGATCTTTCAGGCCTCACCATTTCTCCTCTATATGGGTGCGTGGATTTTGAACGGGTCTCCCTGCTTCTTGGCCCCATCTTTCCAACCCATTCCCATTACCCCTGTTACTCTTCTGCTTCCATTCTGCAAAGTTCTGTGAGCCTTCCCAGTAAAGTTCAAAGTCCCTAGCCAGTCGTGAATCTACCCATGATCTGACTCCACTTACCTCTGCAACCTTACTCTACTCCTTTCTTGGCACACAGGACTTCCAGGTCTACCAAGCCACCTGCAGCTCCTTGAGCAGAGGCTTCATGCCTCTGTGCCTGGGCACAAGCTCTTCCCTTCAGTTTGTAGATTTGTCTCCCACTCCTGAGCCCAACTAAATGCTATCAACTTCCATTCCTCTTCAAGGAAGCCTTGACACTCCACATCCACACTCAGTTAATCTCTCAACCTTGCCCATGCCTCTAGAACAGCACTCTCTAATTAATTTTTTGCCCTTTGCCCTTAACTGTAGGTAGAGGCATGTTTACCTTGTGTCCAAAAAAACAAAAAACAAGAACAAAACAAAAGAAAACAAAACAATGAGGCCACAAGTTAGATGTTTAACACAAATCTACTGAGTAAATGACTGAACAAATGAGTATATCAAGATTCTGCCTTTTGTAATTTTTCTTTTATAGCTTTCTGCCATGCGGCCTTATTATTATCCAGTGGAAGATACAAAATTTGGTAATGTTAAAGAAAATGTAACCTAGTTTCTTTCTTCTTCCTCCGTTTGAGGGAGTCACCTTTTGGACTCTGAATCTCACTTGCTGGCTGAAATAGAGAAATGTCCAATTTCACTGAACTTCTAATAACCAGCTGGTAAAAGAGCATGTGTGAAAGTGTGAAAGGCCATGAGGTGAACTCACAGGGTCCTAGGTTCATCTCACCAATTGAGAGCAGGCTCTCAGACCAGGAGGATCAGTGATTCACAGTTCATGTCCCAGTAGATAAGGCATGGGATTAAAATTATATTAGTTATTTGATTGAATGCTTTACACAGATAGTTGTCAAAGAGTTTTGGGTTACTATGGTCAAACCATAGTGTTCAAAAAGATTGAACGAGTAAATGGGCCTTGACCAATCTAATCTAATTATGAATTGTAATAAAAGAAGGAAGATATATATTCACTAATTCGATTATGTTGACTGGAAATGCGAATCATCCCATTCAGTTCCCTGTAGTCTAATACATCTTTGCATGTTTCTAATAATTTGTTAACAGAGTTAAGTTAATCTTACCTCTCAATTCATGGGATTCTATCATCTTTGGTCCATATGCAAGTTCTTTTTTATGATATGGCCACCACTCCAACACTTGGTACCAGCATCATTCTCCATTGAAAGCAGTCTTTAGAATTGATAAGTTAAAAAGTGAGTATCCTCCTGTGTGACTCAAGACATGGTATAGATATATTGGTTCATCTCTGTATAGCCCTTATATTCCACCAACATTCATTTTAAAATCTTGTCCTGTGAAACTTTTCATTATCTATGACTGCAAGTGTACAGTGCAGTTGGGTTAGGCTGACAAAGTGACTGCTGGAGCTATGACACTGCGCTATGCTATAGCAAGACACCACCACCACTTCGGGACACGGGCTTTATGCTTCAAGGAAAAGAGGATGAACCCTAGTCTCTCAAGCCACCTGACAGCTCTCGTACCACTGTCTTGAAAATGATACCAAGTAAAATGGTGTGCACCTTCCATAGAAAGGAGCTGTCCTCTAAATGTCACACTTACTCGTATGTTTTGATCTACTTATTAAATGACCATTGTTTCCTGCATATAGATTATTCTTTTAAAAATAGAGTCGATATTTTCTTTAGTATAGGTTGCTTAAATAAGATTCCTGTAAAGTATATTTCATAGGCTTGTTTCCTGAGATTTAAAAACATTATCAAAAAGATGATCATTCTTTAGCCTTTAAAGAAATAGACTAGTTTATAAACTGTGCAATTTTGCCCCAGTTTCAGCCTTTAATCATAAATTCTTTCAAAGGGACACACATGTTGCAGAATATGTAGCCAAATGGAATACCTTCAGAATTAATATCTAAAACCCTGTAACCAGTTTTTAGTCCTGACTAGCCTGGCAAGAAAAGTTTAACGACAACCTCCAGAATGCTATTCATACATCCTAATGTCCCTCTGTCAACAATAATATTCCAACAAGTCACAGTTACAATTTTTAGATTTAACTTTTTAAATCATCTTTGTAAATATGACTTTATATAGCAACATATAGTCCAATCCCTAGTATTCCCTAAAAACCACCCTAGCCACATGCTGGCTGCCTGGGCACAACATATGTATCCGAAAAGTAGATCATTGCTGTTGCCTAAGAAATCTTGCTAAGCAAAAGAAGGTATTGCTTGTTGCATTTGCTTGTTGGTTACCCACATTTACTGCAGAGTAGACCCTATAAATAGTAGTCTCCAGAAACCACAGGTAAAATTAAAAAAAATGTCTGTGAAAATGCAAAGTCTTTCACTCCAAGATATTTATGTAGTATTTAACATGCCTCCTGATTTAGTAATAGTTGCATGTAATATAAGCAATACATGGATAAATATTTGTCTCCTTGTTCTATCTAAATTTTTGAACCTACAGAGAGCACTTTTAACCAGTACAGGCCCAGGTTTATTCAGTTTTTAGTGGTTACTGCTGCATCTTTAAAATGAAATAGATCTGTTGATATAAGTATAATTGGAATTCAGATCAGAATGATCAAATGACCAAATTACTTAAATTAGACAAATAAATTGAATCACTTAAGGATGAAGAAACTGCTTGATTGGCAAAGGCTTATGGCAGAGAGTAGCTTTCAATCATTCTCTACCACTGCAGTAAACGCTGACTCATACTTTAAAGAAGAGGTGATGTTAAGGATAGTAATAACAAAGGTTGGTACAAATTAAATAATCATTAAAAGAAAGAGGGTTGATTTGAGTTTTTGTTCAGAATAAGAAGATTCTAACAGATGGGGAGTCCACACCATTTTAAGCATTGCAATTAAAAAAAAAAGATTGAAATTATATAGTATGGATTTCACTGCCAAAAATGTACATAGATAATGAAAAGTCTAATTGTATGTACTGCATGAAGCCTAAGGCTGTCAAACTGTGGGGACCTTTACCCTTACTGGAGACTGATTCTTGGGACATGAAATCTATCAAACATGTTAAAAACAACTCAATCCAACTAACAGGCAGAGTTGGCCTTTTCTTTTTTTTTATAAGTACCATTGTCTAATAACTTGTACATGGTGGCATTCCATTTATTTAGGAAATATTTACTGCACAACTTTAACAGAAATTAATAAATATTTATTGTATATAAGAATCAGAAATACTTTTCCTGATAATTGAAGCAAAATAATATGCATCGATCTAATTAATCGTATAATTCAAATCAAAACTTTGTCTAGGTGACTAAAATATAAGCATATTTTAAAGTCAGAAGTATATTTATTTATTTATTCATTTATTTAACAAATATTTATTGAGTGCCTATTATGTGTCAGATATTGTTCTAGGCCTGAGAAAAAAACAGCAGTAGACAAAACAAAGTCGCTTTTTACACATAGTACACACTGAAGTGGAGAAAACAGGCAATTTAAATATGCAATATAATGTCAGGATTCAGAGATGGAAGTGTGCTGATTTTGATAGGGTAGTTGAGGAGGACTTCTCTGTAAAGAAGTCCTTAGTACATTATTTAGAACATGCCAGGTAGAGGGAAGAGCAAGTGAAATATCCCGTAGCAGAAGTATATATGGTGTGTTTGGGAAGCAGTAAAAATCCAGTGTGGTTGGAGCAGGGAAAAGGTGGGAAAGATGGACAAGAAATGAAATTGGAGAGGTAGCCAAGGGCCAGATTATGCAGGGCCTCATCAACCATAGTAAGAACCATAGATTTTATTCTAAGGTTGATGGGGAGGCTTTGCTGGGTTTTGAGCAAGGAAATGATTTGATCCTATTTACATTTTAAAAGCATCACCTGGGCTGTGCTGTGAACCAACTCAAGGGAGGCAGAGGAGAAATAGAGCAATTGAGAGGCCCTTTCATTTCCCTGGTGACTTATAGTATAGAGTATGTGCATACATATCCTTAGCTGTTTTGATTCTGAGCATTATAATGTCCTAATTCTGGATTAGTCCCTAATTTTTTATCTATATTCCAGAAAAGATTATTTTTAATTTCTATATACTCTTACTAATTTTCTATACCTTGGTATTCCAATTTATTTACTGATAATTTTTCTCAGTACAGTATTTTGAATTTCTTGTGATCCAAGTTACTCTCTGATCTAGGAGTATAAATACAAAGCTAAAGTCATCCCATTTCTTTCTAGAAGTTTTGTGTATTTTTAATTATATTATGTTACCTTGATTAGAACTTCGCATTTAAAAAGTGTTGTTGTTTTTTTTTCATATTAGAAAAATCCCAAACTAGAGTTCAGAACAGTTCATTTATTTAGGGCTAACATTTCATCAAGGAAAATATAAGCTTGAACGCCAGCTCATGTTGAAGGGACCCCTGACTGATACAACATCTGGATGAATAATGAGAGCATCCTGTATGGATTGTTGGCATTGGTCCCATTGGTGCCTTGATATGTACCTGATAATGATCTCAGCAAGCCCCAAGTCTGCCTGCATGACAACCGTCAAACCTCGGTAGATCATTTGTAAGTGAAAAAGGTGTAGAATACATGTATTCAATGATTTTAAATTATAATCAACTATAAGCTGATTTATTTAAATAGGACTTATTTATGCTTTATGATATGCTCATTTACAGTATGGCACTTAAAGGTACTTATTTTGAAGAAAATAAAAGATAATATATGATAATAGTAAGTATTGTTTTTAATTCAAAGAGATTGTAATATAACTTACTTAAGATAGAAGATTGACAATTTATGAAATGGATAGGATAGCATGGGTAAGGATAAATCAAATTCCTAATATATACTATATATAATAGTCACAACAAAGTTAAAATAATGAATCAATTTCCAAGTTTCAAGTAATTACTTATGATAATTCTCGTGTTTGTTATAGTCAATAGCTTATTGGTTTCATTAAAACAATCTCTCCTCTTAGAAGTAATTCAAAATCCTCTTTTAAAAAATAAATCGTGTTCCTGTAGTGGCCATTCGCTATTACTAAAAGAAAGTTCACATTTGATTATGCAGCTTAAAAAGCCTTCCGAGGGACGCCCGGGTGGCTCAGTCGTTAAGCGTCTGCCTTCAGCTCAGGTCATGATCCCAGGGTCCTGGGATCGAGTCCCAAATCGGGCTCCCTGCTCAGTGGGGAGCCTGCTTCTCCCTCTCCCTCTGCTGCTCCCCCCACTTGTGCTCTCTCTCTCTCTGACAAATAAATAAATAAAAATCTTGAAAAAAAAAAAAAAACCTTCCGAGATGAAATCAAGAGCAGGACCATTTTGCACAGCCATGCTTAAGAACAGAAATGCAGACATTTTAATTAGAGTAAAAAGAATAGCACCATTAGCAAATAACTCTAGCATGAAAAAATGAATGAGAGGAGAAGAATTCAATGTGACTTTTGCATGTTGCTCTGTATATTTATCTGAAATCTATAAATTGAGTTTGTTTCTACTGTGTTTAAAAGCAAGTAGATTCATTTCTCTTTCATTTCATCTATTTTGTCTTCGCAAATAAATACATTTACATCGTCTTAATAGAAAGCATATTTTAAAAATGTTTTTCTACATTATTAGCAGAAATTTTGAACCTTTCTATGTTCTGAACAGTAAGCTTCTCTGTTACATGGTAAGCTCCATCAGTGGCAGGAAGTGTTTTCCTAAGAACTTAGACTGTACACTTTAGAGAGAGAGCAAGTAGTAAAGAGAGAAAGGGAAGGAAGAAGAGGATGGAGATAACAAGGGCTAAAAAAAAGGTAGGAGTGAAACTAACTTATTTTTAGCATTATTCAGTATAATGATATTCTAAACTTTTACAAGAATTTATAATATTTCTGGTAACTCAGATAAGTAAGTTTAAAATGATTCTGGTAAATAGGTTTCTACTTTTTGAAAGTTACACAAAATTTAAAGATATTAAGATCGAGAGGACAATGCTTAAAGATGAGGACAATCTCATCTTTAAAATAGAATACATTAGGGGTGCCTGGGTGTCTCAGTTAAGTGCCTGATTCTTGATTTCGGCTTAGGTCATGATCTCAGGGTCATGAGATCGAGCCCTGTGTCAGGCTCCACCCTAAGCATGGAGCCTGCTTAAGATTCTCTCTCTCTCTCTCTCTCTGCCACTCCTGCCCCCGCCCCCCAAGATAAAATAAAATAATAAAATAAAATAGAATACATTAGAAATGCTATCTATTGATAGCTTCTTTCTTTTTTAACCAAAAAAAAAAAAGAGAGAGAGAGAGCGAGAGAGATGTTAATCTTTTTGTACTTCCAAATATGGCAGGAAAAAAACCTTAATTTATAGATTTTAGATAAATATGGATGGCAAGTGGTTCTTTCATCCACACTGGGTCAAAGCTTATCTGCAGTTGATCAATTAAGGGTATGTGGGAAAATATTGTCGTTTGGTCGCCAGCCTGGCAAGGACTAGACTAATCTAATACAAAAGGAAGAATGAACTCTCTGTGAGCAAGGGAAGAGATAAAACCTGCTATGCACCAAATATCCCATGAAGTTGCTTCCATTCTTCCTGATTTATACTCTCAGAAAAACCTTTTGGGGTAGGTGTTATTATGAGCCAGAAGTTATTTTCCACCTTTGACAGATGTGTCAACTTGCAGAATTAAGATTTTAATTCAAGTCTATTATTTATTCATCATTTATTAGATACAAACAGTGGGCTGAGGCCCTTATTACACAATTCATGAGTCCATATTCTTCCCGCTCAGCTGCAGAGACGTGTAATGCTGGACAGGTCAGAGGGCACGTGGGTAAGGCTATAGATGATGAAAGAGCAAACAACCCAGTAGCAGAAGCATCCGCCCTAGGAAGGAAGCATTCTGATGAATGTCAAACTCATTTAATAGAGGCTTTAGCAGAGAAGCAGCAGCAAAGACTGTAGGATGATTGGAAGGCAAGGATGTGCTAGATAAATGGAAATAATTAATAATATGAGTATCAGGAAACAAAGTGTCAGAATTTTAGAGCTGACCACCCTGGACAGCATCTTACTGGGTCAGCTTGTCCTTCAGTATCCTGCAGCCAGAGGTCCAGCAGGTGGAGAATGATATCATCCAAACCAGACCCCAGAGCCCTGACTCCTGAGTGGGGTTCTTTCAATGGCCTGGCTTGACTTCCAGAAGCCTCTGTGGCTCTGGGGCCCAAAGAGGACACATATGCCGTCATTTCCGACATGGAACGTGACGCAAGAGTTTTAGGGAAGGAGAAAAATGTTTTGATGTATCACTTACTGTATACATGAACACATAAGAGAGGCATCCGCTGAGGGACGAGAACGAGAAATGAGTTGTTAGGGAGGTATCCTCAGTGCAGTAATGGATTTCAAAGTCCTCTGGCTACGAGTCATCATGGAAACTATCTGTGGAAATTCTACTTCCCCTTAAACTTCCAGTTCAAGAGTCACATTCTCTATGAGACCTTCCTAGAGCCTCTAGGTAGAAGTCATTATTCCTCAGTGCTCTCAAAACATTGCTGTTCACTCCCACAAAGTCTCGCTCTGATGACACCGTTGTACAGATATTTGTTTTTCTCCTTTAGTTGTGATCTCTGCTGCCAGTAGGGATCACCCGAGCCATCTTGGCGTCTCTGATGTTTAGCCCCGTACCTCGCACCAAGTGGGTGCTCAACTGCACTGAGGGGATTAGACTGAATTAAATGAGATGTGTGATAAATGAAAATGAATGTGCCTAAGAGGGCAAAGAAAACAAATGAACAAAGAACAGCAGCGATGGCTGCAGCCCTCCCAACACCTTCAACAACAGGACCTTCCCCAGGAGCTGGCCGCAGGGAGGCAGGCATACCTCCTTCCCCTTCTTACCTTTTAAGCTTAATGTTTTTGAGAAACTACAGTATTCTTATTTCAAGGCAAAATGTTCAAACATTTCTAACTGAGAGTCCTTCATCCCAAGGGTTTCAGAATAGCTCATGACTATTCCTGGCCGACAGCACTGCCATATAGCCCTGCTTCGGAGCAATCAAAACTCACCGGCAATGCAGCAGGAAGTCAATGAAGAATGCTGGCTTGGGCCCGTTAACGAAAATGCCACCATGTGTTCACGAGTTTCACATTTCAGTGGGCGAGCAAGTAAGACGAGGAGAGAGGAAGAAACACAGAGATGAGTCTCTTCGTATCATAAACTCTTCTTGAAAGTCATTTTTATACGGACAGAAGATCAGTTTTAAGTAGTTATTTACAAAGAAATGTGATTTTATTCCACTGGGATTTCTCCATACATATACATATATTTTTTTAAATTTTGTTTAAATAATTTAGAAATAAATTATCCAGATCAAATCAGTGAAAAAAAGTATCTACCAAGCTTGGTAATTTAATCATTTTAAGCAAAATGTCTAATCTCATATTTTTATTTTTATTTTGAAATTATCAAAAATAATAGGGGCGCCTGGGTGGCTCAGTTGGTTAAGCGACTGCCTTCGGCTCAGGTCATGATCCTGGAGTCCCGGGATCGAGTCCCACATCAGGCTCCCTGCTCAGCAGGGAGTCTGCTTCTCCCTCTGACCCTCTTCCCTCTCATGCTCTCTGTCTCTCACTCTCTCTCTCGCAAATAAATAAATAAATAAATAAATAAATAATAATAATATAACACATGGACATTCACCACCTAGTTTTAACAAATACAAACATTTTAGCATATTTACTTTTAGTTGTTTCTTAAGAACCATAACATTACAGATAAGGTTAGGGCATCCTCCCTCCTCAGTCATATTTCCCACCTTCCCTTTGTAGGGTTACAACATAGCATCCCCATGAATTTTTTTTAAAGATTTTATTTATTTATTTATTTATTTGAGAGAGAGAGAGCATGGGCTGGGTGGAGGGGCAAAGGGAGAGGGAGAAGCAGCCACCCTGCTGAGCAAGGCGCTGGACTCAGGGCTCCATCCCAAGACCCCGGGTACATGACCTGAGCCAAAGGCAGACGTTTAACCAACTGAGCCACCCATGCACCCCCCTGTGAATATTTTTATTATATTTTTTCATTATTCACATAATGAAATTTTTGATAGCATGTTATAATGTATATTTAATGTTATTTTAAAAACAAATTTAAATTATATTGACCCTTAGACTAATAAATGAAAAATAAAGGATGACATAAGCATAAGGGAGATCATGTAATGCAAATTTTAATTATGAATGGAATGAGTTCAGGCCAGGACCTGAAACCATTATCATGAAAACCACCTGAACAATGTATTGAACAATATTTTCAAACTAGCAGTTTTATCACAATGCAGAGCTAGTATTCATCTATTTTTTTTATATCTCATGGATGAAATCCAAGGGTATGATATTAAATTGTAGTTTTGTGGAAAATCTAGACTGTAATGATGTTCATACATATTTATTCCTGAAAGTCTTTGGTCGGTCGAAAGCCTACCGGAAGGCCAGTTTGCAAAGTAGGAATCCTGCAGCTGGGCCTGAAGGAAAGTGCCAGAACATGCAACAGGATCCTGACGGAAAGGAGCGAGTGGGAATTCAGTACATCTCCTTATTCAAATGTCGAGTTCATTGTATTGTTTTAACTTCCAAGTTTTTATTCTGGGATTTTCATGCTTTCTGACTTCGCTGTGTAGTAAGAGCCATCCAAGCAGAGAGAGACCGCACTTCTTAGTAATCGCAGAGTCACCCTTGGTTATTGAATATGTTTTCCAGCTTAATGAGCAAGAGCGTACACATAATGCTAATGAGGGATTTTTGCTTCAGGATGCTTTTAAAAATGTATATGAGTAAGAAGAATTGTTTACTTTGATTATTTTAAGATGTAAATGCAGCTACTTCAAGAAGGAAAAAATAATCCTGAGGAAAATGCAAGCATGATACACGAAAAGGGAGCTCCAGTCAAACCCTGCTTCAGCTGTATTGTCTACATGGAAGAGGGGCGTGGGGTCACTTGCTGCCTTGGAGGGAGCCTCGTTTGCTCTCCGAGGCAGCAGGCATTAATAGGTACCTGCCGCCAGTTTTGTTGCAGTCATCTTAAACCAGTCCTGGAATCGGGCAGGGTACACAGTACTACAAAGAATCATTCTCCTTAAACTGCAGATAAGGGGGCTGACATAATACAGCTATCATGATGGAACTCTGCTTGCCCCTGTCCCAACAGCAAAGAAAGAAAACTCTCCCTACCAGGAAATCATGCCTTCCTGAGTCCCACACACAGCTGCCCAGCTGCCCCTCGCATCAGTTTCCTCTTTGGACCACAACACAAATCAGGAAAAAAGCAGGAAAGGGTAGAGCAGGAAGGGCATGGTGGTGACATTTGTGCCTTAGTACGTCGTTATAAGACACCTTAAGTATGGAGCCACTAAGCGCCATGGATTCTTCCTTTTCTTCATTGGAGTGAACACCGCTGCCCTGAGTTTTCCTATCTAGCCCCCAAGTTCACAGCAATAGCCTGGTGATTAGTCCCTCCGCCTGCACTCCCCTCCAAGTGTAATCTCCCTAAAACACCCCTTCCATCATGTTGACCTTCTTATCACCCTGTGCTCAAAAAGCTTTCGGGACTCTTCATCATGCAGAAGATAAAGGCCACACTCCTTAGGTGGAATCGAGCCCCTTTACAATCTGTCTAGGGTGCTGTATCCTGCCACTTTGGTTGAGAAGAGTTCATTCCAATCAGACTGATTGATTTGCAGCTCCCCAGCTCCATGTTGGGGTCTGCCTCCGCACATTTCCCCACTTCATGTGCTCCATCCCAGATCTGTTAAATCCCTCTCACCTTCGGACATAGTTCAGTTTCCTCCTTTTCCTCCCTATCTCATAAGCATTAGAACCTGGCAGTATTGTGGAAGTTGGAGCTAAGCGCCTGGCACAGGGGAGCCCCTCCATAGCTTCACGTCCTTTCCCACCACTCTACCTTGGTTTTACTTGGTGAATCACTTCTGCTAACGGCTCCAACAATGATGGTTTTGTATCAGTGCATGTAGGCACCTGTCCCTGTCATCTGACACCACATACCTGTCACCTATAGCACATGGAGGAAAACCTTTTCCCGCAGGTCACTGAATCATGTACATTAAATGAGAATATTAAATTCCTTCTGTTGGAATGAAGGGCAGAGAAAAAAGGGTGTTTTCGAGCCAAAATATTTGAGGTTTCTCAATAGGCTATGCAAGCTATCTGTCTCAGAAAGAGCCAAGGAACTTGCTGAAAATTTTGCTTGAGTCCTACCTCAGACCCAACGCATCAGAATTTCTCATATGGATGTAACATACACTAAATTAGAAAGTCTCTTAGTCTTAGAGGGTGAGAAAGAGCATTTTCTGTAATTGCAGCTCACCACATCTGCACATCAGAATCCCCTGCAGTATTTTTGACAACTCCAGTTAGTTACTGCAGCCTCACACGAGACCTCCTAAGTGGAAATCTCTGCGTTGCTGCCCAAGGTCGAACTATTCCACAGAAAATTTTTCTTTGCATCCAAGATTAGAAACCACTAAGCCAAAAATTATGATGACCAATAATTATTGGGTAATTACAACTTCTCGGAAACTTTATTAAGCAATTTATGTGCCTCATTCCATTTAATCCCCACAATCTTGAGTTAGTAGCTCCATTTTCGCAGGCTCAGGGAAGTTAAGTAACTAGTTCAATGCCATACAGTAACTGATCAAGCCTCCATTAAACACAGGTCTATCTGATACCAAATTCCAGGCTCTAGTCCCATTCCTCATCTACCTTTATTGTATTAGACATCATTCTGATACATGGCCATCAGTCTTTTACCCAGGAATTGTTGCACTTGTTCAATAGGCAATTCTGTTTTTGAAAGTTCTGACACCACCCCGGGGAAGGGTCTCTCAGCTTCATTTTTCTTCATTCAGACATCCATTGACTGGCTATTTGTTGCCCTTGGCTTTTTCTCAATAGTCCCAAGAGCTTCCATCTAATAGACCAACTTCTATACTTTACCTCCTTATAAAGAGATAGATATTAATGGCAACTAAGTTTTTTCCATGTACAAGATAACTCTCGTCCCCCTTGGAAAGCCTCACTGTAGTCCTTGGTAATATGTCTGGAGAAGGGCATTATTCCATCATCCTAGATTTCAAAGCTAAA
Organism: Leptonychotes weddellii; assembly: GCF_054177405.1. Classification (NCBI taxonomy): domain Eukaryota; kingdom Metazoa; phylum Chordata; class Mammalia; order Carnivora; family Phocidae; genus Leptonychotes; species Leptonychotes weddellii. The sequence goes on from NC_138371.1 coordinate 38,796,065, forward strand.
AGGATAGCCCTTCTCAAATTTAAAAACAAAAACAAAGAAATAAACAAGCTCACATATATCGCCTGAGTAACAATATAGCAGACTTACTAGTATTACCTCCCAGTCAATGCCTTTCCACACTCTATAGGCTTTTTGTTTTCAGTGGATTTTCACATCTCTTATTTCATTTTTTCCCTCACAACCCAGTCATTCCTGAATTGTAGTTTCTTTACAGATAAAATAATTATAATCAAGTTCCATCAAAAGGAGTTACATGAGAGTTAATGAGTAAATGGGCTTAAAGTATCACAAGAGTCTTGAATGAAAAATACACACTGTTTTCACTGTTATTAATATAATGCAGCTCATCCATTACAGTCCTGATGGAGAGCACAGACAGTGGCCCTGACCTCATTGTCTGGCCAGGCTAGAAAGGGTCTGCATAATAGCCCCAGAGACAGCCGGGCTCAAGGGAAAGAAACCAGTCAAGGTTCAAAACAACCCAGAAAGCCATCCTCACTGCAGTACAATTGGGTACTTTAAAACTGATTAGGGATGTTGTATGGACAAAATTTGGAATGGGCAAGTCAAGGACCTTGGGAAAGGAACAAGTGATAGACATGTTTAATAGATGAGACAAAATCTAGTGAAATTTGAGGGCAGCCACCCACCAGACACATGAATAAGTAATTTGCTACCTGGCAGCTTTTGCATCCTCACACTCTGGAGGACAATGAGGCATTCCTAAATGTAAGGGAAAGGTTTCCGTAACTCATTGCTGAACACCTTCGGAGGAGCCATTTCGAGAGAGGCAGGGAACTAAGGTAATGTAAAGCCCCCAAAATATTCATGAGATACTTATAAATGCATGTGGGCCATCGTAGACATCACCTTTCACTTCCTATAATTTCAGTTCTTTACTCCATCAAGTGGTCTTTTTAAATTATTGGATGCTTCTCTTCTTTCTTACAATTCAGAGAACTAAGGTTTTCAGTCAATGTTAACTTTCTTTGAAGGATTTCAGAGGGTAGTATTTCCACATACAAACCCTAAAATTATTATTTTCAAGTAGGGCTGGTTCTTTTTCTCTGTAGCCTAGAAGAAAAGAGATCTATGTAATCGCAGTGTCAAAATGTCAAAAGACTGAGATAGGTTGGGAAAAAGAAGAAGAGGAAAGAAAACACACACACACAGACCCTTAAAGGCATCCATGCAGTCCTCAGGCTTACAAATCCTTGGCTCACATAAAATACTTGTGACATGCTATAATTAACTAGTTACTCCTCTCAGAATGAATAATAATGCAATTATTTGCCAAAAGCAGTGAAGAAGGGATAGTTTTTCAAAAATATCTGCCTTTCATTTCTGTAAAAAGAAAACCCCTGGATTAATTTACATAAGCTGCTAAAGCACAGAGTGACCTGCAATTTCACCATTACAGTATATGATAATTCTGTCACCTTGTTATTGGAGCCTTGTATTTTTCAATGGTTTGAAACAGCAATAAACTGACAAGTCACTACCATGTTTAAATTATACTGGTTCTTAAAAACTGCGCCCAAATACCACAAAATATAAGTAGTGAGCTGCATGGTGAAACATGTCCCTTTCACAACTGTATTCTGATGTCATTGAGGTCGCTATGGGCTAGTGCTCTGTCTCCTCTGTCTGTGGGACACAAATTAAAGGAGGCAGATGGCCTTCTTCAAGTGCCAAGTAGCACAGAGTTAAGTGAGAGTTTATATGGACATATCACTGGTTCTTTCTCCTATGTGTTAATGTCCAGACAAAAACTAATCTCTTTAACTTCGTCCAAGTCTATCCTGCCTTTCTTTCAGTAATTCATTCAGTAACCATTTATTGATGACTTGCTATGATGCCCTCTACTAGGTTCCAGAAATTCAAAGGTAAAAAACACAGATAGCCTTTAAGAAGGTTGCAGAAAGTGAAGGTATGAACTAATAAACAGGCACATTAAGAATGTAGTAAATGCCACCACAGAGCCCATTCTTCACACACACACACACACACACACACAAATTCGTGTACTCGTGTCAACATGCAAAATCTCTCTGCCCCATGAATCTGAACTTTCAAAAATTCCAGGCTCTTTAAAAGTTTTGAAGGAGTGACTTGGTGCTAAGATTTGGTGCTAAAACTTGGAGTCAGTTGGAGAGTTTGTGTGTGTGTGTGCATGTGTGTGTATGTGTGTGTAAAACCTGTATTTTTGTAAAAAAGTAGAAACAACATTATGTAGAATTTTGTTAAGGATAAAATAGTCTAAACAATTGATGTCTTAAGTAGTCAGATTAACTTAATTCATATCAATTTGTTATTTGTTCTAATTCCCGGGTATTAGTTCAGAATGCCTTCAAATGAATATTCACTGATATATCCCTATGATACTAAAAAGTCTGGATCACTTGTTTGGGAAGACAGAGACTAAGAGGCATTATGACTTAGATTCATAACATCATGATAAATACTCTAAGAGTAGACATAGTCTTATTTTTTCAAGTCTAGTCATCCAAGGTATTCCTTTAATTAGTTTATAATAGGAATTTGGGTTTGCCTTGTTTTTCACTGTACGGAACAGTATGTAGAACAGCATCAAACTGCCTATATTGGAAATTAGGTTCTTCCCCATAAAAGCTATGTGACTTCTCTAAGCTTCAATTTTCTCATCTGTAAGATAGAGATAGTAATAGTAGCCACCTCACTGAGATAGAAGGATGAAAGGAGTAATGGCGTATAAAGCATATCATTAAGTAAGCTACTATTATTATTGTCATTATCTGATCTCAGTGAGAACACTTAATATCTGCCAAGAAAATTAGTTAGCTACTCTATGTCTGTTTTTATGACAATATAGTAATGATGATTTATATTAGTTTCATCTTTTTTTAAGAATATAAGATCATGTCACTATATTTATTTATTTCATTTATTTATCTACTACATGCAGTTACTGAATGATGAGTGTATGGAAAGTATTGGGTGGTGCAGGGAATACAAAGATAATTTAGCGACTACCGATAGAGTGTCAGACTATGGTCCTGGAATCCTGCATGGTTTTTGAACTAATTAGGTTTAATAAACTCAGATACTAAAAATAATTTGAAGATACCCTTGTACCCTATATGATTTACTTTTTAGATAGATGAGAAAATATGACTTTCTGTCTGTTCTGCTGTTAGTAACAGATAATTATGCTGGTGTCTTTCAAGGAGATAGTCCCCAGAGTCTAACACAACAATAGTAAACTGGCTTGAAGGCAATTAGAACCAACTTTTAAAAAACACACAATGTCCGTCTCCTCACCTCTTTATTTACTACAGATTGTTAAGGAAAACAAGGCTCATCTACAAAGTAACTTCCCCAAATGCACGGTGAAAAGGACCAAAAAGTCTTGAACATGTAGGCAACTCTCAATCTCAGATCTCTCAGATGCCAGGAATCAGGCCAGGTAACAATGTTGTGATCTCAGCAGCTACATCGCGACCGAGGTAGGAACACCACTCCTCAATGACTTATGCATTTGGAGATGGTAACCATCTGTCCTAGCTATTTGTTCCTAAGCATGCGAAAGTAAAAATAACCAAGTGTTCCTAAAGCAATTCTCTGACCAAAAAAAAAAAAAAAAAATTAAGTGCATTGGCACAATTTCTGCCAGTACTTTTAACAGAGATCTAGGTAATTCTGATACAGATGGTCTAAGGACTACACTCCGAGAAGCACTGTTGTGTAGACAAACCCTCTCTCACTTAATCAACAAATGGATCAAGCACTGATTCCCAGGAAGTGAATCTGGTGCCAGTCTGACTGCCTAAAAAAGTAGAATCCTAGGCTCTACCCCCAGAGTTATTAGGGCCAGAAACCTGCTTGTGAATCAGTATATTTAAAAGGTTTCCAGGAAATTCTAATACACAGCCTATGGTGAGAGGAAAGGGGTTATATGTTGCTTTAACATACCCGTAGGTAGCCCTTGTTCCACAATTTACTAGCTCTCTGACCTTATAATTGCGCTATCGTTGGTCTATAAAATGGCTGTTGTAAAGATTAAATAAAGCAATGCATGTTAAGAACCCAGCATGTAGTAAGCTAGTTGTTATTGTAATCATTATATTATATGCCCAGCTCTAAGTAAGATCTACAGAAGTAAAATGTGTGCTTCACCACCTTGGGAAGCATATAATCCATTTAGAAAAATAATGTAAATATTAATAGAAAATTAATTAATAGAAATCTAAAATATGAGTTTATATTCTAAGGCAATAACATATTTACACACATATAAAAATATTCTGAGTGAAACAGTCTACTTTGTCTACAGAGAATGATAACATAGGAAAAGTCATATAAAGTTTGCTTGAAAATATCTCATTCTTCTAATTCAGGCAACCTAATTCTCATTAATTCAAATTTGTATGTATATTATAGAAAAGTATTAAAATCATGAGTGGTAATCAACTTGTATTTATTACTTAAAACTAGAATTAGAAAAAATAGCGTATATCTGGGAAAGGGATCCATGGGACAGGCATCAAGCGGCCCACAAATACTCTGCAATTTTATGCAAAAAAGTTGTTTTGTGTGAGTATGAGTATTTCTGAAGAGAGAGCCATACCTTTCATTTGATTCTCAAAGGGTTTTGCGCTGCCCCCCAACAAAAGTTAAGGACCACCAAAGATTCCCGCTTAGCACATGTCTTGTGCATCTTCATGTAGCTGAAGAAATATAACTCCTGATTACACTCCAAATAATCTCCTGGCTTACTTTCTTGCAAATGTCCTCTGAATCATTTTCCTCACGCTCTCACCATTCAAATATCCTGAGAATAAAGTAACACAGTAAGATCTCATTTGAAGAAATTGTAAAGCAGACTTTCATGGCTACCTCAGCCTATTCAAATTCTGCCAACATCAGCATGGAAGTTTATGTACATGTTTCAAAAGTTCCAATGGCAGAGATTTACTGATGATTATTTTCTGCGTTTCCCCTTTTTATTTTTTTTTATCCATTTATCAATCTTTTGAATTATTTTCAATTAGTTCTGTGCTTCTTTTCATCTCTGGTAGGAAAATGAAGGAACTTCCCTGGAAGGATACAATTCAGTTTTGTGGACTTGTATGTTGCCAATCTAGCAATTCTTCCACTCTGTGTTTAATGTATAATGTGATAGCAACACTACTAATGTTACTTTTTTTTTGATTGAGGTAAATTGGTATATGACATTATACAAGTTTCAGGCACATGACATTATAAATTGATATTTGTATGCACTTCAAAGTGATCACCATCATAAGTCTCGTTACTACCCATCACCATACAATTAAACCCCTTCACCCATTTTTATTTCTCTCTTCCTTTAGGTGTGTGTGCAACATCGACTGTTCCCAAACCAACTTCAATCCCCTCTGTGCTTCTGATGGGAAATCTTATGATAATGCATGTCAAATCAAAGAAGCATCATGTCAGAAACAGGAGAAAATTGAAGTCATGTCGTTGGGTCGATGTCAAGGTAATGTTTATACCAAAATTCATTTCAAAGAATGTTTCTAGTCTTAGTGTAGAAATGAAAAGTGAAGATAACTCCTTATTAGGCAAGCTATTTCCTTTCTGGAAGACAGTTCTGATTTATAATGGATACTAAAGTCTACTGTAGCATTTATGGTGATTATAGGAGTTTGAGAGCCTATGAGCAACAGTCTATATCTTTTTCTATATAACGGGACTGTATCTTCACAATGCCGTAAACACAGAAGCCAATATTCAGCAGACATTCTCCTTGCACAGAGAAAAAAAAAAAAAGTCAAAATCGTCTTTAGCAAAGAATCTGAGGATTTATTAGAAAACCTTGAAATTAAAAACAAATGACACCATTTTTATGTATTGAATCAATAGAAATATTTCAAGTACATTTTTTTAAAATATTTTTATTTATTTATTTGAGAGAGAGAATGAGAGAGAGAGAGCATGAGAGGGGGGAGGGTCAGAGGGAGAAGCAGACTCCCTGCCGAGCAGGGAGCCCGATGTGGACTCGATCCCGGCACTCTAGGATCATGACCTGAGCCGAAGGCAGTTGCTTAACCAACTGAGCCACCCAGGCGTCCCTCAAGTACATTTTTTAAAGCAGGATATACGAGAATGTTTTATTTTGTTTCTTATTCAGAAACAAACATTTTCTTGGGTTTTGACTTGTTATTCCTTTACCCACCTTATCTCAGTTATAATTGTGAACCTTCTCTTTGCCCCAAACTCTAGAAAGCTGATACCATTTTATTATTCGCTCTCAAGCAAATTGATGTAAATATGTCTTTGCATAAAGGTAGCTTGGAACTATAGTTATAAAATTTCCTTAATCACAGTGAAGGTACTATTAGAAGAATAATATAAATTTGACATTTGATGTTTAGGAAGCAATTAATCAATCTTCGTTGTTAATTTTTTTTAACACAGATAACACAACTACAACTACTAAATCTGAAGATGGGCATTATGCAAGAACGGATTATGCAGGTATATTATAATATTTTCTACAATAGAATATGAGCACTTCTATAAAAGAGTCCTGGGGGAATCATTTTTTTCTTACCATTGATCCTAATTTGAATCTTGCAAGACTTCTGACATGTACTAATCTTCTCTTGCTTGGTTCAAACTTTCAATAGACAATAGTGAATTTTTTTGAAGCAAATAAAATGCCTTTTTTTTTTTGCCAGAGTTAAAGCAATTGTCAAAAATGTCAGTAAGATATAACTAACTTGTTTTGACAGTGCAAATGGTACAAATGACAAAATATTTATCAAATTAATGGGCATCAGTGGAAATTAATGTAGTTTTTGGCAGTATATTGTAATGAATGCAAACATTCTTGTTTGAATTTTCGTTAAAGTCAACGATAAAAAATTTTGCTAGTCTCTAAAATAACTAGAAAGGACAGCTATAAATAATACAGGCTATCTCTCTTTAAATGCAAAGTTAAAAAGCTATCTGTAACTTACTTTTAAAATATTAACTTATTATTATTTTAATAAATATAATTTATATTTAAGTAAATTATTATTTTAAAAGTACAATGTAGCTTCTGACATGCAGAATTATCAAGCATTTATATAAAATATAAATTTTATTTAGCTATTATAGAATATTATTTTGAGAATTATTTCTATCTAATATAATTTTTCCAGGGTGAGAAATAATTTATGGGTATGCAAATAGGATTTTAACAAATTATTAAATTTTATAAAAACTTAGGATTAAAAATATAAAGTAAAATTATTGATGTGGATAATGATATTTGGAGTTTTGTGTTTTAAAGAGCTTTTCACTCAACTATTAAACAGCTCTAACTAAATTTATGGCCAATAGTCCATCAAGAAATGCTCTTATCTTTCAAAATATGTATTATCGTTCATTTTTTTCTGAAATTGTATTTTAACAGTATTTCTGACATATTTATATACAAAATTACTCTCAATGAAATTGAAAAAAGTTAATCAGATGTTATACTATGGATACCTCACACCTGTTAGAATTTAGAAATAACAAAAAATTTTTTTTTAATTTTTCATTTTTATCTTAATGGTTTTCAACATGTAAATAAAACTATTCATGTGCTAGAAGCCTGGAAGTATCATGGACAATGATACATGGAAAAACATTAGTTCTACTATTGTATAGCTGTTCCCAAATGTCCAGGAGAGCTATTAGCAGGTGTTCCTTGAAAAGAACAGTCCATGATCAATAAGTCTGGGAGAAGCCCAGATAAACAAATGACTTTCTTACCCAGAACACCTCATAGCTCTGGTGTGTACTGTAAAATCTTTAAGAGATACGCATCTTTTATTTATTTATTTTTTTAATTTTTGTTCTAATAGATACAAAATACACACAGATGTAGGCTGGTTAGTATAATGAACCCCATGTATTCATCACTCAAATGCAGTAACATCAACCCATGACTAATCTAGCCCCATCTCCAACTGCATCCTCTTTCAGCATTTTCAAAGTATGTGGAAAGAAATCCCAGAAATTGCATCATTTTATTCATAAATACTTTAGCCTGCAACTCTAAAAGATCAACCCTTTTTAAATAAAATTACGTTATTATCACACCTAAAATAATTTTGAATGATTCCTTATAGTATGTAGCTTTTATCAAACTTATTTGATAAATAACACATGCCTTTGCAGCACTTTTGCAGTACTAGGATTCCCAAGAATGCACTTTGAAATATGCTGATCCACAGGAAAGTATTAAAGTGATAAAAGATAATGAAAAATCAAGGTCTGAAATTAATAATATACATTTTAAATGTTAAATGAAATCAAATTTAAATTCTATATTTTGTTATAAACAATAGCTATATCTTGAAGGTACTGTAAGCCACTACCTGGCATATTTAATTTTACTGTAGCCTAAAGTGTTTGAAGATTTCATAAGGATTTCCCTTTCATATAAAGAGTAACTAACTGTGCTTAAAATACCTTTATACTTGTTTTGCAAACTAATTCACTTGGAAAAAAATCTTCAAAAATGTAACATTATATGAATAACTTCTCTATTGAAATATTCGTCATTGAACTCATAGGAAAATCAAGCTTCTCCCTGAAACAAAAAGCTTTTCAAGTTAATTAGCATCAATATGCAAATATATGTGAGTTTATAAAACTGTACATTACATATCATATTGGAGTTTACCACTCTGTCATTGTCATTCATATTACCTATTTACAGATTGCCCACTTTCAAAGAGTTTGGGAGTTAAATTTTTGTTCCAAAGAATTCATATTTGAATTTGATTTCAAAGAGATAATTTCTGACCTTCAATGTCAATGCTTTTAGTTGGCATTATTTCCTATCTTACCCCTTTATTGAACATAAGAAGGAAAGAGAATGTGTTTTTATATCCGTGCGAATGAAAACTGTTCAGACCCTCAGTGTTGTCCAAGGTCTGCTAGCTTGACATCAGATTTATCTAGTAAATTCCATAGAAAAACTTTTAAGATAAAAGTAAAGTTTAAAAATACATGTTTGTTGAAATCCAAATTTAAGACAGGAACAAAGATAATGTCAATTGAAGCCTGCAATTTCTAATTAAGCATTGATTACATACTTTAAAACTCCCATGGATGTTAATTTAAATGTCTTTATCTTCAACGGTAATCTTATTAAAAATACAATGTATACCCCTCATTAGACAATATATAAATAATAGCCACATCCCTCAACATTTCCAGGCTTTCAATAGTATTTGCAGTTTCATAAATTTTGGGATACAAACTTTGGAAAAATAAAAGGAACCAAATGGAGACTCAGTATGTCACTGTCCTCTTAATTTTTGTTTCACGTTTTCAAAACTCTCCAAGGAGGGAAAACAAAAACTGTGTGACTCACATTCCTAGAAGTTTGCTATCTGCTCACAAGTTCATTTAATGTCACAGTCACTTCCCTTGTTAGACAAACATCGATGGACGCTCCCACTGGAGGGAAGTACAGATCTTAACACACTCGTTTTTTTCTTAGATGTTGTTAATACTAGAGGTTAAAAACCTTTAGCAACACCCCTATTTTTCCTGTTTAAGCCTACCTTAACGATGTTAGTACAAAAACCACACATTACTGATTACAAAAATGAAAAATAATATAAAGAGAACCTAAATCTAAAAATAAATATGCTGTGTCTCATATTTAATATCATTTACAAAATAGAGACTGCAGTAAGGACGGGCAAGGGCCAATTCACAAAAAAACAAATACAAAGAGACCCATGCCCCCAACAAGGCTAAGAGGAGGTCAACTACAGGGTGACCGAACTTGTGCAGAGCTATGAAGTCCAAGATAGACCTGAAACGGACTCTAGGAAGCCAAAGAATTTGCCAGATCATCCCAGCCAGCATTACTTTCTGGTTGTGCTTGACTTGGGTCTCTATTCTGTCCTCTCTTCTTTAATGAGACCCAAGGCAGTAGTGAGTCCTGAGTCAAGAGCTTTGGATCTCTGTTTCAAGGCAGAGTGACAGGATCTCTGTCTGATAAGCTAAACAGGCTACTTAATGTCATTCTCCCTTCATCAGTCTAAGACTTGGGCTTACATTTAGGTCTTTCTCTTTACTTGCAAAAAGGCTCAGAGAGCAACATTTTATAAAACCACAGAACTGAAGCTTTCAGGGATTTCCATTGTTTCAAAATGCTAATATTAAACTTTCCTTCTGGAAGTTTTTATAAATAGCATATTTTATAAATAGCAAATGTTTTATACCTCTTGAAATCTGCAACATTTTCTTTTTTAAAAAATTTCCCCTCATGTCTTAGAATGAAAAAATGAAGTTCAACCATTTTGTTTTTCTTCATCTGGTGTGTGTATTTTCTGATTGTATTGCTTTTCTGCCTAAAAGTCTGATCATGCTTCAGGAAAAGTAGCTGCGTATTTTTCCAGTGAAAATGTACTTAATTTTATAAATTGTTAGATGTAAAAAATATACACATACACATAAACACACACACGAAAAACAAAACAAACCATGAATTTAAACGATTTTGTCTTTTATCATCTAGAAAATAAAATGAGTTTTCTTTTATGACATTTTGCACCAGTTTCCGAAAGGATTTGTAGCGGCTTATAATTAAAATATATTCAATGAGATCGTTTAAACAGAAAGTGAAAGCATAAGGCAGAACTGTAGAGGAAAATAAATATATCAGCAACATGGACTATTATAGTTACTGCATTTAGTCCTAAGCTTCCTTGTAACCAGTGTAAAAAGAGAAAATATGATCAAATCAATTCATTCAGAAAATATTTAGAGTCCCTGCTATATGCACTCCACTGGGCTTTACAAAGGTGAACTCCTCATTCTGGGGCTCTGCCAAAATGGAACTTAGGTTTCCATCGCCTGATAAAAAAAAGAATAAATAATTAGTTCAGAAGCCAAACACATAATTTCTCTAATGTTCAGTTCTCAAAAGAAATATTTGGCACAGATCTTCTTATAGCTGGGAGACATAGAATGGATAATATCTTCAATAGTGATTTTTATAAAATATGCCAAGGCTTTTCACATGGCTGGGGATTTTTTATAACAATTTTTATAAGATTCTAGAGCATCGCATTAGAATATGTGTAAATCAATGATAGTCTTTCTGTGGCAGATTAAATAATGAGTTATATTTATGCATATTTCCAAGTTGGAAAAAAATAACACCGAGTCCTAAGGGAAATGGCTAGGAGGCGGAGTGTGTTCAGCTTATCTTCCTCATGTATCTACAGGTTTAACAGGAGCTGGATTAGAAGAACAGTCAGAAAGCTTGAATAAAGATAAAGAATATGTTAAATTATAGTATCTATATGGGGAAAAGAAATTTCCTCTGCTTTTATTAGCAGTTAATGAGAAAAGTTAGCCCTGAGTCATCTCCACAGCCTTGGGAGGGAACCAGGGTCTCCCCAGCTCTGAGTCTAGGTACAGGCATGCATGGAGTCTGTGTCTTCTTATTGTGCATTACACTGTGGCCATTCACCATTGCTTGTAACATTGAGGGAGGCTTAATTTTTTTAGGAAATTTTCTCTTTAGAAACCTCTCCCTTATCTTTAAGCAATAATTTAAATATTAAGCTCAGGTCTAAAAAAAGAAAGAAAGAAACCAGAAATATACATTTAAACCAAATTCCATACATCCTATTATTCCACTGAATTCCATCCTATTATTCTTCAGTTGTTCACACTAAGAGGAAACTGACATCTTGAAAGGGTATCTAGTCTAAGTGAATTGTCATAATAACTTGTTCTCTGTGGAGGCCTTTGCAATTGACAAAGGTCTGTCTCCTTCAGTCTTGGCGACAGAAATGTGAGGGAGATATTATATGCATTTGACAGGTGAGAAATGGAGGTTCAGGGAGATTAACTAAAAAGGGAGTATGTGATAGAGCTGAGGTTCAAAACATCATCGCTAATTCCAGAACCCAGCGAAGTGTGAATGGTATGGGACCAGGGGAGAAGTGTCACTATCTAACATTCTTAGAGACTTTGGGACCCACTCTGCACCTTAGAGGTTAACCCCTTGAGAGTTTCAGACTCAAAAATGTTTCACCGCGACATCTACATTGCTGTGAAATGCTCCAAAGAGTTACTCCTCTCTTCGATTTGTCTGTATCTCACAAGCATCCTACAAGCACTATCTTGTTTGATTCTTAAGTTTTGCTGTTCTCTTTTCTATTTCCCCACATAGACAAGAGAAACCAAAGAGAAGTGTTTGCTACCAAGTAATCCTACATTAATAGAAAAGGTGTGTGCAATACTCTCTAGGTTTACAAAGATCTATTCACATTACCTTATTTGCTCTCAGGTCAATCCAATAAAACAGGGTTACAAATACTAAGGGAAGTAAAATGGTAGCTCCGAAAAGCTAAGTGGTTGACCCAGAACTGGACGCAGCATTTTGGCACGTTGACCACCCACCCATGCAAATATAGCACTTGCTTGATTTTTCTACTATTTGCCTCGATTGCTCTTCCACTATGTATGTATCAACATGAATATCCAGCAGTTACAAATCATATTTATAACATGAATTAATTCAGTCATGTGGAAAAAAATCTGCATTTAAAATGGGAGCTTTTTCCATTCGCTCGTGAACACAAGGAACACTTCCCCGGAAAGCATGTTATGTCTAGGCCAATAATTTGATCTGTAGGAAAGAAATAAATAGTAGCAAATGCAGGCAGCAGCATGTAGCGCAAATATTGGTATCAACAGTGAAATAAATAAAAATGTTTGCCCAGACTATTACCGTGCCACCAGGCTAGCCTAGAATATTTAAGCTCGAGAAATGAATTAAGATGTCAAGATTTTCTCAAGATTTCTCAGGGAAAGTATCTCAATTCAAGTATTTTCCCCTCTGGGATTTACATTAGAGTGCTGCAAAATTCATAAAGCTTTCTATGAACTCTAACTCACAATTTTTCCTGCTCTCTTGAACTTCTGTGCTTTCATTGTTTTCCCCATAAAATCATGTAGCCAGTCATCTGTAATATTATGTTATGTTCATGGTTATAGATAAACACAGAAATAGTATTTGCAATACAGATGAAGGTTTTCTACTGAAGAGTTGCCTTGGGCCCTGGTAGACTCTGGAAAACTTTGTGTTTATGCCCCAGTTCATAAATGCATTCTGCATCATTTATGTGCACTTTTTCCTGTTTGAAATGCTCCTTCCTGAAACAGATTGTTCACCTTGAGGTGTTACTCATCTACTTTTCTCTTCCATAAAGGTGTGGCAGAGAGTTTAATGGTTATGACCGCTAAAAATCGGACAGGGTTGAGTTTAAACACTGGCCATGCTTTTGATTATTTAACCGTGAGCCAATTAATTGACCTTTCTGAGCCTCAGTTTCTTCATCTGTTCAGTGGATATAATAAGCCTACTTCCTTAGGGTTAAAGATTGAATTAAAAGACATTATAGACGATATTAGCGAGAAACTAGTAAGCTAGCTGTTGTTATTATTTTATTTTTGGTCTGACAATTGAAAATTTATTTATGGGAAATTTAACACACTGTATGGGCTATGGTGTGTCCATACGATATATATTCAGAGTTTTTGTACAAATATTTTCATTTGTGAACTCATACAATTACAAAAGGTTTATTTTTCTCCTACTCAAGACATATAACAACTTGTTGCAAGATATTCTGGCTGACTTTTTGATTCATCTATAAAAAAGTATTCATTGAGCACCTACCATTTACAAGTCTTCAGCACACTGATGTGTCTAAATTTTCACATGACTAACTTTTCAGTTTTCCTCCAGTCGACATAATTTTATGTATAGTATAGTTTGATCACTTTAAAAAAACATGACCACCAGATTATTAAAACATGAGATTCAAATAGAAATTTAGTAGGAGGACATAAGATATGACAGAACGGCAAGATCACGATATCACTTATGTTTCTTTTCTACTTGATCTTTAAAATTAGTCATTTATATCCCAGGATATATGTATGAAAGACCTACATATTCATTATTTAAAAGAAACCTGTGTAATGGGTGATTATAGTGATGGGAAGGTATCAAGCAAAAATAACAGGAATGTGGTGTATAAGAATTTATGTCTGTTATGAAAACATTATTTCCACTCAGAAAAGCTAATGTTTATATATCATCAATAAGCACGCACACACACACACACACATATACGCTCACACTCCTTGAAGAGTCAGAGCATCAAGGTCAAAATAAATGCTTACAACAAAAACTGATCATCAAGGAAAAGAGTTGTCTTTCCTTGATGATCAGTTTTTGTTGTTTTGTTTAGCACAGGAGGAGAAGAGGAAAAGCTAGATGAACTCAAACATCTAGATATCACTCATGAAAGGGACATATTTCTCCACCTTAACTTACCTTTTTACCTCAAGCATGTTATTTCCATTCCCAGGAAAAGTGGTATTAGTATGGCCCGAATGTGAGAAACTGGAAGAAGAGTGGGATATGTCCAAATGTTCTGTGTAATTTCAAGACACACTGTTTTCCACAAAACTAATAAATAGAATTCAAGAAGTTTCCAAAAAAATGAAATATCCAGAGCACTTTGATTGCTGCTTTTTTTTAATGAGTCTGATCTGCTTCAAATATATGAACCCACATTATCAAGCACATTAAAAATTCAGTTCTCTCATCTTGATGATTGGAGACTGTGTACAAATATAACCAACTAAAAATATTTTTAAATATCTGTGAAACTAAAAATCTCTCAGAAAAATTGTGTTTCTAAACACTGTTACTTATTTCATGGGCCATAGCTTGTTAGTTGTCCATTTGGAAATTGCTTCGACTTTTAGTTTGAACTCAAATGTAATCAAAAGAAATCTAACTTGTGAGCCAAACTCCAAGCATAACAATGTATGGAAATCAGTGATAAGGCTTAAGGGAAGAGGTGATCCAGTAACCTGAAAATAATAATAAGGACCAAGAAGGTCAGCACCCACCCCCATCTCTGAGTCCTAAGATACAGAAGAGGGGAGAGCATATGGCCTCTTTGTGAGAAGACTGAAGGGGTGTGGTATTCTAGGAGAAAGCTAGTACTTCCGGATGTAAGAAGAGAGATGAGAATTTCCACAAAACTTCTGAAGATAAGGGGGAGTTTGCTGATTATGGAGCACAGTTCCTGGTGAGCTTTGGGAAGTGGTTGGAAATTGGGGGCAGAAAGATAAGCTTAGTCTAGGGTAGAGAACCAACAATGGCAGCACATCATGGACATAGTGATTCAGTGGAGATAGACAACTCGGACAGGACAGGGCAGGAATTGGATATTGACTAAATTCATTATAAAAGCATTTGGACTTGTAGACTTAGAAATCTAAATTTTCAACACACCAAGAGTAAGCTGTTGTTCAGCAGTGAACTCAAATTAACCAAATTCAATATCTGTGTATTTATTTGCAATGAGAAAGCATTACCTGGAGGACTTGGGTCCCCTGACCAATGCATTCTCTTCTTAGAGTTGAATTCTCTGAGAAGTCCAGTCATAATGAATGAGCCTGAATAGAAGATATATTTTTTCAATTGTCTAAGGTATCAAGCTAAGATGCAAATGACTACACCCCTACCCTCAAATCAGGATAAATACCTTTGACCAGGACATCCTCAGAGCTTACCTCTCACTATTGCCCTGTGTTATTCTCCTTTGTCTGAGTTTCCATTTCTATTTCTGGCTAATGCTTGTCCAATCTACCTCTTTTCCTAGATATAATAAATATAATCAGGGTAAAGTTAGGCCTGTTCTCCCAGAAGCTTTTCATGACTTTAAGGCATTCTGGTGCTCTCAAAAAGTACAGAGCAATCTTGTTCTCCTTACTTCTGAATTCCTCTGAGATCTTACTCAATAACCCTAGAAATGACAACATTAGTACAGAATGTCAGCATTAGCCATATTGGATAGGTAGGTCCTTCTTCACTGTGACACCTACAAAAGTTTTTACACAAAGTTAACTTTGAAGGCCATTCTTTAATATATAATCCAGACATCTGACCAATAACAAAGAAGAATGAATAAAACTTAGAAGGCGAGTTTGATATTTTGGTATTTACTAAGATAATTCTTAGCATTTATGCTAACAAATGTCCTTTCTGGTGACAGTGTTAATGTTTAATTTCATAAAACAAATAGAGTGAATTTATTAATTATCCCACACAGAACGAGATGGAGAGTTCTGCAAAGAGCTGTGAATGCATTATCAATGTTTGACAGTGTTACCTAATAATTCCTGTGAAATACATTCCATGCCACTAAAAAAAATATCCACTGTTTCTCCACTTCCTTTTACATTTTCTAAGATTCAAAGCTGTGTGTGTCATACATCAGAAAACTCCTCCCAGGAGTATTTCATTAAAAATTTCATTTAATAATGGAAATAAGTGTCTAACTAAAAAAAATGTTTAAATAAATGTTTCAAAGTCACTCCTAAAGTAAAGCTTAAAAAGGAGCCCCATTTGTCCTCCAGAAATTAAGTATTCCAGAAAGAGCATGTTTTTAGTCTACAGAGTTTAAACCCACAAGCAATTAGTGTTTTGTCAGGCAGTCCACATCCAAATCCACTCCTGCCGACTGACTGTTCATGTACTGTCAAAATTATTTTACAAATCTTGCACCACTGGTTCTTTTTCCTATTTATTTCTCTGTTATTTAAAGAGCCCCAGGGAAGCTGGAGGTTTCCAGTTGTTTGAAATAATCTCTGCGCAAATCCCATTTCTGTCCCCACGTCCCTAGCTACTCATCCTTCCCCACGGTTGGCACATATGCCTTTGTTCTGGTTTCTGATTTTTTAATGAAATCTAGCTGTGGGAGCATGAGAAAGAACTAGCAGGCCAGGGAAGCTTATCTATGGGGTAGTTTTAGTAAAGTATCCACACTGTCTTCTATAAGAATGATAATCAACAGTAATCATAACACCCCATCAACAACAATAAACAACCATTAACTCTCAGTTATCTCAGTAGATTATCAGGCCTATATTCTAACTTTCTAGCTGGGTGCTTTCTGCAATTTAGCATGTTTCTTAGCTGTTCACTTTGGCCTTGAATTGGTATATGCTTAGGAAACAAAGCTAATTGTAATGTTACCCTAAGAAAACCATTGTCATCCTCATTATAATCATGATTATCATCATCATCATCAGGACAATAATACCACTGGAATAAGATTATTAGTTTATTCCAAAATCAACTAGAAATCATCTTTGTTATCTCTTGTTTTGAAAATTCCACAAAACTCTTCTCCAATAACATGAGTAGTCATATTTATTTCTTAATTCCATTTGAGTTTCAGAGCACATGACTTGCAAATAGCATTTTGTCGAAGAAAGAGGCTGGAATAGGAATGCAGAAACTTTTGCCTTAGTCTCATCTCTAGTGCAAGCTAACTTCAAGCTAACTTGAAACTTAAATAGGTATTTAGCCTCTCAGAACCTCAGTTTTCCCATGAGTAAAATTTGGTAATAATATTATATATATTTTTTTCTGGGTTTAGGATTCTTTTTTTTTTTTTTAAAGATTTTATTTATTTATTTGAGAGAGAGAGAATGAGAGAGAGCGAGTACATGAGAGGGGGGAGGGTCAGAGGGAGAAGCAGGCTCCCTGCCGAGCAGGGAGCCCGATGCGGGACTCGATCCCGGGACTCCAGGATCATGACCCGAGCCGAAGGCAGTTGCTTAACCAACTGAGCCACCCAGGCGCCCCTTGGGTTTAGGATTCTATGACCAAGTATGTAGCTTTAGTTCAGAAATCATGAACTTGAGCGAAACTTGTTGACCATTACCTTATGACAGAGGTCCTCAAATAGGGTGACATATGACAATGTCTAAAGACATATTTGATTGTCTGGGAGAGAGGGAGTACTGCTTGCATCTAGTGGGTGGAGGACAGGGATGCTGCTAAACATCCCTCAATGCACAAGACAGGGCTCCACAACAAAGAATTATCTAGCCAAAATGCCAATAGTGCCAAGGTTTGAAAATCCTGCTCTGTAGTGTTAGAAATTATGGTCAAGCATATATGACATGGGTTCTAGAAATTAAGTGACACTATGAAGTCCGGAGCTGGGCTTCCTGAGCATTTTTCAATTCTCCTGTGCCCCAAAAGGAGATACAATCCCAGACCAAGGATCATTGGCTTAGTCCAAACTTTTTATTTCACTGCTTCGAACACACACATGCTTTTTCTAAAATGACAGCAGTCCCATTAATAGAAATGTGCTTCAGGGTTTCACGAATAAGAGGGAATATTGGTTTCTGAAAAGCCTTATCAGAATAATAAAAATTCATCTAGCTAACAAGGAAGTTATATTCTTAGTTATCATAAGTAATTGAGGAAAGTCTCAGTCATAATTGGACCTCTTATCTTATTCACTATTCCTCACTAGTATCCTAATAACCTGGGTCCCTGCTTGCTTCTATTCAAAGCTGTGTCACCTTTTAGTTCACATTTGCTGTTCCTTACAAATTTTGACCAAATTGCTGACTTGTTTGAAAGATCTTTAATGATATTCTTTGAGAAGCCAAAACAAAGTATTTCAAAGCTTCTTTTTATTATCAGGCACTTTCACAGAATAAATATTTGTAAACCTTTGTTCATAGGAATATATTTCAAATCAACTGGCTAAATTCTATTAAAGTATCCAACAGCAATTCTTAAGACTAAAATTGTGCTGTTCATGGAACAAAATGCTTGAGAAGACGTTAGATCTCAGGTATTCATGAAAACCTTCATGTTTGAAATGGAGAGGGAAACTGAAGATGTCTCTTAAATGTAATTAGTGGTCACCTAGACTGTGCCACACTCCTCAGGGAAGGACACTAATGGGCAATACTGTTTAGAAGCTCCCAGGTACAGACCTCCTTGGAATGCGGAATAAACCTTGCTGCATCGGTTTGCTGTCGTAGCTAGTAAAATAAAGTTATTGGTTTTGTAACAAGGACAATGAGGATATTTGTTTAAAAAGACAACTTGAAAAAACAGCAGAGACAACAGGAAATGATAAATGAGCAAGTCTTTGCTACAGTAATTACTTTAGTATTGAAACAAATGAATAACTTTCATAGCAATGCTATTTTCTGTCTTAGATTACACTACTACCAATTCATAGATTATGTGTACTATTGGCCTTTATACTAGAACAAAAAGGTATCTAAGAAAGAGGAGTTTCTGAGATTGACTGAGAGCTTTGTGTTAACGTTTTTAAAATTTTATGATGTTCTTTTTGAAACCAGCCTATCTCGGAAAGATGGGACAATTTTTTTTTCATCTACACTAGCTTTATGCCAAAAGTTAATTGTTAAAAAAAAAAAATGCAGTAAATCTTTCTGGGATGGACAAACAAAATAACGTAGAAGTATCCATTTATTGAAATCCATTTATTGAAAGTTATTCTGTATATAGTTTGTTAATTCCCTTCTGAAATGTTTTGATTTTGTGGAAAACACACTGGACAGAGTATCAAAAGACCTAAATTCTAAACCTAGCTGCTCAATTTACAAATGTTACATAATCTTGGAAAGTCTCCTAGCCTCTCTGAAATCTTTAAAATGAAGATTATATATTTTCTGCCTTTTTCACATGTTTTAGAAATGAAAGTCCTTTTGTGAGATGTGACTCACTATGCAGTTACAAGGTATTATTATTGGCACAAATTTAGGATATGAAAACCTATTCTGATATGTTTTCCATATTGTCATCAAAGTTTTAATTATTTTTCAGATTGAAATAATTATTTAATTTGGATAATATAATTTGATCTAATTTTAACAAAATTCAAACTGAAGGTTTTTAGATTCTAAATTTCCATTTTTTCTAATTCTGCATATGGATATATTAATTGCGTGATATTAAAAAATAAATGACAAAACTATTTGACTCAATCTTCCTTTGACTACGTCTAAAGCTTTGAATTTATGCCCCAGGTAGTTCTGTTCCCTGCTGATTGGCTTATACCTTGTTCAAACTCCTTTTTCCAAAAGCATAAGAGCTATTTGGGGCAACCATTCATATTGTTACAGTGGTTTTTTTTTTCCCCCTTAATATGTTCCCAAGTAATGGAAGAGTTCATTGTACTCAACATGTATAGAATATTTCAGAATTTGAGTAAAAATTATATTATTCTAAGGTAATGTTACTTAGCCCTGTTAAGAGAACTCTATTACAGAATTTGAATGTAGCAGTATACCAATTAAAATTATGAGTTACAAATGTTAAGGGCCTATTCTAGATAAGACACACTCCATCATTCCCACATTTTGGTTATGAGTTTTACCTACTGAGAATTTCATCAATAAATACATAAATATTTCTAGTAAGGCAAAAGAGGGATTTTAAGTTGTAACTCTTGTCCTCTCTCTGGTAAACAAAAAATAAAGAAATAATCTAGTCCCTTGTGTTCATAAAGATTAAATTCTTACACCTTCCCTTCCCCTCATATAAATGAGCCTCTATTCTGTATTTAAATTTCTTTGTAGATATAAATTACCTGCTTTTTTTTTTTGCCTGCTTTCTTAATCACCTAAATCTATTAGCTAATAACTCTCAATATAAAAAAAAGAAAATGCTTTCTTTTAATGAACAAGTTTTCCCCACATTGGGACTTGATTTCTACGGTTGCCCTTTCTTCCTTTAAAAAGAAAAGAAAAAAACTTTTGTAGTTTGTTTCCATAGTTTATATTTACCATTACTTACCATGATATTTTTAGTAGATACGCTACTCAGGGTTTAGCAGAATACATCTACAAACTATTATTAGACTTTGTATTTAATTTTGAGTCTTGAAAAAGCATAGTTCATTCACTATTCTGTGTGACATTTTAAAAACCTGAGAAAACAGTATTATTCTTGGAAAAGAAAAGCTCTTTCTCACTAGGTTCAGGATTTAGAAACAATATTGAATTGATTTGAATCAGAAAATTGTCACTGCAAACCTGAAATGAATACAAACATGACGAAGATGATCTCACCTCTTACTTCCTGCCTTGGTCTTGTGCTGTTTCTTTTGAGTGGTTCTCAATATTCACTAAAACACTGTATGTGATCAGATCCATCCCAAAGCCCCAGGTCACTTTCGCTTTTGCCAGAGCCCAGGCTTACTGCACTCCACATTTCCCAGCTGCGCAAGGCTTCTAGGCCCTGGGGTAGAACGCTGTTAATAAGGAGCATGTTATAATCATCTTACCAGGTGCCAAGATCATCTCAGATGCCAAGATCACTTATACATTTTACTATTTCTTCACCCCCCAAAAAGAAATCGGTGCTTTTAGGTGAACAGAGCTCTCCTGCCTTTCCCTTCAGGCAGAGTTCTTACATTCCTCAGGGTGACAAAAGTTCATATCCCTTTCTGCCCCTAGGAAGAAAAAAAGAGACTAAGTTGCATCATTAATCATGCAAACTGTCTACTGCAACAGTGCCAAGAAAATGATCATTCCCATACCAACCATCAATATTCCTGACACCTGTCTGAAAGCGCAGGTCATGCATATCCATCTGCCTTTAAAGAAGTGTCAATGTGCAAACATCCCTTCACTATTTTTAGGGTCATGTGAAAATTATTCATCACCTACCTGTCAGTTCATCCAATTTGTCATATTATCCTGATCTACCAATGTCTATTACTGGTCATTTCCTCTTTGCATTGTGTTTTTAGAGCATTAGGATATAGGATGTTTTTGAAGTTATCAAATGTATAAGAGGCTGTGAAATCTTGCTATGGGCCACGGTTCTCACCAGGAAATTACTATGCTCAGTGTCTCCCCATGCTTAATGGAAAATGCATATATTGGGGGTTTCCATGTCTATTGCAAGTTCTGTTACCAACTAATTTCTGGTAAATGACTTTCATTATAAATTCCACAATATTCCTGTCTTGGGAAATGATTCCAAAGGGTTAAAAACACCTTACAAATGAAAGAAACCTTTTAAAATTAAGAGTTAAAGAAAAGCTCTTCTGATAAAACTGTCACTATTCAAATGCCTAGAAATATTATGTTCCATGAAAAATTCTAAATTAAATTAAAATTTTGATAGGAAAATATGATTCAGCATCAGAAACTTAAAAAATATGATGGTACATCTCATCTATTATTCTTAATATAAAAGTCATAATTCCTAAAATGGGCAAGTCAAAATTTTACTGATCTTAGTTTTACATGTTTTCTTTTATATCTAATATAATTTTAAAACTAATATAACTCTTCATCTACCCTCCTCACCTTTTGTTCCCCTTTTACCTGTGTCCATTATCTCCTGCTAACACCTGTGAAATGGGTTATAGTATCTTTGAGAGAGAAGCATTTCCACCCAGGTCGGAAAATCACAGGATTGAGATTTACTGCACCCTTGATTCTGATCATTGCTACATGGTAGTCCTCAGGGAGACCGTGTTAGCTCCTGCATTTGGTCATAACCTCCCCGAGCCTTAGTGTTTTTATTTGTTTGTTTTTATTATTAAATTTAATTAATTAACATATAGTATATTATTAGTTTCAGAGGTAGAATTTAGTGATTCATCAGTTGCATATAAACCCAGTTGTATGTATATGCTCATTATATCAAGTGCCCTCCTTAATGTTTATCACCCAATTACCCCATCCCTCCACCCAACTCCCCTCTAGCAACCCTCGGTTTGTTTCCTATAGTCAAGAGTCTTATGGTTTGTCTCCCTCTCTGATTTCATCTGATTTTATTCTTTTTTTTTTATTAACATATAATGTATTATTTGTTTCAGGGGTACAGGTCTGTGATTCATCAGTCTTACACAATTCACAGTGCTCACCATATTACTTACCCTCCCCAATGTCTATCACCCAGCCACCCCATCCCTCCCACCCCCCTCCACTCCAGCAACCCTCAGTTTGTTTCCTGAGGTTGAGTCTCTTATGGTTTGTCTCCCTCTCTGGTTTCGTCTTGTTTCATTTTTCCCTCCCTTCCCCTTTGATCCTCTGTCTTGTTTCTTATCTTCCACATATGAGTGAAGTCATATGATAATTATCTTTCTCTGACTGACTTATTTTGCTTAGCATAATACTCTCTAGTTCCATCCACATTGTTGCAAATGGTAAGATTCATATTTTTTTTTTTTTTGATGGCTAGCTTAGTGTTCTTATGTGTAAATCACAAGTCTTATATAGGTGACCTCAATGTCTCCCAGGTAAGAGTCTCATGTATAACCTATACAGCGATGACATACAAAGCCACAGACTGAAGTGTTCAGTCCTTGCTAAAGAATGACTTTCCCCAGGGGCGCCTGGGTGGCTCAGATGGTTAAGCATCTGCCTTCGGCTCAGGTCATGATCCCAGGGTCCTGGGATCGAGCCCCGCATCAGGCTCCCTGCTAGGCGGGGAGCCTGCTTCTCCCTCTGCCTCTGCCCCTCTCTCTCTCTCTCTCTCTCTGACTCTCATGAATAAATAAATAAAAAAAAAAAAAAACATTTAAAAAAAAAAAGAATGATTTTCCCCAGAATTTGCATAAATATGATGAAATCCTGAAAATGGTTAGCAAATTAGTACAGTGTCTCCTCAGAATCATTCTTGCTATAGTCAACATTGTTGCTCCAAGTTCATCAAAATAAATTATAAGCCGGGGCGCCTGGGTGGCTCAGTCGTTAAGCGTCTGCCTTCGGCTCCGGTCGTGATCCCAGGGTCCTGGGATCGAGCCCCGCATCAGGCTCCCTGCTCCTCGGGAAGCCTGCTTCTCCCTCTCCCACTCCCCCTGCTTGTGTTCCCTCTATTACTGTGTCTCTCTCTGTCAAATAAATAAATAAAATCTTAAAAAAAAAAATCACTCTGTTTCAAATAAATAAATAAAATCTTAAATAAATATTTAAAAAAAAATAATAATAAATAAATTATAAGCCTAGAACAGTGCCAGTTATTTTCAGACACTATCAAGTGACATAAGTTTAACTGTGACACCCTTGAAGTAAAGTGTACTGGTTCTCGGGATGGTGGTACCCGGGACTTCCGAGTGGCAGATATAACCTGAGACCCACAAAATCTGCTCATGTGGAAGACAAAGTGCCTTCAAGAGATTGTGATTAGTTAGTTATTTGGCTTCAGAATTTTAATTGATGAACATCTTATGAGGGGTGATCAGTACCTCGCTGATACTGGTAATGTTTTCTTCTTTGTTTCTTTGTTTCTTTCCTTTCTTCCTTTCTTGCTTTTACTTTTTGGAAACAAGGAAATTCAGAGGCAAACTATACCCAAGCCTCTCTCTAACTTTAAATTCAGAGAGGCATGTCACTCTAATAAGCACTCATACTAAATGATGATTATTCAAATAACTTTTTTACAACAAATAAAAAATAAAGCATTAGGAGTATTGAAGTAGAAACAAAATAATAGAAAAGCATATTTATTTTTATTCACTTTGTGTCATCTATTATATATACAATACACTGACTTATCTCCTCACAACCTGCCCAGAGAGGAAGTATAAGGAGTCCTTTCTAGAAATAAGTATATAACTCAGAGATACTTATGTAATAGAGCAGAGAGTCAAGCTGATGGAGTAACTGTGCCTGGCAATACAAGAAGTCAGGGGCGTCACGGAGAAGGTCGTACTTGTATTGGGCTCACCTGGCAAAGGAGAGAAAAGATCATTATAAACATAAGGAACAGCATTGATAAATGCAAAAAGGCTTTGATGAGCAGGCATTTTTAGGGAATGCGAATACTTTGGAGTGGCTGAAGCATGGAATAAGGAGGAGGAATAAATGCACTAAAATTGGAATAGTGGTTTGGATCTTCAAACAAGGCTCTTTCCTCATTTACAAGGAAAGTAGAAATTTGCCCTCTGCTCAATAGAGGTACATTGAGGAATCTTAAATGATGTCATATTTTTATTAAAAAAAATTTTTTTTTAATTTTTAAATTAAAAAAAAAAAACACTGGGTGCCTGGGTGGCTCAGTCGTTAAGTGCCTGCCTTCGGCTCAGGTCATGATCCCAGGGTCCTGGGATCGAGTCCCACATCGGGCTCCTTGCTCGGCGGGAAGCCTGCTTCTCCCACTCCCCCTGCTTGGCATTCTCTCTCTCTCTGTCAAAAAATAAAAAAAATAATAAAATAAAATCTTAAAAAATTTTAAAAAAACAGCAAAACACTGACAGCAAAGTGGGAAATAAGGCTAGAGGGGAAGGACCCTAGGCAAGATGAGGTAGGAGAATACGGTATTAACCAAAGAGAGGACAATGAAGCTTGAATGTTGTAGATGGTGATGGCAGCAGAGAAACAGACTTTGTGAGGATTCAGGAGATAAAAGGTCACCAGATTTGCTAACTGAGCAGATATGAATGCCAAGAGAAGGAGAATCGATGTGAAGTTTCCTCAGTATGAGAAAGAAGAGAATATGTCATTGGTTTTTTTCCCCCTGCTTTGCTCAAGGGAATCAGCATTGAAGTAAACATATGAGGCTAGAGGTCTGGAGAGAAGTGAAGTTAAAAATAATGAAGTAATATCTTCAAGTAGAAGTTGAGTCTCAGAGTGCCAGGGAACTCAGGTACAGGGAAAAGCAAAGACTACCAAGAATAAATCCCTGGAGAGCAGTGGGGCCTATAACATTGAGTTCTGGAAGCAAGTGGAAATTGTGGAAACACTCACTATCCTCTCTCCTTTGTTTCCTTTCTTCCCTCTTCACGTTTCTTAAAACTCTGAAGTCAAATAAATGGTCATTTCACTTTGAGAGTTGCATTGAAAAACGCCCTTCTTATTGCAACTTGTTTTTCTGGACAGTTACGTCTAACCTAGCCTTTTCTATGTTCTCAGAGATGTCCTTCCCTCTTAACTTCCCCTAGCAGGACTCTTCACACCGTTCAGGAGAAAGCCTGCTTGACTACCATACTTGAGGTCCACTTGCACCCTATGAATTCTCTCTGCCAATATTATGTTTGATTTTCTTCACAGTGTTGAGTGAGAACAGAATTGTATTTGTGTTTTTACCTTTTTGTTTTCTGTCTTCTTTTGGTACAATATAAACTTCATGAAGGCAGGGAATTTTTCTTGTTCTGTAAATGCAGTGTCTGGAAAAAATGCCTGGCATATAGTAGACACTAAATAATTATTTGTTGAATAAATAAATAAGACTGACAGTCATCATTCTAGAAACAAAACTATGTAAACTTTTAAAGGAAGCTCCATAACAAATTAATGTCACTTTTGCTTTGTTCTTAAGAAATTTTGACCATATTAATATTTTACAAAACTTTTAGTGCAAAATTACAGAAACAGAAGGTGCTAAAAGACATATATATATATATATATATATATATATATATATATATATATATATAAATTTTCACCCCTAAAAAATGTATTCCAGTTTGAGGGTTTAATTTTTTATCTCTACTGGGCATTTAAAGAACATTTTAAGGAAGGACTTGTATAGAAAATATAATTCTAAACATTGCTTTGGAAGTAATAGCAAAGACTTTACTAAAAGGGGAAGAAAGAGACCTTCATATGCAAATGTATGGCATTTGAAAATGTCATATAGCTACATCTACATATAAATAAGCTGCTCTATGAATTCCAGGGAAGGGAGATTTTGTATAGTATCAGCCAATTTCTATATCAAAATAAAATAAACTGATAGAGTAGCAATGAGTTAAGACATGGAAGAACACATCTTCACTACCTCTTAATACATTTGTGGCACTTCAGGTCATAGACCACCTGGCCAAATTCAAACCAAAATGAAATCAAATCCCACAATACTTGACTAGTAATAGAAATGAACCAGCTAGAAGAAAAAGGACTCGCAGATGAAAAAAAAAGGGGGGGGGGAGAGAGAGAGAGAGACAACTTCCTATCAGGTATTTGCTTCCTTCTAAATATTGACATAGAAATCAAGGGCCTCATGATTGTTTTTCATGTGAAATTTTAAAGATTGTATTAGAAAGACTTATAATTCTTACCTCTTTGCTATTTCATATTTGTACTATTGCCTTGGTACAAAATGGTTACTTTGGAAAAATTCCTCTAGTAAACCACAGCATGTAAACTACCAGATGGGGATAAATAACTCCTTTATATTAAATGAATTATCCTTCCAGGACACCAGGGTACCACTCTACCAAGTATATTTTTTCTGCACCGTTAGGGTGCTCCTTGCTCCTGGAAAAGTTAATTAGCCTCATCCAAACAGGCAGCCCATTCATGGGGACCAGGTACCCAGGTGTTATTTTTACTATAGGTCATTTGTTCCTTTCCAAGTTAACACTATAGAGTTCATCACAGGAAAAAGAAAAATTAATAAATTGTCTTATGCAGCTCTTACTAGCCATTTTATGGAGTCCATGTGGGAATAGTGTTTACCCAACAGCAGGAGCTACCAGAAATCTGTCAGGTGGTGCCTGCATCAAAATTGCATGTTGGGTGTTAAAAAGCATAATGAAGCCTGCCCTCATCCTTGCACAGCATATTTATGAGGGCGCTGGGGCTAACAGAGTAAGCTTCTAGAATGATTACTGAAGGGAAACACTAGAAAAAAACTTGTTAATAGGCTGGAGGTATCAGTGTGGAAGAAAAGGGAAAATGCAATAGTCAGAGGAACCCAAGAAATCAGAATGGTCTTCAGATGAGTAATATAATTGCTACCTTTTATTGAATATGGCCGAATGCTTGGCATTTTATTAGTGCTTCTCTTTGAAAAGACCCTTCAAAGAAAGAATTATTATCACCATTGTAAAGATAAAGAAATTTAGGCTCAGAAAGTTTAAGCAGTTTTCCCAAGGTCAACTAGCCATAAGAAGTCGAGAAAATGTGTAAACTGATACTTTGACCGCAAGGCTGGCTGATCTCTTTCTATTACACCAGCCTGCCTCTTGGCATATAGAGTAATAGGGAAAAGGGTAGCAAGACGTATGTTGGCTACATTTGAACTATGTAGTCAGTCTCTTGTGGCAGATATTAAGAAAACCAAAAGCAAATCCTTTATGAGGATTAAAAATATCATATCAAAGAACATGTTCAGAAAACTAAAGAAGGAAAAAGAAGTAGACAAAATTTTGTTGACTTTTTGCTAAAATGTGCTGACATTTGGAGATATTTATGTTTTTCTGAACATCTGGTGGATATTAGTATGTTTTTATTCACAGTCTTCCATTAATAATGATAAAAGGAAGCTGAGTAATTATGATACACTGCCACAATGAATGAATATTATGCGTGTTTTTTCCAATGTATTACAGAATCTCATCATTCCATCAAATAGAAAAACATAAAGTTATTTTTAAAAAGTGGAATATGGATGTTATCTTCTTGTAACAAACTTGTTTCCCATCAGAATAGATCGTATTGAGTCAGCAACTCTCGTATTTAAGACATAAGAATACATTTCAAGTCATAAGACTTGTTATTAATAAGTGATTCAAATTACACTATTAATATTGCCTTTAGTTTGAAAAATGACCTAAATCTGTTATACATTTTTTTTTGTTTTGCCAAGAGATAATTCCATTTCTTTCATAAGACTTCATGGAAGAGAGATTATTTTATTAGAGATAGAGACACCATGGCTTTGTCTCCTTTGTAGATTGTCAAAATGAAGTATATCTTTACTGACTCTATAATCCTACCCCTGGCTTTTATCGAGGGCTCCTTCATCTTCACAGAGTTCTTACAAGTATCTACTACTGAATATAACTGAATCTCTTCCATAAAACACCAGCAACAGCATGTCTTCAAAGGCTGGCTAAGATCAGCATGACAGTGGAACTGCAGTTCCTGATGGAGAGGCATCCTCTCCATGAGTGGGAACACTACACGTATTTGCATGTGCCCTTTGGTGGGTGCCTACTTTATAGCAGGATGATGTGATAGCTTTTATGACATGTACTGCACTCCTTAATCCACACCCCCTACCCTCATTTCCTTTACCCTATGCTCCAGAAACTGCCAGTTTCCCTACAAACCATGTTCTATCTGCCATCTGGGTTTTTGTATATATGTATGGAATACTCACATGCTTCTTTCATTTGTCTAATTCTTATGTATTCTTCATGTTTCAGCTTAGATAACCTTCCTCTGGGAATGAAGATGATTAAGACAGCCACTTTCATTTACTGAGCACTTACTATGTGCCAGGCATTGAGCTTAATAAATGCTTCTTTATATTTAGAAGCTCATTTACTCATTATGTATATTAGTTAAAAAGAACTATAATTTATTGAGTACTTACTGTGGGCCAGATATTGCTTTAAATGTTTTATAGATATTTTACAGACATTCATAAAGGTTAAATAATGTGGTTGTGGTCACAGAGTTGGGGAGTGTGGTGTGGGGGGGGTCAAAATTGAACCCACACATTAAGTCAAGCTCCCAAGCCTGCAATCTTATTGCCTCACAAGTGTTCATGGGTAGGACCATCATTTCAACCGTTTTAAAAATGATGAAGCAGAGGCCCTTCACTCCCCACCTTCACTCTGGAGTCTGGGCATAAATTCTTCTACGTGCTGTTTGGCCTCTCCCCTTACCCAGTCATCATGTCACGTTGTATTTGCCATTTTGGTTTTCTGTTTCCTTCTTTCTCGATGAGGAAACAGAAGCCTTGAGGAGGGAAGTCACTTGCCAGAAGACCGTTAACAATATTAAATGTTCATGCTGAGATTTGGGCTCTCTCTGTTCCAAAGTCTGCATTTTTCCCCCTGCTGAACAATCTCTTGTAAATGTGAGCCAGGGAATTTCTCCACAGATGTGCATGCCAGTAAAAATGAAAGCAAAATGACTTACAAGGATACAGAGAATATTTCTAGGTCTATTGCTTCATTCTTGTTTGGTTCCTTTAGATAATATGTTTTAAAACATGACTATGAGGACATGTGATGACAACAACTAGTAATAACTAAAAAGTTTATTAAGTGCTTATTATTTGCTAGCTATTCTTTGGAGGGTTTTATGTGGATATTCTCATTTATTCCTCACAGTAACCCTGTGATGCAAACCCTATTATTATCCCCATTTTGCAGGTGAGGAAACTGATCCACAGAGGGGCTTGCTTTAAATCCACAACTGGTAGGTGCAGGAACTAGATCTTGAACTTAATTTGACATAACTCCTCATTTGTAGGAAAAATGACATTATTTTCAGCATTACCAAAAATTCACTGTCAATTACAAAACTCTTTGACTCATATAACATATCAGTTGTATATTATGAGACTAACAGCAAACTTGCCTTATGTTCACTACCCTTCAGAGAAACTGATAAATCCTTAGAGAATAAGAGAGAAATGAGTGTGCCTAAAGCACTTCATGCTCATATTTTGCTCCTAATTTCTTTGGAATGGCCTAGCTTGAAAAGATGATAAAAGGCTTGTATGGGTCCAACTTTGTTTAGCACAAAGACAGATGGGATCTTGGGATTCTGCAAAGCTGTTCCTCTGCTGGGCATACTTCATCTTCTCTATATAAACTGATCTTCTTTAATTGGTGTGGAAGATTCATTGTTCTGACTCTCAGACAAGGATTTCCACACTGTATGTGTTTAAGCCTGGCAGGGCTCTGAAAGGACAGTCTTGTCATGTCTAAGCGCAGTCGGGACACTGTAATATGCTTCCAGTGACCTGAGACCAATAAAAAAATAGAGATATGAAAGAAGTTTTGACCCTCAAAAACAATTAGTTCATCCCTGGCACTGCCCGCTATGATAGAAAACATTGTGGAGCTCCAAGGGCATGGAAATACACTCAGTCAAGTTTGGGAACTAGACAATCTGTTTTCTAAAAACAGTATGAGGACACGAAGACAGTGAATATTGAAGTTTTAATAAGCTAAGGGAAGTATGATTTCACATTTCTACTATGAGATGTTGTTAATAAGTAATAAAAAGCCTTAAATCTGAGCTAATCAAATAAGAGTAAATTTTTATAGATAGATAGATAGATAATAGATGATAGATAGATAGATGATAGATAGATAGATAAATAGATTTTATTTATTTATTTGAGAGAGAGAGAGGGCACGAGTTGGGGGAGGAACAGAGGGAGAGAAAGAGAGACAAACAGACTCCCTGCTGAGTGGGGGAACCCTATGTGGGGCTCGATCCCAGGCTCCTGAGATCATGACCTGAGCCACCCAAGTGCCCTGTAAGAGTAAATTCTTAAACTCAAAGAGTAAATCTTAAACTCAAAGACCAAATCATTCCTTTTTAATCTCCCCACACACACACAAAAAGGAAGAATCACTTGATACTTTTATTTTTTTAATTAGTGTATTTTTTGTAAAAATAAAATATTTATATTATAGGAAATTATCTCTGCTACCCAGAGATACTGACTGCCAAAATAGCTGTCAAAATTTTGGTGATTTCTTCCCAGACTTTTGTATTTTGCACACATTATATATTTCAGTATCCTA
Source organism: Leptonychotes weddellii (assembly GCF_054177405.1). Classification (NCBI taxonomy): domain Eukaryota; kingdom Metazoa; phylum Chordata; class Mammalia; order Carnivora; family Phocidae; genus Leptonychotes; species Leptonychotes weddellii. Next base: position 38,827,429 of record NC_138371.1, read on the forward strand.
CTCATTTTCCTATGTCACCAAAATCTTTCACAATTTTTTCTGCTTGAGCAATATTTTATCATTTAGTTACAACACAACTTACTTAACTATATTACACTATTGCTGAAAATGTTGGTAGTTTCCCAGTTTTCATTTTTATAAAGGATGTTGCAGTTGATTTATTCATAACATGAGTCTTTGCTTCCAAGCCTCCTTATGTATAATACCATATTAGTTTCTGAAAGTTTGTATTTTCTTTTCCACCAGTGATATCTTAAATTCTGGCCTCTGCACTCTCAGCCCCTGCCCAACTAACATAAGCTGTGGACTGCCAATTAACAGAGTTCTTGTCCAGATAGACTAAAGGGCCTACTTATCAGATACCGTGCTGAACAACTGAACTGTCCTACTATTTGCTGTCAACTTTTAGACACAGCCTGATACAAAGCTTAAAAAAAATAATGTCCCACGTATCGTCTAATCTAAGTAAACAGACCCAAACAATACATGTAGTAAAAAGGCTAGAAGTAAATAAATTAAATGTTGACAGTGGTTTTCTTTAGGTTGTAAACAATGAGGACTTTCTATCCTTTTACTTTCTATATTTTATACTATTCTTAAATCAATATGAATCACTTTTATAATGAAAAATACCCAAAATACTTTATTTTTAAGAAAAAAATATAGAAACTAAGCAATTTAGCCCTCTCAAAAACCTCACATTCTTCACATTGAATGATACACAGTTTCCCATTAGTAAGTGAAAGCCCTAGAGTCATAGCCACACCTACAATCCAAGTGGAGGAGGAAGGCAATCATAGGGATCTCTCCAGGCAAAAAAAAACATTTCTGTCTCAATTATCTGTATCTTCCAGACAAAATTGTTTTCTGGCCTGGAATTATCCAGATGACTGCCTCTTTCATTTTTTCCCCTAACTCTACATGTACAACTCTAAGACAATCCTTTACCATTAAAAAATTGAGAAGAAAACTCCAGATTAAGAAGGGAAACAGAAAAATTGGGTTGTGGGTATATGAGAACTCTTTGTACTATCTTTGTAACTTTTCTATAAACATAAACTATTCTAAAAAAAAGTTCATTTAAAAAAATGAGAACACATGGCCTCTGGAGCTAGTTTTCTGCCTTTGAGCTACTGTATGACATTAGGGAATAATTGAATATTTCTGGCCTCTACCTCCTAATATATCAAGGAAAAAAAATACACGCACACACACACACACACACACACACATTCATGTTCATTACCTAACGTTTAGGGGTGTTGCAGTCACATATAAAATATTAGCTACAAAAAAACTTTAAAAAATACAAATCATTAAACAGAGTGAAATAATAATATAATTGAATAATCTATTGGCCAAAATAGAACCTATTTTATATAATGGAAATTAAAGACAACAAACTTATCTTTGAATAATTTATATTTTCTTGAGATAATTTTTTCAAAAAGAGAGAAAAGTGCTTTGCTTAAAAGCATTCGTCAGTGATGTTTTTTCACTGTCTAATTTTTCTTTTCATTTCATGATATTTTTTATCTTGTCTTTAAATTTACATCTTGAAGTCCCTTGTAGACCATTATAAATGTCCTTCCTCCTACTTCAGATGTCCTTCAACCTACTAAAGATTTCCATTTAATAATCAAAAATTTGCTTAATATTATTAATAGACATTTCACCATTTCACCCCTTAATAATTTTCTTACTAAACTATGAATTTATTCCAGTTAACATCAATTATGTTGTATACATACCCAAACATAAACATAGAGTTTTCAAAAATCGTAATCAGAGATCCATCGTGTTTATACATCAGTGCTTAATTGATTCTCCTTCAGTCTTCTCCATTACACAAAAAAGACACTACCCAGATGTACAAGCCAAAAACCTAGTCATCTTTGATTCATTCCTCCCATGTTACAATTCACAAACAAATCATATTCAGTCTACCTTTCAGATTTATGTGCAATAGAAGTTTTGTTGTTTCGTTTTCTCCCTTCTTTGCTGCTACCCAAGTCCAAGACTTAGAAACTGTCTTTCACCCACACTACAACAATGGTCTCCTATTTGTTCTTTGTCCTTTCTTTTTCCACTTGACGATCTCTTTTCCATATCAGTCAGATCTGCTCAAAACTATCCAAAGGGTTGCCAATTGCACTTTAAATTGGTACTCCTTAACATGGCTTACAAAGTTCTATGTAAAAAGGAACTCACTGATTCTCTAATTCATCCTGGCCATCTCTCTATTCCACCTGACACCCTCCACAATAGCCACAATGCTGGTTCCTGGAACACCTCTTCCCTACATTAGCATATTTTTCCATTTGTACCATTCACTTAGGCCAGGAGTCTTCCCAAGGCTCTTCTGGACAGCTCTTCTTCATCCTTCCTTCTCTACTATGCCTTCCCTTACTCTCTAAAGTAGGTCTCCCACCCTGGTCTGCTATATCTGAACATGCTATTTTTCCATGTAACATTTCTAATTGAGATGTTGGGTTTTTGTTTGTTTTTCATTCTGTAGGCTGCCCATCTCTGTCTCTCTAACATGTATGTCCTTCAGGAGAGAAATTTTGTCTGTTTGACTCACCACTGTATAGTAATTGGCATATAGGAGGAGATCAGTCAATATTTTTAATTGAACAAATAAGTTGATGAATTAATTTGGCATAGATATGACCAAGATCTAGTAAATTCCAAACATCATAAGAGAAAATGTTTCTTATCTACCATGGATCCAAAGCTCTACATGGTCACACACCAAGAGCCAAAAGTCGTGGGTTGATACTGATAGGATTCATTATAGAACGAGTGAGGTGCTTTGTTTGAATTATCTATGCCATATTCCACTCCCATCTCTAGACAGAGTCATTTTGGGCTTTTTCTATTTCAAAATAAATGGTTCCTTATAAGCTCCAGTTCTAAATGTCGGCTGTTTTATTTCTAACGAATAAAATAGGTGTTTGACTTTCTCCAAATTCAAATTTGTACATGTTTTATAACCCCTATTGATTTCTTGAGTGGTTAACCATGTACTTGGAGAGTGTAAATTATGCACTGGGAGTGTGTTAGACTTGTTAAAAGGTAAACTAACACTGGATACCACAAAGTACCATTTAGAACTAATATCAAGCCCTAAATGCTGTCCAAGTGGAAAGAAGCTAAGATCCACATCTCATCCTTAACTATGTCTAGAGCAGCTTTTTGTACTCAGAGTTATCACTGACCAGAAATTAGGGAAGTACCAGAAGCAAATCAGTTATTCAAAACTGGGAAGAAGGGAGAGAGAGAGAATGAACCCATAGCTATTTAGAATATTTGGGGAATGAACTGTCCTAGATTTAAAAGATTTGCATTTTACTGAAGGATAACACTTCAAAGAACATTTAATGTTCAAATTTTCTTAATGGAGTACTATAAACTCCCATCCTTCTTAAACAGAAGATGCTAAATAAACTAACATTTTCTTAATGAGTAAGAATTCCATAAAGCATTATCTATTCAGGCATTTTGAAATCGCAGATAGAGTGGGAGGTCATACCCCACCTGTGACCTGGAATTTTTTTGTTTGAAAGGTCTTTGGTGTCAGTTTGATTCTTGGTCATTTGCTTCTTTCTAATAAAGGTAAAATGCAGCACCATTTGTTGTATGACAAAATGATTATGTAAGATGACTGCCTTTCTTACAAGATGAATTAATAAGTCAAAAACAAATGTAGCCCCTTCCATGAAGTTTTCCTCTCCTCTCAAAAATTCTTCTTTACCGGGGTGATTAGCATCCTTTGACATATCAGCACCTTTACATAGTTTTTGTGTTACAAATGCAATGAACCATGGATATTTCAACATAAATTTAAACTAAGGTAATCATATCATCTATCACCCAAATGCAGAAGCTTTTGAGAGTAAAATTATGCTGGAAAAATAAACATAAACTGAGACTGCCCAAGTCACATACTGACTGAAACCAATCTTTCAGCTCATTTTCACTAATTCCATATAGGTTATTAGAAAATATATTTCATTAGTGTGAGGGTTTGATTGCTTAACTGTAACTGTATTAGTTTGCTAGGGCTGTCATAATAAATTACCATGAACTGGGTGACTTAAAAAAACAGAAGTTCATAATCTCATAGTTCTGGAGACCAGAAGTCTGAAATTAAGGTGGGGTTGGCAGTGCTACACTCTCTCCAAAGGCTCAAAGAGGGAGGAACTCCTTCCTTGCCTCTTCCAGCTTCTGGTGGCTCCTGCATTTCTTGGCTTGTAGAAGGATAGCTCTGATCTCTGCTCCCATCTTCACTGGACTATCCGCTTGTGTGTCTTCATGTAGCCTTTTTATAAGAACCTTTTCTTGTGTGTCTTCATGTAGCCTTTTTATTGGATTTGGGGTTTGGTCTAATTCAGTATGAACTCATCTGAACTGATTATGTATTTCCAAATAAGATTGCATTCTGAAGTTCCAGGTAGGCGTGAGTTCCGGGGCAGGCAGGAGGGGGAGCATTATTCCTCCCAGTACAGTAACTAATAAAATATTTGGTTATTATATTACCAAATAACCATTAGACAGAAAGTTTTACTGAGGGTAAAAAAAATGTAATATACAGGGCATGAGAAAGACTTGTTCATTCGTATTATCATGTCTCTAATGTAAGAGGTTAAATGGAGAAACTACCCAGAAATCTATGATGGATTATCACATCATTAAAGCTTTTATTTTAGGAAACAATACCACCTTTATTAGCTGTCTTATTCTGCTTAAACACAAAGATATTTGATTTGTAGACATATACTAAGATATAATTGAGAAATACCATTAAAACAGAATAACTTTTCAATGCCATTAAACCGTTCAGAGGCTATGCTATGTTCAGAAATTACTTCTTAGAAAAACTATAAAATTCTGCTTAGAATTGACTCCATGACTTTTTTATTATCAGTTTTATTTAGAATGCTAATTTGAAATGTTAAACCAACTTTCAGAAATACTCATAGCACAATCAACTATATTTGTTTCTTAAAATTATTTTGTCTCATCACTGCATATTAGAAAAGATGGTGTACCTTCTAACCCTTTCAATGAGAATCACTTACATTAATTTGGTCAAATACTAACATATGGCAGTACTCCAACTTTGCAAATGAATCCAAATCTACACTATAAATTCTCTGATTGCCCTTTTTGGGCCATGACATCATACAGGAGAAATGTGCAAACTCATCAACCCATCAATTGCCTATATTTGCACATTTGAGTCATTTATAGGTATCTTTCTTGTCTTTTATGGTTAGCAACACATTTTTGCTCTCCAGCCTTTTATCTTTCACTGAAGAAGACTGAAGATGCACAGCAAATATGGCTTTTACTTGTGCATCTATTCCTGTCATACTGAATATATACATTCTAGTGAGTACACTAGAGTTCTCCACCATATTGCACCTTACCTGTCATTTTTTTTTTAAAGATTTACTTATTTATTTGAGAGGGGGCAGGGGCAGAGGGAAAGGGTGAGGGAGAGAGAACCTCAAGCAGACTCTCTGCCGAGGATGGAGACAGATGCAGGGTTTGATCCCAAGACCCTGAGATCATGACCTGAGCAGAAATTAAGAGTCAGACGCTCAACCGACTGAACCACCCAAGCACCCCCATTTTTTTTAGTAGGCTCTATGCCCAGCATAGAGCCCAACGCAGGGCTTAAACTCACCACCGGAGATCAAGACCTGAGCTGAGATCAAGAGTCAGACGCTTAACCGAGCCACCCAGGCATCCTTTACCTTGTCATTTAAAGTAGGGATTGTCTGTGACTTTAAGGACACATTACCAAAATGCAGCTGGCTGTTTGAGGCAAACAACTAATCTTTTGAAAGCTGCCACACCAAGGTACCTGTGGCTTCCACATATATTGCCTATGCCTATAATATTTATTCATTTATTCATACTACTTATTAAACACCCATTTTGTGCTAGTCCTTGTTCTATACCCTGGAGATAGTACAGTAAACAGTACATAGTCTTTGCCCTAAGGGAACGTATAGTCTAATGCAAAGCTTTCTTATGTGCCCTGAATGAATAACTGGTATGTTAATTCATCAATCCACCTCAGCTTTCAGGAAGCTTGGGTGGCTAGAGCCCCCAGGATGGTGGTCTCCTTCTTTTACCTAAAACCAAATGTTATCATTTTCTATGTGTGTCACTATGTGAAAAATCTAAAGATGCCTTGGTCCAATGCAGCGTTTCCCAGAATGGAGTCTGATGGAACAGTCCCACAAAATGTTCCTGTAAGAGAGGCTCGCTAAACAAATAAATTTAGGAACACCCCATAATGTGTGTCCTTTCTTGTCATCTCACAATACAAGTTAGCCTTTTAAGACTCAGAAAAGGTGATCTAGGCTGACTAATCAGAATTTGGAAATCAGAGGCATTTAGGTGAGTTAGTATGGGCTCCTGCAGGGAGAATGATTAAAGTGTAAAAAGAGAAGAACTTTAAGAAAGCATCAATACTTGAAGAATCCGTTGGAAAAGAGAAGCCTACAAAATAGTCTAGGAAATAAAAAACCCCCAAAAATAACCAACAAAAACCAAAAACCTAGTATGGAAGTCCAGGGAAGAGAAACCTTCAAAAAGGTGGAAGTGGTCAGCTGTATCAAATTACTGAGAGATCGGGACATTGGAAATCAGAGAGGAGACTACTAGTTTTATCACTAAAGATGCTGTGGGTTGACCGAGGTCACAGCAGTTTTTCTGAAGGGGTGACCAGAGAGCCATGGGTAAATAGTGAATGGAAGTCAGTGCAGGAAGTAAAGAAACAGGAGTGGAGACAATACTTTTATGAAGTTTAGCTTCTTAAGAAGAAGAGAAGGGAGACAAGAGGCCTACAAAGGCACATGCATTATGAGAAGTTTGTAAATTCTTGTTTTAAGAAGGAAGACATTCGAAAATGTTTAAATGCTAGTGGCAAGGAGCAAAGAGTGAAGGAGAATTGAAGATACAGGAGAGGAAGGAGATCACTGATGGAGAGAGCCCTTGAGGAGGATGGAGAAGTTGGGATTCATGATGGTTTGCCCTCTGACAAAATATCTCTCCCAGGATAGGAGGAAGAGAAAAGAAAAGAAAAGAACTGGTTTTCAGAGCAGCAGTAGGATCCATGTGGGATAAAGAATCAGAAATCATAAAGGGCGAACAATAAATAAGATATGGAGGCCAGATACTGTCTTCTTTTTAATGAGTTCTTAACTACATGGTCTGCATATTACACTGGCAAGAGCTGGCTTTGACCCCGGTTCTGCTTACTGATTGTGTAAATTTCTAAGATAAGCAATTCAACCTATTTGAGCTTACTTTTCCTTATTTACGCAAAATAGGATTTTTATAAATCTACCTTAAAGAGCTGTAATAAGGAATACATTTTTATCATGTTAAGTATTAACAATGTTGGGCATGTTGTAGATTCTCCAGTGAATGTAGATAATATTTATCATCATCTTGTCTTGCAAATCTGTTTTCTTGGCTATGTTTAGAAGACAACAAACAAAATCATGGGGAGACAACCAATAGATATAGTATGTTACATGCAGTGCATAGCACAGCACCAGACACATAGTAGGTACTCAGGAAATATTCATTTAACAAATTACCAAAAGCCATTTTTTGTCTTACTGACATTATTAAAACCTTTATTTCTGCTGCACTTCAGTGAATGCTCCAGCCTAAATCCTCCTCACTCTCTGTTGGTTAATAACTTCAGAGTCACAGAGGAAAACAAATGTGTCACCTAGAAAGGTTTATCTGAGCGGTTTAACCATTTCTGCAAATGCAGCCCATGAAGGGAAAAATGGCTCATTCACATAGCCCAGAAGGCAGAAGTGAACAGGACCTGAACCCTCTGTCACTTGCTCTGTCATTTTCAGCATTGTCACTGAACAGGCTCATTAAGAAAGGATGCCCAGTCAGCCACTGAGCAAATAAACTTGGCCAGAAATGTATAGATTTAGTTTAAGACTAAAGAAAGAAGGGAAGGGGTGTATTCTTGACATAAAATGGCTTCCTGTATTTTTTTTTTTTCTTTCTCTAAAGTTTGTAGTAAACTTTGTCGTCGAAGAACAGCTTGGAAGTAAGAAGGGTTGCTGCAGCAAAAGCTCAGTGGGGAAAGCTCTAGCAAATTGCCCCAGATAAGCTTAAGGCAACTCCAGCTCTGGACTCCTGAGAGGTTAATGATCCCTACCTCTTCTCAAGGCCTGATATTTATGAAGTGTTGTCAAAGACATCTAAAGTTCCATAAAATACTATATTTTTAAAAGGTCTTCAAGCTAAATCCTCTAAACCTATAGGAGTTACCCACTTGCTGAGAGTTAATAGGCTCTTGACTGAATGGTGAAGTTTGAAAAGGACCATTAGAGGCCGAGTACAGTTTCTCCCAGTAGCCTGCTCCCTTCACACTTTTGAGGACTCTGCCATCCGAAGCCAGGCAGGGCATTTCAGGGCAGAGGATAGAGCAAATGGCTAAAAATCTGCTTATTTTTCTTTTAATAATAAACAGGTAAGAATATATTTATTTTATATTATATATATATAATATACATATATGATATATATTTTTTGGAGGTCCAGAATTTATAGCTAAATCTGTGATTTAGCCTTGTGATGCCAAGTCCTGGAATTGTAATAACTGTATTTGGGTGTCATAAGTTAAAATGCTTACATACAAGTTTCTTTCCCAAGATTGTACAGATTTCTCAGCTTTTATCTATGTAAATATATTACCAGTAGAAACTGAGATAATAAAACCCCATGCAAATAATCGTGCAATATTGTTGCATTTCAATCACTCCAGCCTCCAAATTACTATTCTATTTCAGATGCTAGTACTTTTTCCAATTTAAATTCAAGCAATTATTGAATAATGTCATTAAGGCCTTGCCTGAGAATGTAGTAACATGAAAATTAGTTTTCCTCTGCTTTATTTTAATTTGTATGTCCAATAGGAAATTTATACACACAAGTGGTAATATGGATAATCATATTTCACATCTTATATTAGTGCCTGATCGATGGTGGGGTAAAAAAGAATTTCTCCCAATCTCTGCCCGTCCTACTCCCAACCCAGATCACTGCCTAACTGGGAAAATTTTGGATCCAAATAGTTTCAATGACTCTTCTGAAAAAAATAGGTTCAACTGGTAGAAGAAATATTACATTTGTAGCAAAGGACTTGGTTTCTGTTTTGAAGTTATTTTTCCAAATCTTTAACAGAGATTAAATAACTAAGAACATTGTGACTGAGTCTCTGCTCTTTACAAAACTTGAGAATTGATTGTATCCTGAAATGCTTTCGTGTCCCTTGCACTCGCCAGTCACCTGTAGCTGGCATTCTCATTTGAGTCTCTGTCTTAGAGGCTTAAAAAAGGAGAGACCCTTCTCATCTACTCATCTGTGCTTTGAAGAAACTATGACAGCAGGTAAAGCTATTATGGAATTTGTTAAGTTGCAAGAACTCCTATTGCATTACATTCAGAACCTGTTCAATAGGAATGCTTTTCTGGTCTTTAAAAAACTATTGCAACTCAAGCTAGATATGAGGCTTTACTGCCACCTCATACGTATATACCTGATAAGGAGAGGAAATCCTAAGAATTATATATCTTCTCTGAAACCAGCTCTAATCAACACAACGGGAATAATCATGACTTCACTTCCAAATTCATAATTTGATTCTGTCCCAGGCACAATATAAATATAATAGAAAGAAAGACATTTTTTTTTTCATATTTTCAAATGGCTTTGGCACTATGGCAGTAAGTAGGAGACAGGTAAAATCGAGTAATCCCAACAGGTGTGCAAGTGCATGAATACAAGGGGTTTCCTTGCACCATTATTAAATGTAAAAAAAAAAAATAGAAGTATTATGCAAATATATTCAAAATGGAAAATTTTAGTTTTCCGGAAAAGTGTGGCCCACTTTGTCTGCCCACAGGAAAAGCTTGTTAAAAACATAACAAATGAGATGGCACTACTCGTGTGCGTGTGCCTGTGCTTGTCAAAGATAATTTGCGATGTTAAAGCATGATGTTAGAAATTGAATTTAAAAGAAAAACAAAGCTGGGGGCATCACGTTGCCCAATTTCAAGCTATATTACAAAGCTGTGATCACCAAGACAGCATGGTACTGGCACAAAAACAGACATACAGACCAATGGAACAGAATAGAGAACCCAGATATGGACCCTCAACTCTATGGTCAAATAATCTTTGACAAAGCAGGAAAAAACATGCAATGGAAAAAAAGACAGTCTCTTCAATAAATGGTGCTGGGAAAATTGGACAGCCACATGCAGAAGAATGAAACTCGACTGTTCTCTAACACCATACACAAAGATAAACTCAAAATGGATGAAAGACCTCAATGTGAGACAGGAATCCATCCAAATCCTAGAGGAGAACATAGGCAGTAACCTCTTTGACATCAGCCACAGCAACTTCTTTCAAGATACATCTCCAAAACCTAGTGAACCAAAAGCAAAAATGAGCTTTTGGGACTTCATCAAGATAAAATGCTTCTGCACAGCAAAGGAAACAGTCAACAAAACAAAGAGGCAACCCACAGAATGGGAGAAGATATTTGCAAATGACACTACAGATAAAGGGCTGGTATCCAAGATCTATAAAGAACTTCTCAAACTCAACACCCAAAAAACAAATAATCAAGTCAAAAAATGGGCAGAAGACATGAACAGACACTTCTTCAAAGAAGA
>NC_138371.1:38838667-38867506 GCF_054177405.1 Leptonychotes weddellii
GCTTCTGCACAGCAAAGGAAACAGTCAACAAAACAAAGAGGCAACCCACAGAATGGGAGAAGATATTTGCAAATGACACTACAGATAAAGGGCTGGTATCCAAGATCTATAAAGAACTTCTCAAACTCAACACCCAAAAAACAAATAATCAAGTCAAAAAATGGGCAGAAGACATGAACAGACACTTCTTCAAAGAAGACATACAAATGGCTAACAGACACATGAAAAAATGTTCATCATCATTAGCCATCAGGATAATTCAAATCAAAACCACATTGAGATTACCACCTTACACCAGTTAGAATGGCAAGAATTGACAAGGCAAGAAACAACAAATGTTGGAGAGGTTTTGGAGAAAGGGGAACCCTCTTACACTCTTGGTGGGCATGCAAGTTGGTACAGCCACTTTGGAAAACAGTGTGGAGGTTCCTCAAAAAATTAAAAATAGTGCTATCCTATGACCTAGCAATTGCACTCCTGGGTATTTACCCCAGAGACACAGATGTAGTGAAAAGAAGAGCCATATGCACCCTAATGTTCATAGCAGCAATGTCACAATAGCCAAACTGTGGAAAGAGCCGAGATGCCCTTCAACAGATGAATGGATAAAGAAGATGTGGTCCATATATACAATGGAATATTACTCAGCCATCAGAAAGGATGAATACCCAACTTTTACATCGACATGGATGGGACTGGAGGAGATTATGCTAAGTGAAAAAAGTCAAACAGGGAAAGTCAATTATCATATGGTTTTACTTATTTGTGGATCATAAGGAATAGCATGGAGGACATTAAGAGAAGGAAGGGAAAAATGAAGTGGGGGAAATGGGAGGGAGAGATGAACCATGAAACTATGGACTCTGAGAAACAAACTGAGGGTTTTAGAGGGGAGGGGGGCAGGGGAGATGGGTTAACCTGGTGAAGGGATATTAAAGGAGGCACGTACTGCATGGAGCACTGGGTGTTATACGAAAACAATGAGTCATGGAACACTACATCAAAAACTAATGATGTATTGTATGGTGACTAACATAACATAATAAAATAAAATTTTAAAAAAAGAAGTATTCAATCCCAAAAAAACCCAAAAACTCGAGTCTCTCCCGTTGCCTCTCTTTTGCCTTCAAAATTAAGCATTACTGTAAATTTTGTGTTTACTATTTCCTTGTTTTTCTTTGCAATTTTACTAAATATATGTGTTCCCAAAACAAAAAATAAAATAAAATAAAAAAAGAAATTGAATTTAATCCACAAACATATTGTTCCCACAAAGGAAGATAATGCATAAAAGAGTTCACTTTATGCTAGAATGTCCGAACTATAGACATTGTAAATATTTAAGATATCGTATGCCCTTTGATAAAGTAAAATGTCCCCATAATTAAGCCAAAGTGATTTCCTTTATTTACTATACCTAAATAATGTTCCTACTTGTTTAATTCTTTTTCCCAGCATATCAAGAATAATATTGTACAATAAATATCAGTATATATTTATTGGTAATTTATTTTAAGTAAACATTAGCAGTAGAAATAAATATTACTTTTAGAGTTCAAAGAACATAGAGATCTGAAATAATCAAATCTCCTACACAGTAACACTCTACAGAATCTCAGCAGTAGTAAGAAGGCTTCTTTTTACCACCAGAAACTCACTACTTCAGTATACTACTCACTCACTTACTGAACAGCTTTAGTTGCTTAAAAATATGCAGTAGAAATCTGGCTCTCTAAAACATCTACTGAATCCTCCATGTTACCTCTAGTTCAGGATCTTTCCAACTTAACTCTGAAATTCTTACACAGAAGCGAATCAGTGGCACAGGGATCTGTAGATATTCCAAAGAAAGGCCTGATTAAAGCAAAGTAGTGCTATCTCCAGAGAAATATCATCTGACCAGCCCCCACAAGGCCTCCCAGACTACAGTGCACCATGGGCCAGGCCCAGCCGGTCCTCTAGCTTGTAAGTGCAGAAGTTTGATCTTACAAAATGCCAGAACTGAGTGGGCTGGAGAAAGCTGACTTATGCCAAAAAAAAAAAAAAAAAATACACAGAAAGTCAGAACTAATCAATTCAACTCATATGAAATATATAACTGTCAAATGGATAAGAAATCCAGGTGATACTGTAGGCTACAAAGAAATCAAATTATTTTAAGACTGCTCAGACAACAGACCATCAGAACAAGGGAAATGGGTTGACTGAGTGAATAGTTAGCAGCATCAGACGCTAATAGTTTTGTGCATCCATTTCTGCACCTGGGACTCTAGGTTGGCAAGTTCGGGTTGGCTTCTCAGGGCAACACCACCCTGGAGAGCACTTGAATAGAGAACATGACTTTCAGAAGCTTCTTTCGCCAAGCTCTAACCCTTGCCCCAGGAAACATTCTTTCTTTGGATACATGGATAGTTTTAGGCAAGTTTTACACTGTCATATTTCTGCTTCAATCCATAATGTGTTGCTTGGTAGATTAATTATCTGAACAACATCTTATTTACAGCTTTTGGGGAAGAAAAAGGCAGGGATAATGCTAAACACACACATACACACACTCTGGGCTATATTGACTTAAGTCTCTGAACCGCCATGCCCGGCTCTGCCCCTTTTCTACCCACTTCCCTTACTTGAGTTATGATAAGTTAAAACCTTGCCAGTCTTCATTCCCTCTGTCTCTTGCCTCCCTCCCCCATCTCTTTCCCTGAACACGCCAGGATAGAAACAATACATATAGCTGTGCTTTAGAGCGACCCACTTCTATAGCTCTTGACTAGAGCATTGACTAGCAATGGGCATGCAACCCTGTTAGCTCTGCTGCAATTAACTCAGATTATACCAGAAATGGTTTCTTAAAAGGGTCAGGATCCCTTTCAGCATAAATCATTCGTGAACATTTAGTAGGAAACTAGTTGAAGACTTTACACAAAAACATGGAGAGTTTCTATCATTGTCACTATCTCTTTTAGCAGAAAGAGCACAACCCTTACATTAAACCTCTTTCAGTGGAGGACAGAGAAATGGATGTCTAAATCATCAGCCACTGTAGGAAACATATGGACTTCCAAAGTATCATTTTTAGTTGATTTTAAATCCTTTAAGTGCTTCAGGATTGCTTGAATACCTAGGCATAAACATCAGGGTCACAAATACCGTCGTCCATACACAAACTTGGTTGGAATATTAGATTTTCTGCGTCTCTATTCTTCTTAATATACTCAAATCTCGTTTCTAAAATATGTCTATTGCATTACTAGAAGTGGTTATATATTCAGGTTTTCAATCAACTGGTTTACTTGATTGGATTGACTATAAATTTGTTGACATATATTGATGATTCCTCATTTTCTTGCTCAGGAATCATTTCTTCTATTCATTTATTTTCAATCTCTCTAACTTTCTTATCTGACAGTATCCTACGAGCAGCATAACAGAGCACTCCAAGCTCATAAGGAATGGTGTAAACTAATTAGCAGATTTTATGATGGAAACTCTTCTCCTCACCCGTGATCATCCTGTCTGGATAATGAACCTTGTGGAAATATCTGGTTCCTACTACACTAAGGCCGCAGCCTCACTCAAACAAGCTCTTACTTTGCCCTTGGACTTCGGTTCATAATTATGAATATGGTACAAATCCAAAAACAAAAACAGTATGGGGCGAGGGATGGAGTTAAAAATAAAATAGCCTAAAAATGGATTTTGAGTTAAGAAAATTCTTGATCTTCTTTTGCAACTGACAAAAAGAAAAATAGTCCTAATAAGATGTGTTTGAAAAATACCATGCCTGAAATCACAATGCATAACTGAAGGAGAGGGAAGTTACAGAAAATTCTCCTGCATGCAGGTGTGAGGAAGCACTGAAGGGTTACTAACAAACACTAACTAGAAGTGTTGAATTGCTTGTTATGGGGAGAAGATCCAGGAATAAGAATGAAAATCAGTGCTGGTCCGTTACATCAGCAGTGGGCTGGCAAACCCCACTGTGAAAGTCGCCTTTAAACAGCAGGTGCATGGTTTGACCACTCTAGCTTCTAGCCTCCTGGCAGCGGCAACAAATGAGCCTAGTCTTCACCACAGATTCAGGAATGACCACAAGCCATCTCAAGCTGCATCAAAATAGCATCCTCGCCCTGCTTCTGTTTTGGTCACATATTCCCATATTGAAAAATTCACCCAACATTATTTATTTCAGTTTTTGTGTGTTTGCTCATTACAGCTGTAATTTGTTACTAAAAACACCATGACATAAAATTCTCAAGTACCTTGGAAGAATGGGGGAAACCAAAAGAGAAAATTTTGTATATTTTTAGTCTTTTCCATGGAAGTGGTTCATTCATTTTAACGACAGTCATCAAAGTAGGAATATAATACAAACAAAATATCACCTAAATAGGTAAAGAGACACAAATATAGGACAAATGAATGATTTAAATGCCATCTCCAGTCTCTCTAGCATACTTATGATAAATCCTTGATTAATTTGAGCTGTGATTTGAAATATTACCCATCATACAAATGTGCATAAATATTCCTACACAGGAAAACACTTAACATATTTAACAATATACTTCAAACTTAAAAGTTCTGCAGATGACGAACTAGATCTTAAAATTATAGATATTTTACAGCTCTGCTTAAACATAAATAATGCATTTGTCTGATTCACCCATATTAAAGGTATTTTTTCTCCTGATGAATATATGCATCATCCATGACTGCCAGTACCAAACTATAAGGACGCACTGTAATAAAAGCTATGCCTGTATGTGAAATAATAGGAAATAATTTATTTCATAAAAATAGTAGTTCATTTTTAATCTTCTATTACCGCTGCTTCCATTACTTCTCTTGCTGTGGATTGAAGAGCATCTCAGATTGAAGTCAAGACAATTATATTTTTCATGTGTTTAGGCAAGAATTTTAAAGTTTGTCAAGTCAGGTCACGGATTATGGAAAAGACTCAAGAAAAGCAAACTTGATATTATAAGATGACCATAATCAAGACTATTTAGAGATAGCATTACAAATATGAAGCAAATGTATTTGAGCTGAAGGTCAGAAAACATATTTTAATATCTTTGTAGAAACATAAGAAAACAAAACTTGTTAATGACAGAGGAAAGGGTTCACTTTAGAACACAAATTTTTTCTTTATTGTAAGTTTAGCTTTCACATCACATTGTTAACATAGGCCAGCTATTATGCATTGGAATACACTTAGAGAATTCAATATGTACTGTGTTAGTATCTCCATAAATGATTCTGAAATAACGTTTGCTCTTTCAATAGCTTTATTTTGGCAATAAGAAAATGTACGGGTGCTAGTAGAATTCCCCTTCACAGTAAATGAAAAAAGCCTGAAAGAATATGTTTGTTGCAATTTGCATTTAGTTTTGGAAAACATCTGTTTAACAACTGAACACAGCTATATTTTAACTTTTAAGCTACCACACTGAGAAAGTATCAAGGTATTGCAGCCATTCACTCTTAGGGACATTATGCTGGGCTTTGAAATTCAAAAAATAAGATAGTTCTTCTTGAATTATTTTATGATCAATGTACGGTCTCTACACAAGGAAAATTAAAGCTGTCTGACTACTTATAGAAACATCACTGCCTATTAAAGATGGAAAAAATTGCATAAAAGCATGAAAAGCACTGGGTAATTTTGCAGTTTCATCTCTAAACACACTTGTGAAGATGTCTGTCTTTCAATTCTTCTTCTTTCTTCTGAAGCATGGCCTTTTAGTTCTTGCCCTTTTAAATATCTTTGCCTACCATAGCTTTGCTTCTTAATGTACTGGTTGATCTTACTGGGCTGAGAAACTATTTACAAGGGGTGCCTGTTTTTATCTGTATTCACAGAGAATGCTAACAAGTTAGAAGAAAGTGCAAGAGAACACCACATACCTTGCCCAGAACATTACAATGGTTTCTGCATGCATGGGAAGTGTGAACATTCTATCAATATGCAGGAGCCATCTTGCAGGTAATGTTTTCACTCTTTAATTTTTAAAATGTATAAAGTAAACACAGAGAACTAAATTCTGGATATTTGCAAAGAATTGCATGGCATTCTGCCTGACTGGGTGATCAGCAGCAAAACTTTTCACTGACTCTCCTACACACACACACACACACACACACACACACAGACACCCACTAGAAAACCATGAAATGTGTGTGCCTTACATACTTGAGTACTATGTAACATATCATTATGTATACTCTTCTGGTAGAATTTCAAATTGTACTTTGGGCATTACAAGCTTCTTAAAGACTCAGCTTCCTCTGTTTTATTCATTGCTCTTTCCCATGGACATAGAATAGCTCTTGGCACATAACAGGAGGTCAATAAATATTTCTGAAATGAATGGATGAGGACTTAGGGTACATAAGATAACGTCGTTGCTTTGGGGAGGTCATCTTTTCCAAAGTCCTTCAGGTGTCCA
The DNA here is from genome assembly GCF_054177405.1 of Leptonychotes weddellii. NCBI lineage: Eukaryota > Metazoa > Chordata > Mammalia > Carnivora > Phocidae > Leptonychotes > Leptonychotes weddellii. Next base: position 38,845,120 of record NC_138371.1, read on the forward strand.
ATCAATTTTATCAATCTTGGTTTTGCTAGGCACCTACTCATTGCTGTGGGTCGGCTACCCACAAGCCTTGTACAGTGCGATTATTAGCTGTACCTCCACAGATTCTAACTCAGTTGAGACACAAAGAAATTGCTTGTCTGGACTTAGTTAATAAATATAAATATCTGCTGAATATTCATGAATAGAACATAATTACTGAGATGGTAAAAATACGGTAAACCCAAGGTGGAAAAACAAATGTATTTTTATTAAAGGAATCTACAAGTGGCATATGATGAAATAGGTTGTGTATTGTTACACAGCGAAAGGAGTTTCTCTCTCTTCTCCTCCTCCTCCTCACTCTTTCTTCTCTCTCTCTCTCTCTACGCTCAAGAACTGTCTTCCTTTTATATCTTCCTTAACTGAATACACTAGCACCTTCCAGTGAAGCCAGGTACAGTCAACATAACTGAGAGGCTGGTCCTGCTGCCCTGTCATCCTTAGCAGGGTCCCCATTATTAAACCCTTCAAGGCAAAGAGGAAAGACCCCAGAATGGAGAAATTCCAAGTGAAGCACTAAAATAATTGCACAAAGCCAATGACAAGTTGACCCTTGTTGGTATTGTTATGTGAACAGTTTCTTCATTTCATTGTCAAATGCTAATTTTAACACGCAGATGGTCTCCTGATGCTTTCTGATGAGGCTTGAGTGAGTGAGAAGCAGCGTTCATTCTCAGATGAATAGCGCATGGGTTTATTTTGCAGAACTCTGTTGCTTACACCATAATTGGTTTTTTTTTTCTACTGAAATTTAGCTCTCTAACATAAGTAGACAACTTTAGGATCAACAAATTAAAGAAATCACTTATTGTATCCTTGGTCTAAACATTTTTCAACATTTATTCTCACAGTAGCCAGGGAATGCTTTATCCAAAAGTAAATAAATAAATAGCCCCAATTTACACCCATATCCTCAGAAACAAACCTTTTCTCAAGTAATCATGTCGATTTAGGTCGATTAAAGGACAAGTTAAATAAAATGTGAAACTCATCTGAAAAAAAATATGGAAAAAACAGTATTTCTGGACAGCCACTGCTTCTCTATATCATCATCACAAACTACGTACCAACCCTCCTGTCCTCAAAATCTTATTATAAGTATAAAAGAAAACCTTATACCTTTGAAACCAAAAACACAAAGAAATCTCATTGAAAGGATACAGTCGAAAGCCATATCTACAAAGCAGCATTTCTTTAAAGAGGGAAATAAACAGCCCCGATTTCACAATGAAGATAACTGTGTATGGGCCGACTATAAAAATGAGTCCAGCAGCTACAGGTAACTGGACACTATCCTTCCTTCCAGGTGTGATGCTGGTTATACTGGACAACACTGTGAAAAAAAGGACTACAGTGTGCTGTACGTTGTTCCCGGCCCTGTACGATTTCAGTATGTCTTAATCGCAGCTGTGATTGGGACCATTCAAATTGCTGTCATCTGTGTGGTGGTTCTCTGCATCACAAGGTCAGTAATGTGCTCAATGGCCACCCAGATAAGGGAATCTGGTGTTCCTCCTTGCCTTACTTAGGTTACTCTACGTAGGAGTCCCTTTGTGGACTCGGCAGCCATCCGTTCTCAGGAGTCCTGTTTCCTCATCATAACAGCATGTGAATAGCATCGATTTTCATGCTGGAGTGCTACCAAGTATTTTCCTTATTTTTGCCTTTTGATGAGGATTATTTATTTTTGAGGCAAAGATCTGTTTTTCTCTACTATGTGATGCCAATCTTTGTTTAAATATGCTTTTCTCTTTTAGCTATGGAAAGTCAGTTTTCGTTCAAACTACTAACAGACTATTTAGATGACAGTGTTGTCTTATTTACCCAGATCAGTATGCCAAAAGAGGTGAGAAGAGATTGTACACAAGGCCTAGAATAGTGTTCAAGGATAGCTTTCATTTATGGTACTTATTTCCAATTATAATGCTGATATAATCATTTTTAACATATTTGATGTAAACAACAGGTACATTTTTATGTTAAGTTAAAATAGCTTTTAATCACAAAATTCAAAGAAAATAGCTACAATAAAAAAGATTATGTTGCAGTACATGAAAACCTTTGATATATGGAAACATGCAGCAAATATGACAACAAGCGTTTATACCAAACCCCCAGAACAATCAAATGGTAATTGTTTCTGGAGACTAAGATTGAAAGGGATCCAGAGACCTCATCCAGTTTCAATAGGAGAGAAAATCATGGTTAATTAGTGATGTCTGACACTGTGCTTGGAGTAAAGGGGTAAGGCCAGGTATTTACTTGCTTAACTTCATCAGTGTGTAAATTCATGGCAACCAAATCCATATTATTTATGCCCTGTCTAACCGGAAATACTATTGAAGACGCTTCTTTTTGACCTGATTTCACACTCCTTGAGAAAAAGTTCCAAGAAAGTTTTTTAAGTTTTTTGCCAAATTCACAAGACATTTAAACTTTCGTTCATTTGTACAGCTCTATAGTAAATCAGAATGTTTCCCCCAAAATTATTTTTCTAAAGACAAGAAAATAAAAGAAAGTACCATATCCTTAGAGAATAAAGGCCATAATACGTCTCCGTAGCTGTGCTGCACTATCTTCTTTGAGGACAAGTGTGGCATTTGCTCTTGAAAAAGACAAAATATGGTTCATAAATCCTTGCCGGGCCTAAAAGCTTAAGGGAAGATCATCGACTGGAGCTTTGTGCTGCTCAAAGCCAAGCTGAGCTCATCAACTAGACTCTCACGTTTAGATGCCAAGTGATTCAATGGATTATACTAAAATAGATTCTGGGGAACATAAAGATAACTCAAGAAACCAAAAATACTGAGTATAAAAGAAAGATAGAAAAGAATCTAAAACACAAGAAGCGGTGCCATATTACTCTAAGGGTCTCGAGTCTTCCGATATGTACGCCATGTCAGCACGTGAAAAACCAGATTCCCATTCAATAGATCTAATCTCATTACAATTGGATTTGTACTTTGTACTTCATGTACTGACAAAAATTCAAAACTTTCAATACTTTAGCAGATGTTCTCAAGTTTGTTATTAATCACAGTTCTGTTCCCATATGTTATAAGAATAGCTGGAATATGTAGGGTTCTTATTTCACCAAGCATTGTGTATATGTTATGTGTGTGTGTATATCATACATGTGTGTACACACACATATACATTTGATAACATACGAAGAAGGAACAGTGATCCCCATTTTCAAAATAGGAATCCTGAGGTATGAGAAGTTAGCCAATTGCTAAGTGTACACAGCGGAGCAATAAGAGCAGCTGTGGAGTCCAGGCTGCCTAGTGTCAGATCCTGTGCACTTACACCCTGCTCATACTGCCCCTCGGCTAGTCATAACGTCGTGTGTTCCGATGCTCAAGACAACCTAAAATGAGCTCCAAATTAGAAGGAAGACATTTTTTCAAGGCATATGGCCATTTTCATTTTCCATGTTAAAACAAAACAACATCTAGTCTCCATTTACTTTTGAGGAAGAGTACATGAGCTAAATTAGCATTTTTGTAATGCATTTTATAAAGCTGTCTTAGGATGTCCAAGTCTTCCAAAGTCTTTCCAGGAGTCACACTAGTCAAAAAGCCACACTCTTCCCAGTGTGGATTCATTCTACTCACTTGAGAATGTTCTACTCAAAAACCAGATTTTCCACCTAGGTCATCTGCCCCTCCCCTAACCCTCCCCTTTTCTGACCACCTTGACCACACTTGTCTGTCAAGACCTATTCCAACATATGCCGTTGCTAAAAGATTGACAAATTGCACCAAGCAGAGGTCCTTTCATTCTCTTTAATTTTCTTTTAATTTCTCCATCCCCTGGTATCTCTTCTTTTCTCTCTCTTCCCCTCCTCCCAATTTCTTTTTTTTCTAATTGCTTCCCCTTGTTTTTATTATTTTAGTCAAACATCTGCCCTCCTTCTAAATACAGCATGTGTCATAAAAATATAGACATCTAGAGACATGCTCTGGAATGAAAAGAGTTGCCCTGTTGAGAAGATGGATTTTCAATCTTTTTGTCTCCAGCTCCCACTTGCTGGGAATGTGACTTTCGGCTCCATGTTCATTTTGACTGATCTACCACACCTCTGTAAAAAAATATATATATATTATATATGTTTATTTATTCATATATGAACATATATATGAATATATAATCTCTGAAAGCCATCTTATTGTAATAAGATTTTATATGAACTTTATATTGTTCTTATTTGCATCATCAAAGCATTTGTTTATTTTAAGAGAAAAGACGCCAGACCAGAGCTTTTCAGATAATTTGACTCAATTTAGCTTTTATAGAAGCAAAATAGTTGGCACCAATTTATGTCTCCAGCTTATGGTACTAATTTATAAAAATAATATCAGGCTGAACCAAAACAATATCCCTTTTCATTACATATCAGATATTAAGAGTTGGCTCATTCTCTGGTTGGATAGGATTTAAACTTGTAGCAGTGAAATGTCAATATAACATTCATCCTGAGGACATTTAAAATATAAAATTGTTGAAGACATTTAAAGTGAGATTAGATGAGCTCACAACTTGCTTGACTGCCTTGTGCTGAGTCATTCTTCTGCCTTCCTGAGTAAGCGGTTGAGGACCAGGTAAATGTATTCCTCTTCACCTTCTGCCTCTGCTCTTCAGCGCTCCCCAACAGACGCTTAAAGACAACGGCAAGGAGAAGCGCAAAAAAAAAAAAAAAAAATCTTCCAAAATAATCCCAGCTTCTACTAATAATAAATTCTTTTGTCTGAAATATTTTAACAATTGGCTTAATCGACAACTTCACTCTGTAATTGTAGGACCAAACTTCAGGTAACAGCACTGGACTAAGATTTGTAAACTTTCCAACCTTCTAGGAAATGCCCCAGAAGCAACAGAATTCACAGACAGAAGCAAAATACAGGGCACTACAGTTCAGACAACACAACAAGAGCATCCACGAGGTTAATCTAAAGGGAGCATGCTGCACAGTGGCCGGACTTCTGAGAGCTGGGACTACACAATACAGTATTATAGACAAAAGAATAAGACAAGAGATCTACACATGTTGCCTTGCATTTGTGGTAATCTACACCAATGAAAACATGTACTACAGCTATATTTGATTATGTATGGATATATTTGAAATAGTATACATTGTCTTGATGTTTTTTCTGTAATGTAAATAAACTATTTATATCACACAATATAGTTTTTTCTTTCCCATGTATTTGTTATATATAATAAATACTCAGTGATGAGAAAAAATTGGCATTCTTAAATTTGCGGTATCTCATAACTGTAAATATAATCAAGCTGGTACAATCTGCAGGTACCAGTAGTTCATCTTTCCCCACATCTTGAGACAGAGCATTAGTTTATACAGGACTCGGTGGCTAGGTTTTGAGTGATTCCAAGATCAAGGGAAATGATGGTTATTGGAAAAGAGAAAAAATAACTTACTTTATATCGAGTGAGGATAAAATATTTCAGATCTTTGAATCATCTCTATTTCATCAACTTTCTTCCCTGGTCTTCCATTTTCATCCCCAGAGCTGAAAAATCCCTGGCATATAAATTAAATCAAAGAAGAAGGGGAGGGAAAGTGTTCTATAACTCATAAAAGAGAGGGAAAGAAGATATTGGTTTTTATTTGGAAAGCATCTGAGAATCTTGCTGTTAAGTGCATTTACCTGAAGCGTCGGGAACAAGTTACATATCAGGAATACGCAGAGCACAAAACCTGTGAGTGGAATTAAGAACTTGCAGAAAAATTTATTAACATCATTAAAAGTGAAACACCACAATCATAGATTCTCAGAAGCACCTTGCTACATTTATGGCATAGAGTTCTTTAAAAAGAAGTTGGAATCACCACCAAATTCCTTCTGAATAGCTTTATGGCAAATGCTGACCCATTATTTGAAGTGGGACTATGGTGATGATGATAGTTCATAAAAAAACAGAGAAATACACTGTAAGCATATTTAAATGCTGAGATAAGAAAGCAAACTAATCCCATAGCACCTAAAAGAATTTAGTGGGAAGTTGATAGGAATTCTTGAGCATATAAATAGGTATGATCACTTTGGAAAGAAATAAAATATGAAAATTCTCAAAGAATACGAGGTAAATAACAAATCAAATAATTGCCTTATTCTCGCTTAGTTCTCCCCAGCTTTTCGTGGCTAATATAGTAAATCTAGAGCTTTCTTTGCCTCCTTTAAATGACCTCCACATGGACTAAAAGGAACGACACTCCTGTGTTAAAAAAAAAAAAAAAAAAGACAAATATCAAATCAACACATTCTGGATATAAAATATTCGGTGAAAATAGGTTTCCTGAAGTGATATTTATGATATTTATAAAAACATTCAAAAATGGTGACAATCGAAATAAGATTTAGGATGCTGAAACACTTGGTTTTCTAGGTTAGTCGGCACTCTGGAAAGTGTGAATCTATGGGCATAATCATCACGCAAGTGGTTCCGTAAACCGGTCTTATGCTACTTGTACAAAACACAATCCATTTGAACTTGCACATGGAGCTTTAGTTTGATTAACAAGTGCAGAGATACACTAGCAGATCTCCTTTGTCAGACCGTAGTCGACGGCAAACCCTTCCACCTAAAGGAAGAGCAACAACGTAACACTATAGAGCTTAGTAGAGTTTAAAAGAAACAGCAATTCCACCAACCTTTGCCTGTAAAGAGTATGAAATGACTTGCTTTGCTAAATATTGGCATGCTATTTTGCAGGATTTTTTATCAAAGAATCACAATCCTAAGTGTTGGCGAAGTCCATGGGTTAGTAATACAATGCATTCCTATTCACCTCCATGCTCACCTACCCCATAAAGGAAGTCCTTTTAAAAGATACATAGTGAGTCGGAAGTGAGCATATACTATGTGCCAAGCACCATTCAAAGTCTTAGGGAAATACAAGTAAAACGGGATCTTTACTCTAAAGGAACTCAACAATCTAGTCCTGACAGATAATCATCCAACCTCTACTTGCATATTTCTTATAATTTGGAATTTCATTCTTGGTTACTTCTAATCTTGAGATATTATTCTTTGTCTCAGATTGAGTTGAAATTTACTTCTCTGTGATTTCTACCCATGGCTCTTGTTTTTCCTTTCTGGAGCAAAGGAATAATGACTTATATATTTAAAAATATTAGAACGCATACGATTTTTCCACTCACCCGGCAGCCCTTTTGCAAGTACTTTCTTCTCCAGGTGAAACATCCTTAATGTTCTCACCTGATCTTCACGTGATACAGTTTCCACTCTCCCCTAGCATCTGCATCAGCCTTCCTTGGACAAATTCTACTTTGTCTACACATTTCTTTAAGTGTAGAGCTCAGAATTGCACAGTTGTGGTCTCACCAGAAGAGAATATAGTTGAACTGGTAAAAAATCAAATTTAACTGAAAGCCACGATCTCTAAATTCAAGTTCCTACTCCCATCACAAATTTGTTGTGGAACCATGAGCAAGTCATTTCACATCACCGGTCCACCAGTCTTATTTTCCTTATCATTTCTATCTCCATAGTTCCAAGATTCTATATATTCAGAAACCAGACACTACCCTTTCATTGTTGCTACCCAAGACCACATTAACTATTTTTGCTGCTTGTTTTCAACTTAAATTTAAAACTTTTTAAATAAACTGCTATTAAGCCATGTCATTCACCCATTCATTCATTATACATTTATTTTGCATTATACATGTACCGAGGGCCACCAATTAGCAGCACCATACCAAGCTATGAGAATACAAAGATAAATAAGACAAAATCCCTGCCTGATAGGAGCTCACTGTCAGATTGTCCTGGTTCCTTGCATCAAAAATCTCACATCCCTGGCGGGAGACAGAGAGGTAAATGAACCATTACAAAGAATGTCACAAAGGCAATGTGAATGGTCAGTTCAGAGTGCTTGGCGACCCTGCAGGAGGAATCTCAAGGCCAGGTAGATGTGCCTCTTCACAGTGAGATACACTGGATGACTTCCTCATTCTCTATACAAATTCTGACTTCTTGCTTCTGAGATTTTATCCACTTCTCATTGCTCTCTTTATACCTTTCTTTTCTCCACAATACCCAGAGCAAATACCAGCTTATCAGTGAAGCCTCCATGATCCCATTGGCAGTCTTCCCAATTCTGTTACAGCACTTTCCATGTTGTTCCTTAATTGTCTACACAAGGCTGTCTTTTCCTTAGCCTGGGAGCAACAAGAAAGCAGAAAACTAGCACGTTGCCAATTGTTTCCATTTGTTCAACTATCATGTACTGGGTGCCTACACCATGTCAGACATTATTCTAGGTGCTGTTATATAGCGCTGAAGTAGGTAACAGATCTCTGCTCTCAAGCTTACACTCTAGCAAAGGAGAGAGAGGAGAGGATTAACTAAACAATAGAGAAAAACAACAACAAAGCTATAAAGTTATAAGTTCTATTCAAAGAATTAAAGATAGAACGAGGTGATTCGGGATGGCTGGGTGGGGAGTGGGGATTGGATCCCTCCAAGGAGGATGTAGTACTTAAAACTTGGCCTCTGAAGCAAGACAGAAATGGGTCCCAGTCTAAGTTCCACTTCACTAACTACTCAACCTCTGGCAAGCTGCCTAATTTCAGTAGGCATCATATTCAAAACGGAGACAAAGACGTCTTCCCATACTCAATATCGTTACTGTGAGAAGTAGACAAGATGATTCATGTCACACTTAGAACAATGACATGCACAGAGTAAATTTTCGATATCTGGAATTTTTTTCAGGGATATAATAAATACTTGTTGTACAAGGAATTAGGAAGAAGAAACCGTATTTCACCAGTTCAGTGAAACGTAAAGGGAATCATATGGCTAGAGTTAGGAGGCATCAAGCTTTCACACTTACTCAAAGGATTGTCTCTTACGGAGACAAGAAAGCTGGTTCTGGAAAAATGAGGCAATATAGAGTTAAGAAACAATACAGCTCCTCTAATTTTTTTTTCAAATGGGTTCACTGGCATCATGTCTGAACAAGAAAAGGGATCATTCTTTCATTTTAAAAGAGGTCTAGCCTGATAAAACACGTACTGTTAAACCTCTTGTCTGTGTTTCCAGGCACAGGATGAGTAAGTCAATATTGCAGTGACTTCGCAGGGCTGAATTCTTTACTTTCATGAATCCTTGAGGAGACGTCAGTGCAGACTATCAAAATATGGCAGAGATTATCTCAGAGTCATATTAGACTCTCTGCTAATGTTTATCTTCAGATGCTACCTCCCTTCTCCAACGTCACGCAGCACCTGCGCCAAATGTTACTGTTCCTCAAGTAGAGTAGACATCTCGTATAATTAATCATCTGGCTATCAATAACAAAAACCTTTTCATTTAATTAATTGCTATTTTTATATGAGCATTCACATGATATGAAGGATGAAGGATTATATAAAGTAAGGGTATTGGTTTATAACTAACACATGAACATACAAATGAATATGTGCAGTCAGCATCCGGAAGGTATGGGCGATGTGCAGCCCAGCTGGTCATATTCAGGCCTCCTTCCAGCCTCGTTCTGGATGAAAATCTACTTTATAATTCCACCTACTCAGAATGTGACCTTCATTGATATCTATCTCCAGTAATACTACATGAGTTATTTTAAATCAGGTTTTTAATTTACTTCTACCTTTTTAATTATTTTTCATGATTTCTCTTGCATCAGATAAAGAGTGAAGGAAATGACACCTTCCTTTATTTTCCAAACCAAATTCAGTTCAGCACAAGAAGCTAACTCAGAGTTAATGAGAAGTCCAAAATCAGGTGTAACGCGGGAGAGAGGACAGAAACAAGAACTGGTCCTCTGTTCCTAGGACTTCCATTGCCATCATGAGCCTGTCACTCTTCCTGATCCACAGGAGGCTTGGCCACAGTGATCTCCGGGGGCAGCTGATCTCCAGACCCACACAGTGAAGCCATTCTGCGGGGCATTTTGAGAGGGCTCTATGCCCCTCCTCTCTATGAGGGTCACCACTTGCTGGACTTTCTCCCCTTCTCCGTATCTTAACCACCTTTTTCCTTCACTTCACGAAGGCTGCATCCTCTGTTACCGCCCTTCCCTGCCGCAATCTGGCTTAATTCTCCTCCACGGAGCAAAGGGTTGAAAACACAGGCCTTTTTAGGAGTCCAGCTATGAAAACAAAGCACAGAATACTGTCTCAAGTTGTCACCACAGTACACCAAATTACAAATACATGTATTACATAAATCACATTTAACTAAAATTAGAAAACACAGATAAGCCAGAAACGCAAAATAATCCACCAAGAGATAAACATCACGGTGTTTGCGTATCCTTTCTGATAATTTCTGTGAATATATGTTAAGGTTTTTATAAGACACTAAAATAGTTTTTAATAAACGGAATCCTTGCTAAAGGATGAGCTACAAAGTTTCACAGTCATGTACGCATAATTTATCAAACTATACACATATACAGTGTGGTTCCTGTGGAAGGTTTAACCCTTCCCCATCATGAATCAGTGAAGCCCTCAGAGTTCAGCGGAGGATCTCAAAGTATCCCTCCTTTGCATCTTTCTCTTTGTCTCCCCAGACCACTAATTTCCACCCCCTCCCCTGCGACTTGCTAGGGGCCCTTCTACTCTCAGCGCTCCTAGCGCCCTGGCAAGGGACTCTCAGCCTGGCGCCCGGCCGCTGTCCAGTGTGAGCCCACGAAGGATGGCGGCCAGATCAACAGTGTCTCCTTAATTGTCCCTCTGCCTAATTGGCATGTGCCTAGATCCAGAGATGCCTAAACAGCCCTACCGTCTGTTCACCATGTTTCTCTTTGCAGCCCGAGAAGCCTCTGTCTGAGCCCCTGGCCAGGTCATCATCACATGCCCACAGCGTCCCTGTGTCCCCGCTGTCATTCCCCAACAATTCGCACTTCAGTCATACTCGGCTCATGATGGTGCAAACCTCTGAGCTGGGTCCTTCCCCAAACTGGGACTCTCCTTCCCTGCCTTGATCGCTATGAGTAAGAAGCCATTCATTGGCATTAATTGAGGCATTCAATTTCTTTCAGAACCAGGAGTTAGTTTAAGTAGTGTAATGTTAAATGACAGTAGCAATGACTAAGCTAAGAAATGTGCTTATTTTTACTTTTATTTACTCAAAAATGTATTACGTGACTCTTCAGAATACTTGAACCAACTTTCAAACTTGGACACAATATAAAACAGTCTGACTAACTAAAAATACCGTAAGACTGTTGTATTACTTCCATAATGCACAAATAGCAGCCCGTAGTCACCTGAGATGAAGTTAGCTACTGTAAAAGGACAGAGAACTTCGCTCGATGAACTGGTCCAGGAAAGACAGTCTATTCTTCTAACAAGTTCTGTTATATGTCACTTCAAGGAGTCTCTTTACAAAACAAAGTTGAAAACACTGTGGTCACTGTGGTCCTTACTACTTACCCGACAAAATAACTCTTAGCTAGCCGTGATTTCCCACCTGTTCATATCCATAAGCTCTGGACCAATGGCATGTCAAGCAAGACACCCTCAGAATGCACACTGACAATATGAGGGGTGGGGGGAGAAGAAAGCGAATGAGAAAGAGCTAAGAGAGGAGCCGAGGGCCCCAGAAGGTGAGAGGAACGGAGACAGCAAATAATTGGATTGGGAGGAGAGGGGTGGTTATGGGAAGAGGAATTTAAAGTTGGTTCGTTCAAATAATCTTTGAAGAAGAAGCACGAGTACAGCCCCTAAGCAGGGTTGCACGGGTACGGAAAGGCAGCAAGAAAACAGGAAGCAGGAAGGTGATGCCCCAGAAGGCCTCTGGCCCTGAAGCCTTGGAAGGCTGACGTGCTGCATGTCCGGGGTTGTTGGTAGGTGAGGAGCTGGCTTGCAAGCTGGGCAGAATGAGGCCAAGGCACGGCTCTCATGATTTTTCAGGCCTCTGGGTGAGGAAGAGAATGTGTTTAAAATAAAGAGCTTTGTCATGTGCATATTTTCTTCCTCACAATTCTTGACCTCAAGATATGCAGATTAGAGTCTTTATATTCTGCAGAACAACCTTGTCCCAAAGCACTCGATCTGCTCTCCAGATAGAGAACAAAGGAACAGTTCATCCTGTCCACCCAGGGGCTAGCCCTCCCTCTCGGGCTCTGGACGCGCCCTGGCAATCACAAATGCAGGCCGCTGGATAGCATCTGATCTGGCTACACTTGGAAAACAAAATCCTGGAGTCTCCAAGCGGGCCCGAGCAGCGTTCGAAGAGCCATGCTAAAAAAGGAAGCGGACTAACCCCTGCTTCCAGAAGACAAATCCATCTGTGGTCTGCCTAGGGAAATATGGGTCAGAATTGCCAAGCAGAGCAAACCACTGGAAAGTATCATTTAGGTTTGAAAAGATGAGTAGCGCGAGAAAATTGACTGCTCTGTAAGCGGAGGTTAAGAAAGAAATGGGAATGGGGGCCCCCGGGTTCCACCCCTCAGCCCCTCCAAGGGCACATAGCTCAGTTCTTGGAAGGACAGCAGGAGCCGTGTGACTTCGGATGACGCTCACGCACCGGAGTCTTGTAAACAGCCGGTGACGTTACCAACGTCCCCCCAGAGGGCTGAGACTTCCCTGCACCAGCATCCACATAATAACATTATATTTCCCTTTTAAATAAGATGTACATGAATGTTCACTGGCACCCAATTACAGTAATGCATGATTTACATACAATTAACTCTCCTGCTTAATTGCAGTCACGCAGGGATTAAGGGAGAAAGGGCTTTTACTTTGGAAACATTATCGGCTTCAACACTTAGCCTCCGTAGGAAATCTTTCTGGCCCAATCACGAATGAAAACGAGTTTGGCAGTCTCTGGGCTTTACCCTACGTTCTCTTCCCTTCTCCCAGGATTATGCGTCACCCGAGTCACAGGAGTCTGTATCCAGTTAGAGCAAAAGGATCCGAAGGCCTCCTCTGAAATGAGAATGTATAAACTGGAGTGCTTTGTAGCAAGGATCTCGGGTTCAGGAGTCTTGCATACAGTGTGGAGTTTAACCGTCTGGGTGAGGAATCTGCAAAGGGCGAGAAGATGAGTCTCGAGTTTTCCAGAAGCAGCAAAGAAAATGTTTTCTTCAAAGGGCGATCCAAAGCTGCTTAGACAACAAAATGATTAAAGGCTGCCTCTTCTCTCATCGTACATCTGTCACTTTTCTGCATTCCTTTTGGCCACAAACATGAACACAATTTTTCTCTGAATAAGACTTTAGATTGCACGTTAATGGGGAATTGGAAGTGAAGTTCACTGCAGCCCACACCAGAAGAATTTTTTCCCCAAGCCTCTGCCAGACCTGGTGTCAGAAAACTGGAGATGGAGAAAAGTCACCGAGTTGGAAAAGTAAGAAGATGATTGAAGGCAACAGGGACTGAGCCTTCGTTGTTACAGTTCAGTGGGGGTGGGACAATGCTTCTCTGAAAAGCCGCACAAAAACACCTCGGGGGCCTGAATGCTCACCCCGCTGGCTAACCACAAAAGGTGGCGACTTTGTTTGCCACACTGTCAACCCTGGACACCGTAAGAAAAGGCTTTGAAGGGGCAAAAGAGACACCAGATAACCCGTGAGCTCCTGCAAAACTTCATGGAAGAACAAGATCTTATACTCAAAACAGATTGCATTTGCAATCAAAGGACTGTAAATTGAAATTAGGCAAATTGGATTTCATTTTCAGAAAATTGAAAAATAGAGAAACACACTCCTAACTCAGTGCCTGAGCTGATTTCTCTTTACAACACCTGTAAACACTTTGCCTAGTAAACCAGCTACCTGCGTCATACCAAGAGCTTTATAAAAAAGGTCCTTAACCCCAAATTGCATGTCATCTGTGGAAGCACGTGGTGTACCCTACAAAATTATTTTACTTCATAATCCCTGCCTGTTTATTTGGCAGCAAAACATAAAGGGAAGAGACCTACTTCAAGTCCTCGTATCCAAGAGGGCGCCTGTGGGGGAGATTTTCAAAGACATCTCTGGAAAGGCTCGACATAGTGTGCCATCGCCTGGTCTTGTGGGGAGAATTGGTCTAGTCATCTGTATTTTGCTTCCTTCTTTTCATCATTGCAAATTTTTCTGTCAGGATCTGAGGCATTAGAGAGATTAAGTTGTTGATTTTTTTTTCTTTCTTTCTTTGAAATCAAGGTCTGTCTGTTCTCTTGAGTTTCCATCTCCCTGGCACTCACCACTTCACATGATGCCCCATCCTGTAAGACATCCTCACTTTAAAATTCATGAATCAACCTTGAATTCTCCATCCTTTGATCCTTCGTTGAATTGCTGTTCCGCAGTATCAGAAAGCCTCCAAAGCTAACTTGAATAGTGGCCATGCTCAAAGGAACACTGTGCCAGAATCAATCCTGAACACACAGAACCAAGAGTTCTTCCATTTCAGACATAACCCCTTGTTGGACCTGATAGTAAGGAATGAAACCGTCCTTGAAGGACTGGCTTTTTCTAACTATCTCAGAAGATTTTAAAAGAATTGATACTATGGTTTACTGCTTATGATAATGTATGATAGACATAAAACTATCATTTATGACTAAGAGGCCTGGGGCACCTGGGTGGCTCAGTCAGTTAGGCATCTGCCTTCGGCTCAGGTCATGATCCTGGGGTCGGGGATGGAGTCCCACACTGGGCTCCTTGCTCAGCGGGGAGTCTGCTTCTCCCTCTCCCTCTGCCCCTCCCCCTGCTCATGCTCTTTCTCTCTCAAATAGATAAATGAAATCTTAAAAAAAAGACAAAAACAAGACCGACATGTATTAATTTCCTACTCATCTCTTATGGGAGAGGTATAGTTTTAGGTATTTTATGAATACTATTTCACTTATTTCTTACAATGAGCCTCTGAGATACGTCATTATTATAAGTTTTATGATAAAGTTTTACTTTACTTTACTGTAAAGTAACTTGTACAGGGGTAGATCATTTGGCCAACGTCACAGAGCCAGGATGGACCACAGTCGAAATCTGAATCCAGATTAACCCAAAATTCATTCTGTTCCACCATATCATGATGTCTGCATTACTTTTTGTTTCATCCTAGCATGTCAGAAATCGTACATCTTTCAGGGTTACCTATTGGCCAGCCAGATGCTTGTTCCAATAATGCTGCCATTGCCCCAATTAT
This sequence comes from Leptonychotes weddellii, assembly GCF_054177405.1. Classification (NCBI taxonomy): domain Eukaryota; kingdom Metazoa; phylum Chordata; class Mammalia; order Carnivora; family Phocidae; genus Leptonychotes; species Leptonychotes weddellii. The sequence goes on from NC_138371.1 coordinate 38,860,323, forward strand.
TTTGAAATTTTGCTGCCGAAATTATCCTCAGAGACAACTTATGAGTCACACCAGAACACATGTTACAACGTATTAAAAGGATGCCATCTTTAGATTCCTGTCTTTCTCTCCTGTCACCCTCTCCTCCTTATTCTCCCAATTTTGATGAACTCAGCTGTCCACATAGCTCTTTCTACCTAAAGTACAGATGCCAGGGGGAGAAAGTTGAACAAGATAATTTCAGACTTCTATACGTGATATCATATCAGACATGAACTTGTTCATGTATATGTCTACTTGTTTCTCCATCTTTTTTCCATCTCTGGCCTCTCCACCCCAAACCATGTTAAGCTAAATGAGATCAAGAAGACTGTCTTGTTTATATGACCTCAGTGCTTAGAACAGCTCTCGGAACATTGTAGCTACTCAATTAATACTTGTTGAATGAATGAATGAATGAATGAATGAAATTAAACTCATCTCTGAGCTTCTGCCAATCTACCTGGAATACTGGCTATGTAAGTCATGAACATAACTATGTCATTATGGCATAAATCAGCAGAAGTTGAATAAGACATGTTTGGACGTGGTTTGAAAGTTACTGGTCTCTGAAAGAGGCCTCAAAGTCTCAGCTTCTCAACTCACCCCGTAGAGGCTGCTGAAAGGCTCTTGGAGACCTGTTTCTTTTCCCCTCTCTTCCTTCCAACCCTCCGTAGGCCATACTAGCTTCCAGGCAGCACCCTGGTGGGTCAAAGGGTAGTATGGAGCCGGTGTGCTATAAATTACAGTCATTACAATATGTCGGCAGCCCCCCAGCTGAGACCTTTAACTCATTGCTATGAGAGCTTTCAAGGGCATCTACTTTCAGAAAGGTTTAGGAGCATTAAATGCCTTTTGCAATCCACCAGGGTTTTTTTGTTTGTTTGTTTGTTTGTTTAACTCAGGTGAATCTGACACGTACTGGGTACATTTTATCTCGCGATCAATTTAATTAGAAGCTGTCAGTTTAAAAATGATTTGTTGTTTCTGAAAGGCACTGGAACTCTAAGATCCATCTGTAAAGTTGTTTTCTGCCTCGTCTCCCATTCTGCCCTTTCAGTACCTGGGACAAAGCAACGTAATGCCTTGTAGCTACCCCGACTGCCAAATAAAGGTGCACAAAAAAGCTCACTAAGACAATGAGGGAACACTAAATCATTCTTGGAATCTACAGTTGGCATACACATTCCCTTTAAATAGGCAGAATGAAACATGCTCTTGTTTTATTTCTTATTAATATCAGTTCTGAGCTGATTTTAAAGAAGGGAACCTTGTTTAATGGCTCTGCAAGGCAGAGCTCAGAATGGCCCAAAAGCGAACTGCTACGTAGGATGAAGCTCAAACACAAATCTAGGCAGGAATAGAGGAACAAGGTGCACCTAGTCTGATTTCATTTGTTCAAGACATGGGTCTTGGTTCTATCATTAGCCATTCATGTGAAGGGATGCAAGTAAAAAAGAAAAATGTTAGCTACCGAAGAACAGTACTTCCAAAGCTACTGAGGTAGAAACTGTAAAATGAACCCTGTTTTCCATGAGGTCAGCAGTAAATGAACGAGATGTATTCAGAATAAATTACCACCGGCAAAGGCAAACAGAGAGTACTCCCCGGTGAGGCGAGCGGGTACCTTTGGATTTTACCCACCAAACTTTGTCATATGGAAAATTGGAGAGAGAGGAGGGGAAATGCTATTGTATGTGACCTAATCCTAAGGATCTACATTGCTACCCCTGCCTGTTTTTTTTTTTTATATTTAAATTAATTTATTTTTATTTTTTATTGTTATGTTAGTCCCCATACATTCCATCATTAGTTTTAGATGTAGTGTTCCATGATTCATTGTTTGTGCATAACACCCAGTGCTCCATGCAAAAGGTGCCCTCCTCAATACCCATCACCAGGCTAACCCATCCTCGCACCCCCCTCCTCTCCAGAACCCTCAGTTTTTCAGAGTCCATCGTCTCTCATGGTTCGTCTCCCCCTCCGATTTCCCCCCTTCATTCTTCCCCTCCTGCTACATTCTTCTTCTTCTACCCCTGCCTGTTTTAAAAATAGAGGTAGAAAGAACCTGCTTCATTAATGGTTTGTAGAAACGATGAGTAGGAAGAAGGCACTGAATCTGTCAGACCCAAAGTGTGCTAGAGAGAAAAATCTATAAGATACTATAGGAGATTAAACTGTTTTTAATTGCATACATTACTATTATGTGTTTGCACGTTTATTATTAAAATTTGATTACTCCTACCCTCCTTGGGATAAGAAAAGTAAACTGGATATCCAGTGAGATTTAATTGGGTTGTATTTGTTATCTGGATTGGGTCCACTTGAATCTGTCCTGGGTCCAATGAACTAATCCAAGAGGAGGCTATAGGGACAGAACTATATTAGGAACTACAAATTCAGTGCAAGGACAGCCTTAGATAACTATAAAGGGATTTACTGCAAAGACCTCCACATCAAATACATGGGAACCAAGGCAAGATGTTAGCAATGCGCTTTCAATCTCTGCATAGAGGCTTGCTCTAAAAACAAATTGCAAGGAGATCTATGAAGCCAAATTGCCTATGAATAATGCACACTGGGTCCTTTTTTTTTTTAAACAAACATCACTATAGTTTTCCAGTTGAAAAACAATGAAACTCTTAGAATAAATAATTTCTAATTGATCGTGGACATTTACAGTTTAACATTTCCTTGTGTTTTCCATTCTTGGTACCATTCTTGAGAAGTAGGGAGACCTGGCGGAAGGGGCAAGGAGGACCAAGTCTCAGAGCACAAATACCTGATTGGGAAAGGTGGATGTTTTGCACACCCTTTGACAAGTCTTGTCTGGGCACCGTGATGGCCACAGCTATCATAGCCAAGGACTATACCACACTGGCATTTGGGTAGCAGGGTGCATTAGCAGTGAAGGAAAATCCTGAATGAAGAACAATCTGCTTGGTTTGGTGCTGTATCATAATGAGTTGCATGTCCTAATCACTGTTTCAGGTGTGCCAAAGTCTAGGAAACAAAGAGATCTGAGGACTTAGAAAATAATAATTGAAGCTTGCCAAGTGGTGAGGCGAAGCATGTTGCTTAATATCTTGGATAGTGTTTACATTTCCTAGGAGAGATGTCCACTCTGTGAATCACCCTAGATACTCCCACATCAGACAGTCAACTTCTAAGTTTGACTGTGAGTCTCTGAAGCCCTAAATAGTACATACCTGTTGAAACCAAGACCGCCTGCTGCCCTGTGTCTCATTAAAGGCGCTCCGAGCAGCGGGATTAGACTTGCTGACCATCCTGATGAATACTTGAAAGAGAAGAAAAGAAACCAAGAAACTCTCCCTCAGGAATCTCTTTACCAAAACCTAGTGCTTTTAAAGTCTTCTTCAGGATGGGATGAGAAAACTTTTCCCCGGACTTACAGATCTTAATTTTATGAAATGTTGCTCAGATCATATAACTTAGATTGAAAGACATCCTCTATTCATTTAGGATTAAAATAGTACCTATTTAGTTCCGCCATCTTTGTTTCAAATCATGGTAAAGGACAGCAGTGGGGTGGGACACTTACTGGCAACATTATGATATTGCGTGTGTGTTTGTGCCCTTGCATGTGCCCGCACCCACATGCGTGTGACCAGTGGGGCCCCGTCGCTGTTAAAATGATCGATCGGCTCAAAATTACTATCAATGCCTTTTGAAAGTAACTTTCAAAAGTGACACACTCTTAAAATTGAAGAATTGTTCAGATCTTTGAAAGATTAAAACAACAAATGAAGTTCAGGATGAGAGTTCAATGGGAATGAGAAACAATTCATGTAGATACAAAAGATTCAAGAAGGTTACCTCAGATTTTAACTATCCTAGCATTATTAATTTAATTTCCAGTCATTATGATAATACCAAGCATTTAGAATGCAGTTAGTGTTTATGTAGATAGAATCACTCCTTCTCAAAATCACAATTTTGAATTACTATGCTATTAAAAATGTCATTGGAAAGTGCTTTTATTATTCTGCCAGTAGAATAACTATTCCCTGTTTCTTTTTATACATGAAATTTCAGAATTTATTTTTTGATCATCCTTAGATTTTGAAAACTGTAATGTTTCTGTTTAAGAATTCTCCTTATGCTGCATTAGTGCCATGTTCTTTGACAGCATAAAAAATATGCAAATATAGCCTTTTTAATGGTGATTTTCATTTTGTTACTGTCATTTAACTAAAAAACAACTGATGATGTTTCAACTTATCACTTACAACAGTGAAGTTACTGAATTGATATTTATGTTCATAGCAGATGACACAGAAACAAATATGTTTGAAATACCATCTGCACCATGTTGATTTCTTCCTTAAAGGCACAATGGATTTGTTGAAGTCTAGCCTGAGAGGGAAAATCAGGCTCAGGGCAGAGATGGCACATTCCTGTCCAAGAAAACTGGGCAAATGAGGGTTGCTGGGTTTGGAGATGGGCTGTGGGGAAGAGGGGCAGAAGGGGAACATGAGAGTGTGAAGTCTGCAACTTCACAGGAATCTCTCCATTTTGGCAACAAGAGCTCTCCCCGCTTTCTGGCCCTCCATCTCCCAGACTGCCCACTTGGCTCCGTGCCTCACTGCCTACCTCTCCTTGCAGCCTCTCCTCGGTGTTACACAGCATCTCCATCTGTTGCTGGTTGCCAACTTGCTGCTTAGGAAACCCCAGAATACTCTGCGCCGAATTATGTGGGAGTGGCACCTTTCACAGCTATTTGAACCAAGAGAAGCAGGCAGCTGGGTGGGAGGAAAGTGGGATAGAAGAGCTTTGCTGGAGCAACATGTCCTGCCGAGCAAGACTGACTCTCAGAGGCGGAGCTGCAGGCTTATCTCGGGAGTTGCTAGAAGATGTTTGTACGAAGTGTTCTATCAAGATGATTAGAAATTGAAGAGAACTCCTCTCGATGGGCCAGTGGGTAGACTAGCAGACTGAATGAGATTTGCCTCCTAACGTGACGTAGGTAAATGATGCTAGGCAATACAATAAACTCCACTGTGCCTGAATTTCCTAATGCTGAGAGAGCCACACCTCTTCTTCCTGGGGAGAAAAACTAGGGTTTTTTGGAAATCTCTCTACCCTCTCCCGCACACACATTCTACCCAGTTTATCTCCATTTATATATCCCATTGGCTGGCTGTAATAATTATAATAACAGTTCATATTAACTGGGCACTTACTCTTTGATATCATTGGCATTAAGCCCATGTAAGCCCTTCAGAGCCATTCTGTACATGTCCGCCCCCTGCTCTGGGTCCCCCTTTCTGTGCCCTGGGAGGCTGACCATTCTGGACTGCGTCTTTAGGCTCCCTTGCCTTTTGGCTTCTGGCTGGGTTCTGCTTACAGATACAAGTAACTGGCAGCAGATAGGTAGGTGGAAGGGAGAAAAATGAGGTCAGAGTATTATTCCCTTTTTTCCCTGTCACAGCAAGTCAGCTGTGTCCTGCTATGAAAATCCCTAACCAAAAAAAAAAAAAAAAGAAAAAGAAAAAGAAAATCCCTAACCAGCAGCCACCCCCTACAGCTACAGATTCCTCCCCTTGCCCCTTAAGGCCTAAGGGTGAGAAGTATTCTGTCGCACCATCCCCTGTTCTTTCTGTCTATTAAACTCTTTTCAACCACTTGACTTGGGTGGGCCGTCTTTTCCCTACTGGGACCCTGAATGATGCATATGCATAGAATCCTCTCAACAACCCCATAGTAGTCTATTATTATCTAAAATGGTATTTATTTGAATTAAGCCATCTCTTGTCCTTATCTTTGCAAAACCCAAACTCTTGCGTAGACTTACTGCAATCCTATAACATTAGGGAAAATTTACTTGCTTATTTACATAACAGAAGACTTATTTACATAACAAAATTTACCTATTTGTGTAACAGAAAACAATTCAATTTCATAAGAAAAAAAGAAAATTAATCTAAGGTTGTAGTGGGAAGCTTCAAATTGCCCGCATGACCCCCGCCTCCTGATGTTTATGCCCTTGTCTAATCCCTTTCCCTTGAGTGTTGACTAGATTTATTAACTTTTAATGAATAGACTGTAGCAGAAGTGATGGGTTGTCGTATCCAATATCAGGTTATAAAAAGAAAATGGCTTCTGTCTTGGCTACTGGGATCACTCTCTCTGGGAAAAACCTGGTGCCTTGTGAAAAGGCCCATGTAGCAGGAAACTAAGGCCTTCCAATAGCCACAAGAGTGAGCTCAGAAATGGATCCTTCCCTAGCTGGCCCTTCGGATGACTACAGTCCCAGCCAATATTTGATGGCAGCCTTGTGAGAGATTCTGACCCAGAATCTCCCAGCTAAGCAGCTCTGAGATTTTTGACCCACAGAAATTATGAATTAATAAATGTTTGTGTTTTTAGCCACCCAGTTTAACCAACATTTGTTTATTCTCAGCTACGAAGTTTTGGGACAATGTATCCTGCAACAACAGATAATTTAGATTTTGATTCTGAGCGTGGTGCCAGAGGAACAGAATCTTAAGGATAAAAGTCTCTGAATTGGTTCTGGGTTCCGTGACTCACTCAGGAAAGCCGGAGTGTGGACCTGAAGCAGAGCCATTTTGTAGCACACCACTCCACCACTGCTGACCCGCTAGCTCACCCATCGGCATGAGGGAGCTCTACTTCCCTGGATCTTCCCCTTCAGCTTCCCTGAATCTGGGGCCAGTGTGTGTGCTTTGTTCATAGCCTTATAGAGACCGCTTACCCAGGTCTTTCAATCGCCTAAGGTCAAATACCTTGAACTTCACAAATTCAAGAAAAGGTTTAACAAAACGCCTAAGCAAGTCAGGAGCCAGAGTAGTCAGCAACAGGAGTTTGTTGAACTTTCTTCTCTAGCTCCACCCTAAACCCAACTGTGGTCCACCAGTTTCTCTTCTCAGGTCTTCCAGCCCCAAATTCCATATTCTTGAGAGATATTCTAATTGATCCAGCTAGGGCCAGCTATCCTCCCCTTGACCAATAAACTGGAGGTTAACCAGTATAACGTGGTAAAAAATAGAGAGAGACATAGTTTCCAAAAGAGAAGAGCAAGGCCAGTAGCCCTCCAGACCACTACAACTTCCCAAAAGGTCTCCCTGCTTACTCTGATTTATCCTACCCCTTTTCCTGGGCGGGGGGGGGGGGGGGGGGGGGGG
>NC_138371.1:38867606-38991942 GCF_054177405.1 Leptonychotes weddellii
TTATAATTACTTATGAACTTCAAATCTGAGTTAAGCTTTAAAATGTGTTACACAGTCGTCTCACCCTCATTTAGTAGTACACCACACCTTGGTCACGGCACCATAGGTGGGAAGGCTACCTGGGGATGCTTTCTGACATTACAGATTTCATTAGATTTTTTTTTTTAAATTAGATTCCCGGCCTTTCGCTATCAGTAATGTTTGCTCACCCAGTGAATGACTGCTGGATAAGAAAGAAGCTAGAGGGGCACCTGGGAGGCTCAGTCGTTAAGCGTCTGCCATCGGCTCAGGTCAATATCCCAGCGTCCTAGGATCGAGCTCCGCCTCGGGCTCCCTGCTCCGCGGGGAAGCCTGCTTCTCCCTCTCCCACTCCCCCTGCTTATGTTCCCTCTCTCACTGTGTCTCTCTGTCAAATAAATAAAAAATCTTAAAAAAAAAAAAAAAGAAAGAAGCTATAACTCCCTAATAATATTCTTTGCCAAATAAGGGCAAGCACAGTAGTAATGAGGACTTAAACATACATCTGCAGACACTGAATGGCTTTTGTTAACACAAGTCGTTAGGTGCACAAACAGAACACTGTACATTTGCTTGAATACGTATAACACATTCATGGTGTTGTGCTAAAAGAATGTTCACTAAATGGTATTGTCTTTACATTTCCTAAATATCGCATAGGTACTTTAAATTATAAAAATGTGTTCTGGAAACTAGAACTGGATCTCAATAGTTTGTGTGCATGAGAATATCATCTGAGGAAGTTGTTTGGATGAAAGTCCTGAGCTCCAGAACTATAAATTCAGATTCGGTGGATCCAGGATGGACCTGGGAATTTAAATATTTAATAAGCACACCCAGGTAATTCTGACACTGGATATCTGCCTGCCCACACCTTGAAATAAAAATTAAAGTAAACCCAGAATTTAAACCAGTCATTTCTCCACTGAACGAACACACACACACACACACACACACACACAAACCCTCCTAATTCTTGTGAACCCAGTCATATGACCAGGCCATCCCATAGCCCAGAGGTGTTCCTTATGACCTGGAGGCTCACACTGAGTGATAAGGGAAGTCAGCCTTAGGGTCAACAAGCAAAGAAAACTCCAGGAAGGAGAAAAGGTCAGAATGAGCATAAGCACCCTTTAGCCTGGGTTTCTGAGCATCTTGACCATAAGGCCTGTGCAGCTCAGTGGTAGCTGAGGAAAAGTGTTCTAAATGCTAGCGAAATGAGAAAGAAAGACTGTCTTGTTTTAAGAAGCAGTTTCTGTTTAGAATGTTTGGGCAATCAGCTCATAATAGCATCCTTTTATTGGTATCAACTCCAGAGATTGGGTTACTTTTCGAATGATGTTATCAAACAACTTCCCTTACAACCCACAGCCCTCTTGCCTTTGCTGTGTGTCAGGCACAATTTAACCTTCATTATGTTCTCAGCAGAGGTGTTTATATGAGACACTGTGATCTCCATGCGTTGCTTCCTCTTTTTGTTCTTCTGTCACCACAAATATCAGGTGCTTTTTAGAAAGCCTGTGGTTAGTACCACTAACCTATCTGTTTTACCCAAGCCCACCCTGAGGGTGATGGCTTTCAATGGCCATGTAGGTTTTGAGGATGACCAAGTGGCAAAGAATGCTAAAATGGAGCTGATTGCACTGAATGACAGATGTGGGTTCAAGTGACCAGGCTTTCTGGCCAAGCAGACAGGGAAATCAGGGATTCAGGTGGGAGGTGAAAGATAAGACAGAGATGTGGTCAGGAGCAGGGTCAGAGGCCAAGGGCTCCACACTGCGTAAATAGGCCATTGGAGGAAATGCGTACTCTTGTTCCGCTAGAGACAAAAAATGAACAAGTAATCATAGTCAGAAAGTCAAGGTCAATTACCAGAATAGTTGAAAAGGTAGCAAGCCAAAAAATAAAACCTTTCACACTGGTCAGCTGCTAGAGCCAAGGAGTCAAGACAAAGATCCTGGTGGTCTTTCTGCTGAACTTGGCAGTATTCCCCCAAGTGAGGTCTCTGTGTTACTGATTTCCTCCAAGGCGCTGATTAAACATGCAGAATGGCTTGCCTCTACTAAGGGGTACTAAATGAGACTCTAAGAGCAGGACCAAACTGCTACTGTGTTCACCTACTCTAGCTGGAGACACACTGTGTTAAGTGGCTCTTGCAATGGCCTTCCTTCCACCCTCCCCACCCTCCTAGCTCATTTAATACAATTAGATGTCAGTGTCTTTATCATCGATTTCCTTTGAAAATTAAATCTAGCCAAGTGGAGGTTCTCAAGGGCGTATAGATTGTTTGCTAAATATTCTCACAGGCCAAAAGTTACAGGACAAAATATTACAGGCCCACGGTGTCATAGCGCCTAGGAAGAAAACATTCACCCACATTTCCAGAGAATATTATTTTCTTAACTGAGTATCGAGGCCTTACCACATTAGTTTCTTGGATTAAGTAGCAACTTTGCCCTAATGAGCTTTAAACGGTTCCACTAGGATATATGTAAAAATAAGACGAGAGGAAGTGAACAGAGTCATCCAAAGCACGTACTAACGATTAGTAAAGGAAGGGATAGAATCCAGTTTTTCTAGCCCTCAGCACATAATCGGTATGTCTTTTTAATGCCAAGGGTGGAAAATGAGATACAACAGTCGCGCCCCTTCTCCCAACATCGCTTTCTGTCCTGTGAAAGGCAAATGAGAACTGCAGCAAGACGGATAACAAACTAGTATCTACTGTCTATACAGAGCTCGCCTAGTGGAGGAAAGCAATGGATAAATATACACACACGTGATACATAACGGGAAAGGAGAGAAAGAAGGAATATCTGCACTCATGCCACCAATTGCTTTGTGAAGCGATAAGAAAATTCCCAAACCACTTGTACGGCTCCCGACTCCTGCACACACGGCCCCCAGGGGGACCAGCAGTCACTCTGCTATCCCTGAAGCCCAAGACAATGACTGGAAAACACTATTGATCCCCCCTTTCCTCCCTTTCCCACCCACCCCACCATGGGTGCCTTTTCAGTCCTGGCTCGGCGTGAACAAAGCTGTACTCTTACATCCTGCCAATGAAGAATTTTCTAATTCCTCAGGTTCATGGAGGACCACGAGTACCTTCAAGTTAAAGTCACCTTGCAAGTCTTACAATTCTGTCGTTCTTTAAGGAGTTCCTATTAAGTCTTAAATACTTCAGAGATTAAAAGGGTATATTAACGTTATTGGCGACTTGAGATAAAATGCCATGCCTTGCAGGGTATCTTAGCACTTAATGAAAACATTTTCATCACATTCTGAGTCTATTATGCCAGATCGTCATTTCATAAGTTGTAAGATAATCTTATTTTAATTAGAGGAGATATACCAAGTATATCAGAGTAATACAGTTAAGTGCATTCATCAGCTTTCTTCTTGTCAGGTAAAATGGCTCCTTCAGAGTTTGTTGCACTAATGTGCTGCCACAGGTGAAAGAAAAAAGGAACCAACCTAAATATAGATAGATGATAGATAGATAGATAGATACATAGATACATAGATGATAGATAGATAGATACATAGATGATAGATAGATAGATACATAGATGATAAATAGATATATAGGTGATAGATAGATACATAGATGATAGATAGATAGATACATAGATGATAGATAGATACATAGATGATAGATAGATAGATAGATACATAGATGATAGATACATAGATGATAGATACATAGATACATAGATGATAGATAGATAGATACATACATAGATGATAGATACACAGATGATAGATAGATACATAAATGATAGATAGATGATAGATAGATAGATACATAGATGAAGATAGATAGATAGATACACAGATGATAGATAGATAGATACACAGATGATAGATAGATAGATACATAGATGATAGATAGCTAGATAGATACATACATAGATGATAGATACATACATAGATGATAGATAGATAGATACATAGATGATAGATAGATAGATGATAGATACATAGATGATAGATAGATACATAGATACATAGATACATAGATGATAGATAGATAGATGATAGATACATAGATAGATACACAGATGATAGATAGATAGATACCTAGATACATAGATGATAGATAGATAGATAGATAGATAGATACATAGATACATAGATGATAGATAGATAGATGATAGATAGATACATAGATGGTAGATAGATAGATACATAGATGATAGATAGATACATAGATACAGAGATGATAGATACATAGATACATAGATGATAGATAGATAGATGATAGATACATAGATAGATGATAGATAGATACATAGATGATAGATACATAGATGATAGATAGATACATAGATACATAGATGATAGATAGATACATAGATACATAGATACATAGATGATAGATAGATACATAGATGATAGATACATAGATGATAGATACATAGATACATAGATGATAGATAGATACATAGATGATAGATAGATAGATGATAGATAGATAGATGATAGATAGATAGATACCTAGATACATAGATAGATACATAGATACATAGATACATAGATGATAGATAGATACATAGATGATAGATACATAGATACATAGATGATAGATACATAGATGATAGATACATAGATGATAGATAGATGATAGATAGATAGATACCTAGATACATAGATGATAGATAGATACATAGATGATAGATAGATACATAGATGATAGATAGATACATAGATGATAGATAGATAGATATACACACATATATGTGTGTGTGTGTATATATATATATGTATGTATGTATTGAAATTCTGAGTGATTTTTAGAGCATCACAGGACTGTTTTTTAAGCCTATATAAGGCTGCCTTATCCAATGTGGCAGCCATGATCACATGTGGCTACTGAGTACTTGAGGAATGGCCAGCTCAACTTGAAATGCACCGTAAGTATAAAATACACACTGGATTTCAAAAATGTAGTCCAAAATATATAAAATATCTCAACAATGTGTATACTGATTACATGCTGAAATAATTATATTTTGGCTATTTGGCCTAAATAAGCTGCATTTATTAAAATTAATCTCACTTGCTGCTTTTTACCTTTTTAAATATGGTTACCAGAAAATTTTAAGTTTTATATGTAATTCACGTTACATTTCTCCTGGACACTGTTGCTCTGCATCATCTAAACAATATATAAGTTCAAATCTTACTTATCTGTAGATATTATCCATGTTGTTAAATAATAAATATAAATGATAAAATGACAAATGTCAAATTGGCTCCACCTAAATTCGGACCAAATTTCCAATTACCTTTCCCCACTGTCCAGTTAGATGAAAGAATGGAGAAGCGAGTCTCAACAGCAGTGTGAGGAAAATGCTAGCAGGCCGGTGAGTGGCTGCAGAAGAAAGCTGGAAAGCACGTTCCAGAAGCAGACACAGATCACCTGATCCTCAGGAGCGGATTGTGAAATGAAGCCAGAAGTATCTCATGGGAGACCCACTCTTGAACAGCAATCATGCTTATGATCCAGACATTCAAGAGGAACAGAGAAAGCTCCAAATTCCATCTTGTGGTTTTGCAATTCTTGCAAGAGAGAGGGAAAGAGAAAAGGTACATGTTTGGACAGGAAGATTTTTCAAAATAAACAAGCACCCCTAGAGATTGTGTTAAAACACCTTGTTGGAAGAAGACCAGGAAAAATGTGAGCCCCAATCAGAACAGACAACACTTAAACAAAAGCCACTCGGGCCAAGCTGGTGACATAAAAGGGCCAAACAAGTATTTTTAAACGTAAAACTTGCTACTCTTGAAGAAAAGGAAGGTAGAGCAGGTCAGAGGCAAAGTAAAAACAAATGGTCCATGAAGAAAGCGGTAGAGCACCTCACAAGAAACTCCAAAGCAGAAATGCAAACCCTGTAGGTGCAACAGATAGAAGAGGTGAAGGTCACTCGGGGATGAAAAGTGATGAGGGACAATCAGTGAATTATTTGGCTCAGTTTGTAAAAATGAAGAAAACTTTAGAAAGAGTGTCACTTCCATCTTGCTTTTGGTAAAAGAGAAAAAAAAAAAAAGTCCCAAATGGAGTCATTTCCCTGCGCCCACCCCCAGGAAAGCTATCCAAGACTTAATTACAATTTCAACCTGTCCCAGGAACGTGACCTTCTAACAGTCAGTGAAATTTCCTGCGCAGCACTAGTGAAATCATCTGCATGATAAAATCCCTGCAGGTCCCCTCCCCCCCAAAAGATAATGTCCTGGCCTAAAACAATTCTTTCTTTCCTTTTGCTAATAACTTCTTGCCCCACCTGCTTTCCAATAAAAACTTCCATTTTGTACAGCTCCTCGGTGTATCTCTCTACTAGCCACGTGGGATGCCACACGCGGTTTCGCGAATCACTTAATAAACCAATTAGATCTTCAGATCTACTCGGCTGAATTTTGTTTTTTAACACTTTGAAGCAGACAAGTCAGAGGTATTAGAACAAACAGTGGGAAATAGAATTTTCCTAGACTTAAGTTAAAAACCAAACGTAAATAAATCACCAGGACCAGACGGCATCCACCCAAGACTTTGAAAGGAACTCAAGGGTGAAATAAGCAACTGCTGGCCAAAACGTATAACCTGTTGTTATCAACTACCACTATAGGAGAAGAATGGCAGCTCACCAGCATGACTCACACTCAGAGCGGGGACTCCAAGGGAGATTCTGGAAATAAGCCTCTCCGTTTGATTTCTATATTTGATAAGGTGATAGCGTCTACATAAACTTGAAAAAAGCAATAACTAGTGGAGTTACAGTTTATATGAGTTGGCTCATCTGGGAGGAACATGTTTCAGGTGAGTTGTGAAACTGGAATCAGAAACTAAGAAATTCTCAAAATTTTGTTGAGTTTATTTTTAAAGACTGCTTATCTTCTGGAAATCAGACTAAATATTTATGAATAAAATTATATAATATTTGGGATTTGCTTTAAAATAACCCCAAAGAGAGCGCCTGGGTGGCTCAGTCGGTGAAGCGTCTGCCTTCAGCTCAGGTCATGATCCCAGGGTCCTGGGATCCAGCCCCACATCCAGCTCCCCTCTCAGCGGGAAGCCTGCTTCTCACTCTGCCTCTGCCTCTCCCCCCCCCCATCCGCTCATGATCTCTCCCATACACACGCACGCTCTCTCTCTCTCAAATAAATAAATAAAATATTTTTAAAAATGCCCCAAAAGAAAAAAGTTAGGAAAAAGAACAGATGTAACAAGAAAGAAGGCAGACTGTTGATAAGATGCACCCGCAGTGGTTTATTATCCTTTTCTTTCTACTTTTGTGTATTTGAAAATCTCCATAATAAAGCTAAAAATTAGTCAAGGAGAAAACAATGGAATATATAAGCACGAGTCCAAAGACAAACCAATGACTACTGTTCATTTAAACTTTCGAATCCGCTTTGACAAAGTTCCATACAAACATTTTACATGCACGTGAGCGTGTGTGTGCACGCATACACACACATGTACACACACACACACAAAGTGGGGTTTTTTTTCAGTTGTAATGAGAGTTTTTCACACAGAGAAGGAATCACCCTACAGACAAGTGCAAAGGGGAAGGATTGATGGGAATTTCTCTGGATGATAAAGTGATAATAGTGATATCCCTGATGAACCAGTTTTATATAGAATCCTTAAAAAAAAAAAAAAAAAAAAGGACCAAATGAAGAAATCAAGTTTGTAGGTGATATGAAATTGATCTCTGCAGTGAGCTATCCAAACTTACAGGGAGAAATAAATAAATAAATACCCAAACGAGAAAACAAAAACCTTCCAAGTCTGCCTAGATAGAAAAATGGTAGATGATCTTTAATGTGTACCAATATTAAAAGATAAACTTTAGAAAATAGTAATATAGAATATATGTGTATAAGATAGGAGATCTTACCAATTACTAAAATTCTAGAAAATTGTTTTCCTATTCTTCCTAAAAATCAGCTTATTTTGTTTCTATGACTCTAGAGAAACGCAATGCTGAAGACTCCTGGGAATGTTTCAGAAATAAAACATTTTCAAGCCTAGACATGTCTAAGACAGCCAAGTGTCTGCCTTTTCTGGTCACCACATGTCAATGACAATACGACCAAACTGAACGAAGTTTAGCGAACAGCATCAAGAATCAGTAAGGGAGTTGGGTAGACTGTCCCCTAATAGATTTAAACAGTTAAAACTTCTTGGCTTAGAATCACAAACCCTGAGTGATATTGTATGATCAATGTTTATTGACTAAAAAGCATATAAATAGACTGATGATGGACAGAATTAAGGGCTACTCCTTGAAATGTTAAAGCTTTAGTTCTTAAATAAAACTTGTCAAGTACTATACACTGGGAACAAACTTCAAAAATACACTACCCCCAAGAATGGATTGAAACAAAAAATATAAAGGGATTGAAGGAAACTTTAAATTTATGTCCAATTTACTGAGCAGTAGTGATGGATAGTTAGGGAAAAAATCTACATTTTTTCAAAAAAAGAAGAAACTAAGAAGGGTAAAAAAAAAACAAAGTACTACAATATCTTTTGGTGTTCCTCTCAGTGTTGCAATAGTAATAGACTACATGGACAATAAACCAAGTTTTAACTTCATCTTTGATGTATTGGTGCCCCTTTTTCTTTTATTATAACTAAAAATTAATTGTAATGGTACAAACATTTCAGTTATACAATTCGATTTTATAAAGTATAACTTTACTAATTATGAAGATACAGTATACTACTCATGTAACAAAAAAGGGCCACTAAAAGCCCCAGATATTTGTATTATGATTTGTCATTATACAGTTTTTATACAGTTTAATTCACCAATGATTAGAAAATTAGTATTGGTAAATTATTTTCTTTAGTTTTTCCTTAAAAGCTATATTTTATATATTTATATTTATATTTTAGTTTATATTTTATAAACACTAGTTGGCTAAATTTTTTACTCATCCTAAAAGGCAGATACTATTCTTATAAGAAATTATTGTTTCAACGTGTTACTCATGTCATGTCTTTTAAATCCCAAGACACTGAAGGTGAATGGTTAACTCATTTTATTAAATACCCAAGAATGGTTTTTTCCGGTCAGGGAAGCTAATGTAAAATAGAGGTAAAAAGACAGTAGGAATGCTGTCCATCAAGATATTTGCTTATTTGATCTTTCCCCAAAACGATTGCAATGCTTTTCAATCTTGTCATAATCTGTACTAAAAAATCAACTAATCATCACATTCCATGAGTAAACATTTTCATGCTACTTATCTAAAAAGGTAGCATCATTTCTTCGTCTGTCAGTTCTGCCTGTTCATAGGCTCATCATGTTCTAGATAGCTAACACTTTTACTTGTGAATTCATAAGCTATGAAGCCAAAAGTGAGGTTAGAGTGAAATTTCCTGCTCCTTTCTTGCAGAGGATGGTGGTGATGGTTTCATTTGTCAGCTCACATGAGGTGAACGGTGTCTGGTGCCCAGGGCAACCACACGCTTGTCCACCTTGTCACAGTGTCCCTGCCCAACTTCTGGACCCATTCTCTACATTATCTGGTAGATGTTAGGTAAAGAGCAAATATATGTAACCCTCATCATTATGACCAATATTAACCCTCACCTCATGACCTTTGCCTGCTTAGGGTTCTAAGAAGACAATTATTCAGTTACAAACAGCTAATCAGCTAAAATATTAATAATGGTGATCTTTGGTTAGTGGTTTTATTGGTAATTTTAATTTCCTTCTTTATATTTTTTAAATTTTCTAATTGCCTTTTATACAGATTAATTGATTTATAATCAGGAAAACCACTGACAGTATTTTGAAATAGGTTTCACAATTTTCCATTTATATATTTATGTGATGGGAAAGAATAGAGTCAATGACATCTCACTGGCAAACAAGTTTTCAGAACTGGAGTCTTATATAATGACGTCTCATTTTTCTCTAAAATAGAAAATGCACTTGATTTCCATCCCTGTAGAAGTTGTCAATCAAAGTCTTTTATAAGGAAAACAAACTAAAATGATTTATGGGGCTCCATTTTAATTTTTGATGAAGGCACATCATCACAATCTACCATCCCAATGTCTGAGAGATACAGACTGAAAGATGGGCTCACCTACAACAGCATACAGAGGGCACCAGTCTGCTTTTGTCCAAGTGGCCTCTGCCCTGTGCTGGCGCATGAGAAGGGGCTTGAAATTTGGGACTGGGACACAGACTCTCAAAACAGGACTTTGAGAATTCTCAGGGTCTACATACAAATACCTCTCTCTCTCTCTCTCTCTCTTTTTCTTAGCCAAGGGAACTAAGTGGGAATTTCACTTTACCTCATTCACTTAAGGAATCTCCATCAGTTGTTCCCCAAATAGCAAAGTACAGACTCAGCAAAACAACCCAAGAATTATATCACACATTGTTTAGGGCTGAGTGAGCTTACAGAGTGCTGGTATATGCTGAGCACACAGCTATTTGTCATAAAGCCATCAATCAAAGTCAGTTGATAATAGAAATCCCTGAATAAATGAATTATAGAAATCAATGAGTCTGCTATTCTTTCAGAGTTTAAAATCATTGAAAAATTTACCATGGATTTAGAAAGCAATTAAATAGTGGGGCATCAATATTCTCTTATTCATTTCACAGCCCTTTCAGGCCTAACTGCTCTGTTTATCGAAGACCCAAAGAGACTGCTAAGGACAGACTCCACTGAGGTTCTCCCAGGAATAACGGGAAGGAAGGCAGCAGTCAAGTTGTTACCTATTCTGTGAGCTCCTAATTACAAAATGAGCGAAGGTTCTTGGGTCCCATCCAATCACGCCTGCCAACCTAGGCCCGGATGTCACTTCCTCTTGCCTAGTCTCTCAGTTACGGGGCCCAAGGGAGAAGAGAGGAAACCCCACAGCCTATCAGACACTCACGGTAGCAGAAGTTTAACTTCACTCCCCTCTCCCCACCCATTACTAAGAGTAACTGACTTTTTTGAGTCACCTCTTTCCTCTTTGTCCCATTATAAAGCATTATCAACGCCTAAAAGTCCCAGATAACACTTAGTAAAGGAGAGAAACGAAAAGGCACAGATAATTACAGATTCACTAATATGCACCCAAGGGAGTTGGGTCAGCATGTCTGTGGGTATGAAGCTGAGAAGGGCGACTGCGGCCCAGTGCTGGGTGAATGGGGCGCGTTTGTACAGACAGAACAATAAAGCTTCCTTTCTTTCATTCCTAACAATCCTGTTGTGGCAACTCCCCCACTTCCCACCAGGGTGGTGATGTGTAAAGACCACCTACTGTGTGCCTGGCACTGTGTTAGGCATCGAAAACACAAACAGGAACAAATGATAGGTCCTTTCCCAAAGAAGCGCCAGGATGACGGGGAGAGAAAGACATGGAAAGCAATCATCGCCATCGAAGTGTGAAAGGCCTGATACCCCATCAGATACAAGCGGCAGAACAGAGTTCTAGCTATTTTCAGGGAGAGACGGGGGCCCAGAGAGGGCTCACAGGAGGTGACAATCTGAGTATTAGTGGCGGAGAGGTCTTTGAAGAATAAATGAAATGTAGCCAACAAACAAGGAACGGAGGGCAATTTGCATAAAGGTCATAGTGTGTGCAAAGGTACAGAGTGTGGAATAGCCTGGTATTTGGGGAACTGTGAATAATTTGGCGCGGTTGGAACAAAAAGCGAGCCACAATAAGAGCCTCTTGTCCTTTACGTGTATATCCATCCATCCCTCCTCTAACTGGCGTCTATTGACTGAGATGAGTCTGTTTGGGTTGTACGGTTGTACAGTTTCAGTCCAAATTGAGGCTCTAATTATCACTCCATATTCCCGTGCAACAGGGGTTCCTGGTCATCAACAGCCACGTTGCATGACTGAACTTCAAGTTGTGCTCCATTGTAACCTCTGCTCACCTTGCTTGCAAACACTTAAAAAGAAAACTGACACTGAGAGAGCCAATGCCTTTTTATGGAAATGTAATTACTAACAGGGCTTTATTGCTGAAAATACAAATTAAGTTCTTTCTTCCCTCCCTTATCCCTATCCATCATCCTCCTCCCCTCTCCAGTCAAAGATCACTCTTACTATGCACCAAAAATTCAGTTTTGTCTTTTTGAATACCTTTTGATTATAGGGATTGTGTTGTATTTGTAACTGTTCCCAGGTAGCTGGCAGAGGGGCTTGCCTACGAATGACTGATGAACAGAACAATCAATCAGTCAGTTCATCTGATGGCTGCATTGAAGGCAAGTGTGGAAGCCTCTGCCATATACAGCCAACTGACTAAAGCAAAGGAAAATATTGTCCATTGTCTGCAATTTTAATGATCTAAGAATATAAGACATATGAGAGATCATAAACATTTGTCTTTGCATATATCCTACATAAAAATAAAACGATGCCAGGTAATACAGTCATGATGTCTTGGCTACAAGAAATGGAAAGTTTGGGGTGTCTGGGTGGCTCAGTCAGCTAAGCGTCTGACTCTTTTTTCTGCTCAGGTCATGATCTCAGGGTTGTGGGATCGAGCCCCACATCGGGCTCAGTGCTCAGCGCGGAGTCTGCTTGTCCCTCTCCCTCTACTCCTGCCCTCAATTGCTCTCTCTCTTTCTCTCTCTCTCAAATAAATAAATAAAATCTTTAAAAAAAAAATGGAAATTTTATTGCCTAAACAATAAGGAAAATGTATTGTCTCACATAAGAAGAATCCCAAAGTTCGAGGTTTAATTAATTCAGTGGTTCAATAATGACATCTTTGTTATCTGCTGTCTTCATGTTTTTATTCCTGTTTGCCTCCTTTGTGGTTTTAATATGGTGCAGTGGCTTCAAACATCACATGATCACATAACATCCAAATGCCAGATTGAGAAATTAGGGCATATCTTTTTTTTGTATTTTCCTCCTATCTCTTTGGCCAGAATTACATCACATGCCCTAAGCCAAAGGTGGTCAAAGGGGCTGGAATTATTGTGATTGGCTCAGCTGCAGACTAATCAAGATCCACCTTGCTGAGAGGCTGGGGCTGGGCGGGGCGGGGCGGGGCGGGGAGAGGGGAGCCCCGGTTTCCTCCAGGAAATGAAAGAAAGCAGGGTTCTGAAGCGAGGAATTAGGGTGGGGAAACACAAGAAGGATTTGTTGTTAAATAAACAACCAATATTGTCTACAATAGTCAATGATCTCTTTAACTTCATTTTGTTGTGCTCATTCAACTTCCAAATGTTCAAATAAACAACAGGTCAACCATATTTTCCACAAAAAGAGGCACAGCTGTATTTACTTTTACGAAAGAAGAAACAAATAACACTTCAACAATAAAAAAATAAGCAAATGAAAGAAAAGTAAAATAAAAAGGTCACAAAAAATTTTAAGCACCCTTATCGATCCACGTGGAAAAGTATGTTCAACTCCTGTGGATTGTCTTTCCAGAATAAATATTAAAATTTCAGTGTTACATCCAAATGCAGTAAGTCAAAGTTCCTACCCATATTTCTCCTGTTGACAGTAAAGTTTGAGAAGTGATCTTATTTAATGCAAGAGACAATAGGCTAAAATAAAACCACCAAAGACTGAACTTAAGAGCTACAGCTCTTACAATTATATTTGCTATGTCTGTAATATTTTACCCAGAAACATGCAGGTTTTCACCAAGTCTTTGAGGATAATGCTAATTAATTTGTTAATTTATTCAAAAGTTATTTTGGTGCACAGAGTAATTTAGCTCTAACCACAAGTTAATACAGTGTTAAGGAACCTTTCTGAAATTCAGTGCCTGTCACACATGCAGCGTTAATACCATGTTGCAATATTTAAAAGTTTATTAACATAAAGTATTTCAAGCTATACATTTTTAAATTAATCTCAAACTAAATTGAAGATTACACCCATTAAGCATACCTTTAAGAGATGAACATTGGGCATAAGAATCACCACTGGTTGCCTAGCAACCCCTGTACAGCACTTACAGTAAGTTTATCCTAAACATTGATGTAAAATCAGCAATGAATATACATCCCCTTCAAGTCTGTTTGCTAGAAAAATGCACTTTTTCTGCTGTTAATGATTCTGTAGTTTACTATCCTGGGGAGTTGCATTTCAGTATAAGGGTTGAGAAGGGGTGTCTTGGTCATTAAGCTATCATCCACTCTCAACAAGCTGTCCTAGGAATGATGCCCAATTATTAAAGCAATGATGCCAATCACGGTCATCACAGTTGAAGTGAAATTAATATCAGATGAATATCTCAAACCATTTTTTTTTAAAGCCATGTGGAAAGTACACCCTGCTTCCATACATTCTAATTTCCAAACAGAAGAGAAGATTAGGTTATGAGCGCCTTGGGGCACTCTCAAGGCTATCCTATCCTTAAAAATGCCTGAGGTAGGCCCACAGTCAAAAAATGTCTCTCATCCCATTTTCTCCCCGCTCGAGTAACACTGCAACAAATCACCTTCCTAATTCTGCATAAGGTGCTGTGTCTGGGCATCGCCCTGACCGGAGTCTCCGGGGCCGCCACGGCCGGCGAGCTCTCGGGAGGCCCTGTGGCTGTGCTCTGCCAACTGGCTTTGGCCGCCTGGCTCCTTCTGGGCTCCCAAAGCTGGCAAGCTACGATGCTAATAGAATTCATTAGCCGGGGCTTTGACAGACCGTTAAAACAGGACTCCACCACTGCAGGGCCATTATGCCGTTTCAGGAGGCGCAGCTAATTCAGAGAGGATGATAACAGGGTTGGCAATCAGGGGACATTAGAGTGTCGGGCAGTGGGGAGGCCAACGGGGCGAGGCGGGCAGGACTGCCAGCAACCCTGATTTGATTCCTGGCACTTCCCGGCGGGCTTGGCAAAGAGCGGACGTAATTCAGATACACTGAAATACCAGGCACTAGGACTGGTCTTGGAAGTAATTATTCTCTGGGGTAACAAGGGACATGATGAGAAAGGTTTCAGGGACAAGCAGCGGGCGCCCGTGGGACCCGGTTTCCCTTACGGCAAGCCACTCCACTGAGTGACGCTCTCCCCACTCAGGAGAGCAGGGTACGAAATAGGCTATCAAGAGGGAGGGGGACCTGGAAAGGGTCCGGGAAAGGAAATAAAGCTGAGGACAGATAGAAGCAAGATAGAGAAATTGCCAGAGCCTGGCAAGGGAGCCAGGATTAAGTGAGGGGTTTCAGAATCTCTGTTAGCGACAATGATAACTTACAAGGCTTTCCTCAATTAGTCTTTACATTCAACACACTTGGGGGAGAATGGGAGGGGACAAGGCGAGGGACACATCAGGCCACAGAAGCCCCAAGAGTAGTAAAATCCCTTAAGACACTGGTGGAAAACAGATAAGCCTTTGGCATTTCCCCTTCGGGGTTCTTGGCTCTGTCAGGTTGAGGACCTGAGTGAAATGATTAAGAGAGCACTTTCTGGAAGTTCAAGCCTTTAAGCCTCTGCATATAATCAGGCTCACCAGGCAATTCTTTATGTAGGAGCAGGCCCAAGGCTAAAGTTGAACCAGAAATGAATCATTTTTCATTCTGCAGTGACTACTACTTCTGAATCAAATCGGAGGTCGCTGGCTAAACCAACTGGGAAGCACACGTGTTACAAACCAGGAGAATGACTCCGTGGGCCCAAATGCACAGCATTTTTTGATCTTTCCAAGGGAAAACAACCCCAGCTGCAAATAAATACCACACCGGGATTGACAACTTAGAACATGGACAAATCTTGTCGCCTTTGCCCTGCTTGGTTTAGGGAATAGAAACCAGGATATAATATTTGACCTCTCTCTTTCTCTCTCTCTCACTCTCTCTCTCTCTCTCTCTCACACACACACACACACACACACACACACACACACATTGTGATTCCAGAGAAGCTGCATATTTCAGTGGTGCCCTTTTGATTTGTGATTTCTTCATCTACCAAAACCTACCCAGTATGTTTATCAGCCATTCCTCTTATCAGCCATTTCTCTTGTTCTCCAAAGATCTCCCCGGGCCCTTTCTTTATTCTTTTTAGACTTATTATTATGTAGACTTATTATTATCTATATTTAGACTTATCATTAGCAACGGTATCCCATTCATTCCTGCAATTTCAACTATCACCTCTACATAAATCGACTATCAGACTATCAGCCTCTCTCTAAAACCCATGTATGAACTGCAGGCCCACATTGTCCTTGGCCTTTTGGTGGGTACTGATGATGTACACAGAGCTGGCAAGCGATATACTTTGGCACTCAGCACCAA
Organism: Leptonychotes weddellii; assembly: GCF_054177405.1. Taxonomy (NCBI): domain Eukaryota; kingdom Metazoa; phylum Chordata; class Mammalia; order Carnivora; family Phocidae; genus Leptonychotes; species Leptonychotes weddellii. The sequence continues at coordinate 38,883,861 of NC_138371.1, forward strand.
CTCAAATTCCACTTGTCCAAGACTCTTCCTCCTATGCTCCCATTTCCATGAATAACATCATTATCTCTTTATTCACCAGTTTAAAACCTGGGAATCATCCTCTCCTTTCTCTCGTCTCCCACACCCAATTTGACGCAAACGTCGTTGACTAACTCTCTCTTATCTCTTGCACTGACGTCTGAACGTCATCCCCATCATGCTTTTCTAATTTAGGGGCCACATTATAAATTAAACTGTACTTTGTGGATAAAAATGGGGACATAACCACTGGAATATTATTTCATTGGGAAAATAACATTCTATATACTTACAAACCAACCAACTTCAACTCATTCTTGACCCTGTACAGTACCCTAAATTTATATCCAGTCAGTTCCAAATCTTGTGACTCTACCTCCATTTCCCTTATATTTGATACCTCAGGATATAGTCCTGCTGGTATCCTAATTTCTGCCCTCAAGCCACTTTGGGATAGAGTGCACTAATATCCCAACTTTAAATTTTTCTGTCACATCCTATCCAACCTCTAGATTGTTCAAACCTTATATCCTTCAGGAGGTATTACCAGTATCTTCCCCCACCAAATAAACTACTAACTCAACCACCCTATAAATAAATATTAACTTAGCATTCATTTTTGCCAATATTCTTTCTTTAAAAGTAAGATAACAGGGTTTATGTCTGAGATTATTTTGTGAAACATACCACATGTATGTTATAGTCATGTAGTTATAATTCTTCCCTATGATACAAACGAAAAGTATGTTCATGATTAGGTTAATAACAAATTCAAATAACTGGGAGACATGACTTGTATAGCTGATAAACCCCCATGTTCTCCAAAGGGATTCCCTACATGGTTCTACCTCATGGTCTTTAGGTCTATCCAACTACCTTGAGGTAGAGATTAGTTGGAAAAGTGACACTCTCCCCGTATGCCTCTCTCCTGACCCCTCTACTCTGATTGTGAAGAATTCCTGGTGATTTCCTTGACTTTCTTCAACTGCTATTTCCAGGAGTCCCAGGCAATCAAAGACAGTCATTCAGCTAGAAATAATAATTTACAACTGCAAGAGACTGGGAGGACCATATTTTTTTTTGGTTGGTAGTGAGGTGTAAATCAAATTTACTATAAAGTGAACCCCCTCCTTAGATTTCTAATATGCCTCCTAGAGAGGGTGGAAAAGCACCCCTGCTGAGAACTGCTACCATCCTGAGCACTGTTACTGATTTTAGTATATCATGTCACTTGGGTATTTTGAGAAAGAAAAAAATCTTTTTAGAACCTCTGGTTTAGGTCATGCTGATGATTACATTTCCCATATCACAAGGTTGAAAAACAAATATGAATATTTCATAACAAATATGAAAATGCTTTACTAGAAAAAACCAAACTCTAAATGTCACATTTTAGGTAACCTAAATAGGTCTATCCTCCCAGGATGGGATAATGTGTTGTTGATAATCCGTCAGTTCTTCTCTGCCACCATAGAGTCAGTGATGTGGCTCTTCTTTCAGATTTTACTTACCCAACACAAAGTTGAACTGAGTCATATAAGCTGGGGGCGGGGGAAGAATCGTTAAGTCTGGCTCCAATTTCTGAATCTGTCATGTTAACTGGTTGTTTTCATATCTCCACTTTACCCTAAGCTTTGTGGTCTTTTTTTATTAGAGAAGTTGAGACCCACAATCACACGGAACATAATTAGAATCATAGAATTGTCTCGCTGGAGGAGACATAGAGATCATAATTGAGAGGGAAGTTGATTTAGGAATTGCAGTTTTATTTTTCTCCTTTGTGGGTTAAATGACCAATACAATCTGCTCCAGATTGTCCTGTCCTTCTTAAGAGTAAATTAGCTGTGTCTTCTAAAGAAGGAAATTCCTTCCTCTTTGCACATATTTTAAGTGGTAGTTACTGGTACCTATTCGAGTGTTTTCTTTGTCTCCTGCTGCTGTCCTGCCAGACATACAGTCTGCCATCGACTTCCCGATGAACATTCTAATTACCATATGCCCCCTTTTCCAAATGGTCCCGGGATGAAGGGAAATAAGCAGGCATGTAAAGAAATACCATAATAAACAACCTCGATGATACAGGGGAAATTATTATGATGAAAAAAAATGTCCTTATGCATTCCTCGACAAAATCTTCAGAAAAGGAAACACATCCTTTAAGTGTAGTTTTAGCTCCAGGTAAAATACAGTTGGCATGAGGATGATAAAGTCAAAATTACAAAAGGAAAGAGAATCAGAAGATGTGAATTCTAATCCCAACTCTACGTGTACTCACTACAGTGTGCACATCAGATGGTCTAGGTGGAAGTAATTTGGAAATTGTAAAAAAAAAAAAAAAAAAATTACAAAGCATGCAGCATAAAGAAAGTCATAGCCACCCTATATTGTACACCTTCGATTATCATCTGCCTTACCTGCTTGTAAACCCATGGATGTCAGCAACCTATTTTTTTGTGCCTTTTTTTTTTTTTTGAGGAGGGCAGGATCAATGATCCTACGTAGCATCTTGTACGTGAGAGACCCATAATAGATGTGTATTGAAGAATATGTGAATAAAGAGTACAAGAGTCATAGAATGATTAGGTTATTGAATAATACATTAAAGGAAAGGGGAGGGAACAAAGCCACAAATGGACCATAAACACCCTAGTAGGTTAGAGTAGTTGAACAGCATTCTAATGCGACTCACAAAACCCTTTTTTCTTTTTAGCACATCAGAGACTATTAATCTAAGATGCTTCTTTGCCTACTTACGGAGGAATAACATTTTAAAACACTGTCACCTTTCAGATTTTCTTCTCAGATCGGGGCAAGCCAGAACGCACCCACACTAGGACGGGAATTATAAGGGCTGTTCTTCGGCGAGCTTCAGGACATAAACTGATCACCAGCTGGGGTCAGGAAGAAATTATGGAGTGTCCTGGAAGCTTCCTCCAGAGCATGCTGCAGAGCTCACTGCTGGAGCCACAGTTCCAATACTAAGATGTGGCCCAACGGTTATTTTTTATGGAGTAGCAATTCAAAACGAGAAGAGAACACAACAGAGAAATCTGCTCAGACAGCCAGTGGCTCTGCTGTTCCGGCTTCCAAACGAAATGCAGCCAGCGGGTGATAAAAGTAGGGAGACCGGTGACATTGTTGATGCAAGGTCCAAAGCGTCCTCCCTACGTGAGGGACCACAATATTTCACCGAAGGACCAGGAAAATAACAGAACCTTCTCCTGAGGAAGTGCACAACGCAGAAAGGCAAATATTTCATCTTTAAGGTCAACAGCTAGATCACCGTCGGTTTCCTCATTGAAAAGCTCCTCTGGAAGTAAAAGAAATGTCCTAGTCAAACATAAAGCTTTTTGGCCCAGGCTAGTAATTTCATTAAGTTAAAATGGTTCTGTGAGATCATTTCACCTGAGAAAATGAACAGGATACGTAAGAGATGAAACTCCTTTCAAGGACACGATGCTTTAAACACACACAGGAGACAGCTGCTGGTGGAGAAGCTGTTGGGGTTTATCTAAAGAAAAACACAATTGTCAGACATTGGTCCCGATACCTGGATTCCCAGGAAACCTGGATGGCATATTCAAAACAAGCTCGGATCTTTGGCTGGGCTGCCTGCTTCTCAGGCACAGACCTTCTTGCTGATGCAAATGCAGGTGAAGCTGCCTTTGAGCATCAGCAAAAGCCACCCAAGTCCTTAACCCCATCCGAGCTCTTCACTCCTACAGGGAACAGCTTGAGGCTTTGTGCTGTGCCCAGAGTCAAAAGTTCACTCTATCTCGGGGATATTGGCAGCCAGGGCCCCTGAAAAGAACAACACCACAGTCTGCAAAGTCAAAACGTTTTGCCAGATCCTTGCTGTTTTGCCTTAGACGTCAGGGAGAACGCTGTGAGAAGCCTGCAAGCCAGACGACTATATCTGGTTTCAAATTAATAGTGCCCCGAATATGCTAGAATATAGTATACGCTAGGTAACTAGAAAGAGTAGGTGGTGCCGAGCTATTAGGGAAAAATAATGAACACATTTAACTCCAGTGCAGCTCTCCCAGAAATTGTAAACTCCTTCCGGTAATAAATATGTGTCGAATGCCTACTCTGTGCGCAGGAGATAGGAATATGGTACTGAGCCAGACTTGGTCCCTGTCCTTTAAGTGCCGAACTAATGCATTCAATAAATAAGCTCTTCTTCTTCTTCCAAGTTGTCCCCAGGTCTCAAACTTCTGTGAGGAAAATAGGAGAAAGTGGCACTTACACCAGATGTGACTATGACCACTTGTGCCCCCAGAGGAGCGGGGAGCGGTGGGGGGTTCGTGGTTGAGCAAAGTGCCTTGGTGAATAACATGCGTGCAGAGGAAGCCCGAGCCATTAATGGGTAGGAAGTGGAGAGAGCTGAATTACTCAGCATAAACAAGTATGAGAACAGATTATTTTTCTTTTTTGGCGTGGCCGAGAGGCAGCACGGAGAGGAAAGAGAGAGAGCACCCCCACCCGCCCCCCCCAAAAAAAAACATAGCTGGCATCCAGAGGTGAAGTTGGGAGAACCAGCGGAGGGGCTTTTTAAAGAGCCTCACGTTTGGATTCTAGATGATCCAACTGCAGGATGCCATCTAACTTCTCTCCCTATTACCCATTTCTTCAGTAAAATGCTGCCCAGAATGATATTTCAGGAGCCTGAGGGAAAGAATCCTGGAGGGGAAAAAAAAAAAAAAAAAAAAAAAGGTGTTCTAGGTCTGGGTTGCAGCCAAGGCAGAGATAAAGGAAGAGCCACAAAACAAACAGCAAAAAGCCAGCATCAGTAAGAATCAGAGCCCAAGGCGAGGAGATGAAACCAAAGTCCCTGGACATTAGCAGAACCCGTGGGACAGGCACTGGTACTCCCTTTAAGGTGTCAGGCAGAGGCTCTTAAGAGCAGCTGGTGACAGATCTGGATTGTTCTTCTGCAGGGCAGGACCATGCCTTTGTCTTTGTGTATCACACCATGCCTCTAGGCGCTAGTACAGACCTCCTAGGAAGAACTTATGAATGTTTGTTGAATAATTTATAATAGTGAGATGAAATCTCAGCACCTAACTGCCAAACAGGGAATCAGGGGCTTCCCAGGGAACTTCAAATCTGAAACACAGGAACTGCTCCGTATGCAAGTGAACAAGTAATTGCCCCAAGACCCTGATTGCAGAGACTCCTAGACAGACGTTTCTTCTTTACCAGTCAGCCCAAGATCGAGATTGCCACCACTGAGGATCTTGGGATAGACTCAAGACAACAGATTTAATAATGTCATATGTCAATTACACCTCAGTAAAAAAATTAGTTTAAAAAAAGATAAGAGATTCAAGAGAGATGCCTTCACACCTGGTTCTCACACCCGGCGCAGAGAAAACCTCCTCACATTTTGGAAAGGTTTTCAAACACACACTCTTAGAAGATGCATTGCCTCGTTTCTGCCTCATTTGAATTGGAAAGCTGCAAAGCCCGAGCTAGTTATGAGTGGTGTTTAAGGCAGGGACACCATAATGTCAGAAGGAAAAAGAAAACAAACAAATGGTATTTTTAAAATAGGTGAATTTGCCCTTACACAGAATTATTTCTGTCCTAGTGAGATGATGCCTAAAGAAAAAGGAGGCTCCTGACATTCAGTGAGCCTCTGACTTACTGAGCACATACTATGCGAGGCACGGGGGATAATAATGTGGATGGGATAGCAGTCTCCGCCTTTATGAGACTAGCATCCCAGCGGGGGACACGGGAAGTAAAAGGGAGATTATGACACAGAATGGTAGGTGCCAAGTGAGGGGATGCAGCATGCAATGAGAGGGCATAAGCGGAGGGCCAGTCTTTGAGAAGAACTGACATGTCACTTGAGACTTACAGGAGGAACAGCATTTGGCTCGGGGAGAGGCAGTGGCAATGGGAAGAGTATTCTGGGAGGAGGGAAAAGCAAGCACTGGAGCAAAAACCCAGACCAAGTCTGGGGTCAACTGCCAACAAAGCTGGAGCAAGAAAATCTCTCTCTTTTTTTCAATCTATTTTCAAAAAGAATCAAAGTAGCAATCATTGAAAAAAAAAAAAGAGAAAAAGCACACCTTTGTAAGGCTGACTTAGTGTCTAAATGCACTTTACGGTTTGGAGTTTTTATTTTGAATTCCAAATGTGCACAATCTTTTCAGTGGTCATGATAGAATGCCAATTATGCCCCAGCATAGCTCTGCGTATTTTACACTCAGCTGACTCAATTAATCCTCACAATAACTCAATTATCATCCCATTTTATTGATGGGAAAACCACACAGAGAAGTGAAGTAACTTGCCTGAGGTCAAACGTTAGTAAGTAACAGAGTTGGCATTTGAACCTAAACAGTCTGGTGCCAAAGTCTGTTCTCCTAACTATAGATTTTGGCCTATATTTAGAGGAAGTGAAGCAAGTTCCCTTTGGCTTAATAAATTTTATACTTTAAAAAAAAATGAGGCTAAAAAGGAAACGGAAAATGAGATCATGGAGAGTTTTATAAGCCATATCAAAGAGATTAACTTCTTCATGAGGAGATTGGGAAGACTTTGAAGGTTTTTAAGCATGGAAATGACCCCATCTGATTTGCTTTGTACCATGATCTCTCCGGCTACAGAGAACAAATGAGGAAGAACAAGGTTTCTGGGTGGGGAGATAGGAGGAACTGTCAGTAATCCAGGGGGGAAACCATACTTGCTTGCTCGAGGACAGGAGTAGGGAAGACAGAGACAACGGTACACATTTGAGGGGTTGCAGGAGGCCGAATTAACAGAATGGAGGGATTGACTGGAGGCGGGGTTGATGGTGAGGGAGGAGTCAAGGAAGACGCCCACATTTCTGGGTGGATGGTATGAGAGGGCACACAGAGGAGTCAATCAGGGGACAGGCCAGGACATGCTGTGTCTAGGGGGCTGCTGTCTACCCAGCAGGTGACGTCCAGTAGGCAGTCAGATGTGAAAAGCTAAGGTTCAGGAGAAAGAGAGTAATTAAAACTATGGGAGTGGAGGGGACCGCCACAGCAAGCATGAAATTAAAATAAGGATGGGAGGAGAATTCCCCCACATTTAAGAGACTGGCAGAAGAGAAGCCCACGGAGGAGATGGAACAAGCCATCAGAATGGTAGAAAGTCAGAAGAGCAACGTGTCCTGGAGGAAAGAGGAAAAGGCGTCGTGAGGGAGCAGAGGTCTAATGCTGCTGAGAGGCCAGGAGAGAAGCTTCCGGAGGCTCGATGGGATGCAGCAAGAAGGACAAAGGATGTTATCAAGTGACTTGGGCAAGAGCTGTTCTCATGCAGACTGGAGGGAGAGGCCAGACTGTAGCAAAGTGAAGGTGAAGAAGTGGACACGGGCTAGAAATGTCTGAAAGTTTGGCTGGGAAGGGGAAGAAGAAATTGGGCAGAAGACAACAGTGGGCATCATCCTTGTCATCACTTTCGTGACCGTTGCTTTTCACAAGGATGTGAGCACAAAGACTGATGGGAAGGAGCAGAGAGTTAAGAGCATTTACAAAGGAGAGATCCTGGAGAAGGCAGGATTGAGCCCGCAAGTCTAGAGGGATCCTTGGGTCCAGATGAAAGGAGGTGTTAAATTAATTAAACAAGGACGCCGCTAGGCTGAGGGGACCCTAGTACCAAAGCATCCTACGGGGCACGTAATCTAAGCCTGTCAATGCCCGGCGGTCGAGAAATGGAAACCTTAGGACAACCCATCACAAACAGCCAACTGGGCTTTAAGCTGTAGCCAATCAAATAATTTCCTTGCTTTGAGTCCACCTTTTCTCGATAAAAGTCTTTCCTTAGTTCCTACTGGGGGAGTTTTCCTAATTCCTTCCGGTTTGGCACTGCCTGATACGAACTGAGTTTTGCTCAAGTAAACTCTTGAAATGTTTAAGATGGCTCGGTTTATCTTTTAACAGAAGGAAGGGACAAGGATGGCTCGCACTTGGTAGGGGCAGAGCGAGAGGCAGAGGGCATTTCTGAGTAACGGTCTCCACTTCCTCTGAAACTGGGGCGAGGTTATCTGCTGAGGGCCAGGAGAAAGACAGACAGGAGGTCAGAGAAGATGACCCCTCTTCTTTGTAGCCCTCACTGACCATTAGTGTGGGTAGCTCAGTTCGGTGCCTGAAATTGCCAATTCACTAACAGGAGCCCTTCATGTACTTCTTACTTTATTATTTTAGAAGAGCTGGTTCAAATATTAAATATCGTGGATGGAATTATGCTAGACAGATGGAATTACAGAAGTAGATAATGGAGGCTTTCAAGGAAAAAACAACCAAGAAACTATCCTAGTAGGAAGCTCCTCTTCAGTTGAAGTGATGAAAAATTCTTATATAGAATGGATTTGAGAAACTTCCAGCATCTTTGGTTTTGTCTATTTCTATATTCATATTGGACATTGGGGCCTCTCTATCCACATAGAGAATTCTTTCATAAAAGAGCCCAGCACTAAATATTTGTGAAGTTGCTGATTCTTTTTATCTCCCATATTCTATAATAGAATAGTACAATTTTCAGAATTGAGTCAAATTTATATTTTGAATTCCTTCTTCATTTTTCTTATAAAACTGTCATAAAAAATACAGTACATTATGTTGCTTAGATATCCCTTTATTTGACCCTATGTATTAAATTTCATTCAGAATCAAATGCTAAACCTATCTCTTTTGAAGAATTGATATTCTCCCTCCCTCCTTCCTGATGACACAAGTTAGGCAACTTCCTGGGTGTCCTTCTGGGACACGGCTAGGGGGAAATGTTTGCATCCATCAGAGGCAACAGTGTTTACCTCTGTGGTTAGCAGTGCCTCCTTTCCATTCCTTCTGGTCTGTTAGCCCGAACTGGTGTGTTCCTACCAGACACAAACCTTTTGTGATGTGCCATACCAATAAACTCATTAAAAGACCAACTTAATCTTGTGGATAGTCGAGAACAATTCCATTTCTCCATGAACAATTAGGTGTTTACCTGGTCTTCGTGGCACATGATAAATCTGTTATAAACTAAATACTCCGTTTTGCTCTAAAATCCTGAGCCTACACTGGAGGAAAAAAAAAAAAATCTTGAAAAACTCTAAAAATTTAAATTGCATTGTGTCCAAATCTACTAAGTGGCTTTCCAGCCTCTTGTTAAACCATACGACAACGTACAAAGAAAACCAACAAAAGTGTAATTCATCAGTGTTCAAAAAAATTTTGCAGGGGCTGGCGCCTGGGTGGCTCAGTCGTTAAGCGTCTGCCTTCGGCTCAGGTCGTGATCCCAGGGTCCTGGAATCGAGCCCCGCATCGGGCTCCCTGCTCAGCGGGGAGCCTGCTTCTCCCTCTCCCACTCTGCCTGCTTGTGTTCCCTCTCTCCCTGTGGTGTCTCTCTCTGTCAAATAAATAAATAAAATCTTTAAAAAAATTTTTTTGGGGGGGACCCAGTATTTTACCAGATATTTTGTTGCCCATTCCACATGGCTGTCTTCCAGAAAGTGGTATTCTAATTTTTCTGAGGATAATTGTAGCTCTGCTTACTCAGTGGTTTTTATTCTTCTGAGCGATTTGTTTTCCTCAGCTTATACCATTCTCATGCCTCATGTTCTTTTCAGGAGCCAGCCCATGATATTGAGAGACGATTCACATCTGGTACCTTTAAAACTAGCATCTGCATTGCCTGCAATAATTAGCATTTTGCTTTATGATGCATCCTGCTTTGCATTTATACTGCACCCTGAATCAAATGACTTTAAGACCCTGAATTGGTTAATCTATACAACACTGCTATCTTGCCCAATATCTCAGAAAGATCTGAAGAAATTTTCTTCAGATTTAACCTAGAAAATGGGTGAAAGTGAAATTAGGCAAGCAAGGCAATAAAGCAAGAAGCCTAAAATAAGAACACCTGGAGATGAAAAACCTAGAGCTGCATCTCTAAGCCAAGCAACTTCCCTAAGAATTCCTGAGCACTAATGAGAGCAATTAACACTGCACACAGCTTGCCTCTCCCCATATTCCGCCTGCTGGTGGACGCTCGGCGACCTGCAGGTCTTCTCCATGCATTGGAATAGAGCAAAAATTATTTGTAAGACATTTAAGGGCAGCGCTCCCGTTGTCCTACAAAATTTCCTCTACACTGAGTGAAACAGGTATTTTAAAAATTGTTCAAGAATACCGCCTTGTCTCCCCCACAAGCAGTGGATCGTTTAAAAGCAATTTTTACAAATGATTCCTATGGTTGTTATATGGTTAAGTATTCTGCTTTGCTTTTATAAAAAGTCTCATTCCCCTCCCCTTCCATATACCTCTACACTGGGCAATGGGAAAAGAATATGTATAAACTCTGCCCTGCTCTCTGTAGATGGAATTTGACCACATGCTTTATTTTGGCATAGGAACAAGTTATTTCTTTGCTCAAGTTGTGGGTTTAGTCAGAACCCAAAGTGCATCTTCCATCTCATTAGTTTTTCTCGGATGCAGGGCTGTTGTGGTGCATTTTAGAACTTTTACTGTTTAGAGGATGATTCACAACTTGGCAGGTTAAAATAAACGAGTTGCTCCAACATCATCTCCCCACAAGGTTAAGACTGCACCCTTATGTACAAAATTCCCAGGATTTGTTGGAGTCTATTTCTGAACTTCCTAGTTCTTCCTCCAGTCTGTCTACGCACTTGAAGCATGTTGCATTAAATTCTGAGGCTCTCTAATAGGTTTAACATCTGGCAATACTGGTCCCTTTTCAGTGTTCTTTCTCAGAATTTCATCAGCTATTTCTATGTATTTTCCCACATATCTTTTGCATCAACATGTGTATTTTAAGAATTGATTCTTGATCAATTGATCCTTTTATTGGCATGCCAATTTATAAGGTAGCTTAGTAAGAATGATATTTTTATTGACTATTACTATCCAAAATAAGATATTACTTTCATTTGTTCAGCAGTTTTGGGTGCCTCTTAACAGTGTTCTAAGCCTTATATAGATCATGTATATACTTTATTAGATGTTATTCCTAGGTACTTTATTTTTTTGCTGCTACTATACATAGGATTTTTAAAAATTATATTAGCTCTTAAAACTATTATTTGTAAGTGGAAACTATTGATTTATATGTATAAAATGTTTTTATACCATACTGTCTTATTTAGTCTCTTATTTTTTTAGTATTTCCTTTTTAGTTTATTCTTGGATTTTCCAGGTATACAATCATATCACCAAATAATAGTGATTTTTTTTAGATGTCCTTAAAATTTCTGTGACTGTATTATCTTTCTTTAGTTTAATTGCATAGAATATTACCTCCAGTACAAGGGTGAATAAAAGTGCTGAGAGTGAGAATAGATATCTTATTCCTGTTTAGGGTGGGTAGTCAACTAGAAAAAAAATTATATCCATAACTTATACTTTATACATTATACCAGAATAAATTCCAAATCAACCCAAAAATGTACATGTGCACAATTAAATCATAGGATAAAATATGGGAGAATTTCTTCATAAACCTCGTTTCAAGGATTTCTTTTAAAATATTCTTCAAAATCCAGAAGGCATATAGGAAAAGACTGATAATTTTTGTACATTAAAAAAGATTTCTACCGGGCAAAATAAAATAAAAACAAAGCCAAAAAACAAAAAATAAACTGGCAACCAAAAGAAGTATTTACAATTCATATAACAGGGAAATAACTACATTAATGCATGAAATGCTCCCCAAAATTGAATTAAATAGTTAAAAACCAATAACCCAAGAGGAAAAGGATATAAACAGAGCTCACAGAAAGTGAAATACAAATGGCCTGTAGTCTAATGAAAAGATACTCAGACTCAATCTCACAGTAAGAGAAATGCAAATTAAATTGACACTAATACCCTGTCTCAACTATCATGTGTCATGAGTACAATCTAAAAGCTTGATAACACACACTCTTCTAGCAAGGCTGTGGGGAAACATTTTCAGACTTTATTGATAGAAATATAAATTGCTGAAATCTTAAGAATGGTAATTTGGTAGTATCCATAAATATTACAAACTCAAATACCATTTGACTCAGCTCTTTTGCTTCTGGGTATTTATCCTACCAACATATTTTCCCATGTGTAAAATGAATAATGTACAAGATGAGTCATTATATAAAGAAGATGTATCATATATATACACAATGGAATATTATTCAACCATAAAAAATGATATCTTGCCATTTGCAACAACATGGACAGGTCTAGAAAGTAGGAAGGAAGGAAAGAAGGAGGGAAGGGAGGGAGGGTGGAAGGGAGGAAGGAATTATAGAAAAAATAGGAACTCCTTGCCTTAGAGTCTGTTCAGTGCTTCATGAAAACACTCCAAGGCAGAAGCACTGAGCTAAAGAAATACATGAAGCCACACAGGAGGGAGCACAGACAGGCAGTTTCTCAGCAACTGGCCAATTCATCCTGACCCTGAGGCATTTCCCTAAAACAAAAGGACATTTGGCCAGATTGGCAGGAAGATAACAGGATATGATGTCATGTACCTAAAAGCTATCACCAGGTTAAAGGGAAAATCAGATACGGAAACCTGGACGCTGAGTTCAACAAGTATAGAAACTGCTGTCCTCCTTCTGGGACTCCCCGTTCCCTGGTTTTCTTTCCATGTCTTTCTGTCTGCCTAATAATCAAACTATTACTACGAATCTGTATTATCTCTTTTTTTATCATAAGATAGAAAGATAGAAAAGTAGGAGTGAAAATATCAAGCCAAACAGTGAACAGACCCGAAGAGAATGTGCCCTTAATTTTTGTTCAAATAACAGATCAAAATAGAGCTGCCTTCTATCAAAGATAAGTATACAAAAAATAAAGTGTTTAGTCCTTAGAAAAATTTTGGCAAGAAAATAAAGAGCATGATAAAGCTGGAAGAGTGTATTTTTACAACATCTGTTCCAAGAAACAAACATTTTAGAACATTGTTTTTATAATATTTAAAATAAAAGATAAGATATAGGAAGATTTTTTTTTAAAGGAAGGCAACTGCATTTGGGGAAAAAAATGTAAAAAATATAAGGTAACTAATCATGTCATGGCAGTATTTAAAAATATCACTTACAGCCATAAAGAACTAAAATGACCTTGCCGAACGTTAAATCTTCTCAGTGTACATCCAAAGGAAACAAAGTCATGGTCAAAGACATAACTGCACTCCCAAGTTCACTGCAGTATTATTTACAATAGCCAAGATGTGAAACAACCTAAATGTCCATCGACAGGTGAATGGATATATATATATATAAAGGAATACTATTCAGCCACAGAAGGAAGGAAATCCTGCCACTTGCAACAACATAGATGGATCTTGAGGGCATTATGCTCAGTGAGATCAGTCAGGCAAAGGAAAGAGAAGAAAAAGAAAACAAATACTATATGATCTCAATTATATGTGGAATCTAAAAAGAAGAAAAAACAACTCATAGAAAAAGAGATCAAATTTGTGGTTATGGGGTGGGGGGGACTTGAGGAAGGTGGTCAAAAGATACAAACTTCAAGTTATAAGATACATAGTCCTGGGGTTGGGCTATACAACAGAATGACTATAGTTAACACTGCCCTACAGTATATTTGGAAGTTCCTTAGTAGATCCTAAAAGTTCTCATAATTAAAAAAGAAATTTTTTAATATGAGGAGATGAATATTAACTAAATTTATTGTGGTAATTACTTCACAATATATGTAAGCCAAGTATGGCGTACACCATAAACTTATACAGTACTGTACATCAATTATATCTCAATTAAACTAAAAGAAAAAATATTTGGGATATGGAGAAAGATTTGACATGTTCTTTCAGAAAGCAAAGGTAAGGGGAAAAAAATGAAAAAGTCAGAAAAAAAGGATAAAACAGAAGAGCAAGCAGCAGAAATCTGATACCTAGATAACTCATCTTCCTGGAGGAGAAAATAGAATACCCCAGTCCAAAGCCATTTAAGAAATAGGGCTTTAAGCTTCCAGCATTCTCCTCCAGTTTATTCTTGCTAAAAACTGAATGCTAGCTCAAATGTCCCGTTCACTGATCCTCTTGCCCAGATTATTGTGGGTTGTTTCCCTTAGGAGCCAAATATGAGAGTAGCAACCCCATTTTTTTTTATCTTAAAAGAGAGTAAGTATATTTATTAGATAAAAATAAGAAAGACACACTAGTAAAATACATGATTAAAATACCTGATTCAGATATTGACTAGTAATAATCAAAATGACAATAACAACTTAGGGATATTAAATATTTTCTATGTATCAGAGACCAGGTAAACATTATTTAATTTAATAATCACCACGGCCCTATGAGGAACGAATTATTCTCATCATGGTTTTACTGATTAGTAACCTAAAGCTTGGCAGAATTAATTGACTGGTCAAAGGTCACCCAGTCAGGAGAAGGGAGAACAGAGACTTGAGCCTACTTTATCTGGTTTTTGTTTTTTGGTTTTTGGAGTCTATGCTCTTAACCCCATGTCATTGCTACGTGACAAGTCCAGGTTATCCTGGATTGCGATGTTTGTTCCCAAGATATTCCTTTCATGGTGGCTCTAGAGCTTGTCCAGGTGCAGCCAATGAAGAATCAGGACCACCTGAGCCTCTAGGGTGAGCAAATCAGCCCCCTAGGGTCTTTGCCCTAAGTTTCGATTATCTTTATAATATGTACAGATATTTACAGCCCATAATTGGCCACAGCCCAGAACTATATTCGTCACTGAATAAAGCCTTGTATTGGGTATCAGTGAAATCCTGGACGGCTCCAAATGAAGAAGATAACAAAAAAGAGACACGATAGGAGGAGGCAGAGGACAGACAACAGATGAGGAGAGCAAAAGTAGCTTTCTAGCTAACCACACGGGTTCCAGCTGATCCCACACCTCCAGCAGCTAGATAGGACTATCGACATCAGGGAGGTCATTAAATATCCAGAGAACAACAGAACGATCCCCAGATTTGGCCTTACTGATGGTATAAACCATAATCATTAAGTTGGTTATAAGGGCCTGCTGCTTTTTATGTAAAATGTCAAATGAACTGCCTGGGTCAATTTATAAATTGAAAGGAAAATGTTGACTTCTCCCAGACCAATAGAATAGAATAGAAAATTGTGTCAATAATATAATAGGAAAAAAAAAAAAAAAACCTTCCAAAAGGAAAAAATAAATAAACCTGCAAAATGATAGGACATACCTGGATGTCAGTCAAAACAATGAAAGTGACCAACACTTCGATATATTCCCCAATTTATTGGCCCCTCCCGGCCATTGTGACCAATGTGACTCCCATAAGAAAGTTTTGCTCGGCGCTCCCCATCAGCCTAGCTGAGACTTTCTCGGAGCCACACTGTAGACTGAGGTTCTTCCTACCTTATCCTCTCCTCCTGCAACATTGTCAGACCTTCTCATGTTCTGAGGCTGTCCTCCTCCACCTGCACTCCCTTCATGATCCGTGACAGGTATTTTCTGCAATCTCTTTCCTTTCTAATTCCATCTTGGCATGTGCTTTCCTGGAAAACCCACCAAACTATAATCTTCTAGAGAGAAGAGAAGGTGTACATCTTGTTCATTGCTGAAGTCCCATGACCCAGTGTAATTCCTGGTACATAGTGGGCACTCAAAACATATTTAATGAGTAACTGTTAAATGTACGAAGGACTGAAATGACACCACACAGTCAATCTTCAGCAATAAGTATTAATCATGAATAGATTTGAAACAAGCAATAAATAACTCACCTTCAAATGAGGATTCATTATAAGTCATCTTGCCATTTGCAGCTTGCTCTCACACAAAAAAGAATTCTGTATTAATCATTAAAGCCAATAACATCCAAACATTCCTTGACTTGACATAGGGGATAACTCTTAGAATTCATTCTTGGTTTCCAAGTAAAGCAAATCACTTTTAAGTTGGCATTTCAAAATTTTCAGATTTTCACTGTCCACTGAAAGATGTGTGTATTCAACAGATAGAGAACAAAGGCTCCAGACTACATGAGGTCAGAAGACAAGATTATTAATAGGATTACTCCTGTAGTCAGGGGACCGAACACTGTAGAATCCAATTTAACTGCCCCTCACCCCACTGGCCCCTTATTTGAGTCTCATGCCTTTTTCAAGGAGGAAAACATTTAAAATATCTGAATCAAAGCCGAGATTACTAAAACCAAGCACACAGTGCTATAGAGTGCTAGCAATTTTCTTTCATCTTATTCCACAAAACCAAGAGCAAGATAAGAAGATAGGATGTCGAGAGAAATAATAGGCATCATGTTAAGTGCCAACCTCTTTTTTAAAAGTCTCCTTTGCCACTA
Organism: Leptonychotes weddellii; assembly: GCF_054177405.1. NCBI lineage: Eukaryota > Metazoa > Chordata > Mammalia > Carnivora > Phocidae > Leptonychotes > Leptonychotes weddellii. The sequence goes on from NC_138371.1 coordinate 38,900,177, forward strand.
AGATTAACCCCTTCCTAAGATAAAAATTTGAACTAGGCAAACATTTTTGTGCTTTTATGTGAAATTTCTGGAAAAGTTTAGGCTTACTTTGCACAATGGATATGTATTCATTCACAGTTTCAATGTCTGTTGTATTTCCAAAATTAATTATATATAAAATAAGTTTTAAACACAATTGTTTCCTTTGACCAGCATTTCTTGTAAATTGGTAAGTAAATCTACAGGCTTAATGAGATTCAGATTTTATTTTTTCGGCAAGACTATTTCAAAGGAGATGCTGTGAACTTCCACTGGGAGGCACACAGCATATGGTCAATATCTGGTCAATGTCCATTTTATGATGGCAACAGACAATGACGCTCAATGCCCAGCTCCGTCAGGTCAGTAGGAGTTGCAAAATGTTACTGTAGTATTATTTTTGTCCTCATTTATTAACTGGAATGCTTTGTAAAGAGAAATCATCTCATTAATAATTTGATTACCTCAGGTACAGTAAGTATAGGAAAAGCAGAATGAAACCTTGATTCTGTTCATTTACTTACCACCTTTCAAAATAATGAATTGGAGGCATACAATCCTCAAAGGTGACTGATGGATTTTTCTTTCTTATTTATTTTAGTATCATTATGAAATCATTTCTTTAAATATATTTGATATGTTTTAATTCATCATAACTGTTATCTTTATTCATGCACAAATTAGTCCATCTTTAGCCAGTGAAAACCTACTCAAGTTGGTACCTGAGTCTTTTTGAAACAACCCTTCCATTGTAAATCAGCAGTATAGGCATGCAATGAGAAAAACCCTGGCTATGGAAAAACAGTACCAACTTATTTCCTTAAAAAAGAATGAGAGGAAGACAAAGATAGAGACAGAAAGAAGGAGAAGAAATGTATTGATTAGAAGAGAATTAAAACACGCACTCATTAGGATGGCTATTATAAAACACACACACACACACACACACACACACACACACACACACTTTGGTACAGAGATGGATGTTCCCCAGCAGACCTGACCCCTCTGCTTCCACTAGCCCTTGGAACCCCGTATTTCAAATATCCTGATCTTGTGCAATTTTTCATTTCAGATTTTAAAAATAAAATTCTATGGATCATCTTTTAAAAAACAGAAAATAACATGTATTGGTGTATGTGAAGAAATTGGAACTCTTGTGCATTGTTGATGGGAATGTAAAATGGAATTACCATATCAACCAGCAATTCCACTTTCTGGCATGTAACTAAAGGAACTGAAGGCAAGGTCTTTAAGAGATATTTGTACACCCATATTCATAGCAGCATTATCCACAAGAGCCAATCAAAGTGGCAATTCAAGTTTCTAGCAATGGATGGATGGATAAACAAAATGTGACATGTACATGCAATGGAATAGTATTCAGCTTTAAGAAGGAAGAAGGTTCTGACACATGCTACCACGTGAATGAAACTTGAGGACCTTATGCTAAATGAAATTAAGCCAATTACAAAAAAAATAAAGGCAAATACTCCATGATCTACCTATATGCGGTACCCAGGGTAGTCAGATTCATAGAGACATAAAGTAGAATGAGGTTGCCAGGACCTGAGAGGAGGGAGGAATGGGGAATTCGTGTTTAATGAGTATGGAGTCTCAGTAACAAAAGATGAAATGAGTTTTGGAGAAGGGTGGTGGTGATGATTGCACATTGTGAATCTACTTAACACCACTAAACTGTACACGTAAAAATGGTTAAGATGGGGGCGCCTGAGTGGCTCAGTCGGTTAAGTGTCGAAGTCTTGGTTTCGGCTCAGGTCACGACGATCTCCTGGGTCATGGGATGGAGCCCGGCGTCAGGCTCTGTGCTCCGCCGGGAGTCTGCTTCAAGATTCTCTCTCTCTGCCCCTCCTCCCACTCGTGAGCGTTCGCTCACATGCGCGCTCTCTCTCTTTCTCTCAAATAAATAAATCAATCTTTTTAAAAAATGGTTAAGATGGTAAACTTTATGTTATAGGTATCTTACCACAATTAAAAAAAAGAACTATGAGATAACAAATTACAATGTTATTTGGATCTGGATTCAAACTCTGTTTAAAAAAAAAAAAAAGGATAGGATAACATAGTTTGCATTACCCAAGGGCTTGAGATGTCACTCCAGGAAACAGAATCGTGGGAACAAGGAAGTATTGCTGGGAAGGAGGAAAAGCTGATAGGAAGGTACATTAGGGAGGTAGCCTACACGTAGGGGCTGATTCAGCCAGAAGCCTCTGAAAAGCACATGGCAGGCTGCCGAGAATTGTCTTCCTGTAGGACAGGAGGTGGAATCCGAACTCCACAGACTCCTGCTCCCTGTTAGTGTAGTGCCACCTCTGGGTTTTTATGACCCACACGCTGGGGATGCATTATGCACTCCCTGGCTGTTGGCTCCTTTGGCGCAGAAGGACACGGACCTCAGGCTTAGAGTAAGAGTGCCAGCAGGAAGGAGCCTGAGCTCATGCGAAACTCTGAGACTGAAATCGGAGGGGGCTGAGACGGTGTGACCTAAAGACCGTAAGGCCTTTCCCATGGAAGACCAGGCAGTAAGGAAGGAAGGATATGGAATTCATATTGATGTTGCGGAGGGATGATCATTGTTAACTTTTTTTAGATTTGATCATTATACTGTGGTGTGTTTAAGAGAGGGAAAGAAAATTCTTGTTTTATGGATACATTTTGAAATATTTACAGGTGAATTAATAAAAATATCTGGGATTTGCTCCAGCATAAATGGAGAAGTGTACTTCCCTACTTCAATGGAGAAAACAGAAATAAACTTGGTTGTGAGTTAATACTTGTTAAAGCAAAGTACTAAGTACATAGGAGTTTACTATAATATTCTTTCTATCTTTCTGTGCATTTAAATGTTTCCACAGTATAAAAACTTTTATTTTAATGTAATTGTTTGACAATATTCATGAAGATAGCCTCCAAAATTCACTGATATCAACATGTATCTTTCTGGGTGGCCTGTTTTTGTTGGCTAGTCATGAAAATTATTTTCCATTCTCAAATTCTGAAGAATTTCTGAAAAAGATCATTTCTGTCTACAAAGTTTGAAAATGTTTGTAATTAAACTCCGAACTAGAGAGACCTTAAAATGTTAATTGCTCCTGCAGTGTAATTATTTACTACCTATGTTTTTTTGTTTGTTTGTTTCCTGCTGCCATAAAGTACTGTTATGATTTGAAGTTGACCCTTACAACACTGTACCGTTCACTCCAGGTGGATATAACCAATCCTGAACTAGGAAAGACAACAGGCGAGACTTTGTTGCACTGTGACCGCAAGTCACAAAGACTAAGTGTTCTACCATGGGAAACCCCAACCTGCTATAACCAACTGCATGTGCTGTTTCCTCAGAAAACTTACAAACATGTCCCAAAAGTCAAAGAGAGGTTTTGCACTACCTTTTCTGGACAATTTACTGTTCCTAATTACGGCATCTCACCTATTTCTACATTGATGTTAGCTCTCTGGTGGCACAGCAGCAAAAACCAACCACTGGCAGCTGAATCTAGGAAGGAAATGACTGGAAGGATGCAGGGTAACTCACAGTGTAAGGAGAGGCTGACCAAGCAGCTGACTAGGGGCAGAGACCTGAGCCACATCAGATAATGTGGTAGCGGGAACAAATGGATGCTATCTCAGGGCACCCCCCCTCCCCCAGGGGGAATGGCCTAGAACTATTTCCAAGCTTTCAGTCCCTCTGCTCAAGAGTCTTCGGTTGGTATGAGTTGGGCCGAGGCCCCTCTGTGGGGCTTGACTGACAATCCTAGCATGGCTGTATCTGTAGGGAGTTGTATTTCCCCAAAGCAAAATAAGGCCAAAAAAGAAGGAGATTGGAGGGTGCAGGCTGGGCAAGCAAAAGCAAGAGAGGCTTTCTCCTATCTCCCTCACTGAACTGCAAGAGGCCCATTCATCTCAGTCTCCCCAGAACACGGCCCAGCGCCTGGCTGGGGAATGTGCAGAGCAGATGCTAACCCTGGGCCACAGGGGACATGCCAAAAGCCTGGACCTGGGATGGGGGAAGGCGGTGCCATCCAATACGACCTGACGAAATTAGATGTGTTGGAAGACAACAGATAAACCCAAGCAGCTTAGAGCCAAACAGAATTAGGATGGGAGGAAGAAACAAGCGAGAAGCACACTTTAGGTAGACCGCCTAACTCCAAAGTAATCAGAGGCAGCACACATCCTTTTAAACAAAGTTTTGATAAAACGGAAGACCAAGGTGCTGCGTGTACACATATATCAATTAGACAATTTCTTGATTGATCACTTGAGGCCATATGCTGACTTGTATGTGGAACCACCAACTTGAGGACGAAATTACAATGTGAGACTCCACCATACAGTATTTCCCACCCCGTGTGCAGTGAACTATTGATCACGTATTGATTTGGTAGATACATTCCTACATATCTTTGTCAGTGTTATCATTTCCAAACACGGAGGGCAGCAATATTTTGCCATGAGTTGAAGGACTGCCATATATTGCAGAAGCACAATTAGACAAGAGGCATTCTTTATTGAAATTGAGAATGTTATATGAACAATTATATAAAACATGTCAGGGCCTCGCCATGTCTAAATCAACATTGTAGTCCATTAATATTAATATGCAGTTTGTGAAAGACTGTGAGTACAAAGGTCTTTTTAAATGCAGGTAACTTTGGGGCACCTGGGTGGCTCAGTCGTTAAGCGTCTGCCTTCGGCTCAGGTCATGATCCCAGGTTCCTGGGATCGAGTCCCACATCGGGCTCCCTGCTCTGTGGGAAGCCTGCTTCTCCCTCTCCCACTCCCTCTGCTTGTATTCCTTCTCTCGCTGTGTCTCTGTCAAATAAATAAATAAAATCTTTAAAAAAATAAATAAATAAATAAATGCAGGTAACTTTAATAGCAACATGCATGCAGGAGTAAATATAGTCTCACACTCCATTCATGCAAATGTGATTATATGCAATGCACTGAAATAATTTTGCACCAGACTATACACGAAAAGTAAGTCACTGAAGTAATGTTCTGATTCTAAGGTAATCATCATTAAAAATGCTGGCTAGTTCTAAAACAACCAAAATGTGCTTTCCTTGTACAGACACAGAACCACTCGAACACTAAGGAGAAAGTTAGATTATATATTATCCATCAGTGGCTCATTCTGGAGAGTTTAAATACTTCTGCACTTTTCTAATTATTTCTGTTTCTCTGCAAAGATGCCTAATCAGCCGGTTAGATCAAGTTGTTCAGTAATGGCCCTCTTACATATAAAGACGCTGGCTGGACAAACCCATATTCCAAAAGTACATCCCTTCTCTACTAATTGTGTTTCATTTGAAAATGGCTTCATGGTCTCAGTTCAGAGGAGTCCTAAATGTCAATTCTTCAATTCGAGCCAATCTTCCAAAGAAAAAATCTTCTTTAGAAAAGGGAAGAATAAAGGAGAAAGAAAATCTTTCTCACATAAAATATGCTCCAAAAGTGGTTGTTGAATGAACAGTGTCGGGGATCCCAACTGAAGCCTACATTGCTACCACATTTCAGAAAATTCTGTCTGGACATCTCGGGGAAGCTGGTACGGAGGACCTGACAGAAATTTATTTGCTCTAAGGGATGAAGAACTTTCCAGAGAAAGCCATCCTAAGAGAATAAAAATTGCCCCCAAACAATGACTCAGTCACTGAAGAGAGGCTCCTCATGCTGGCACTTACCTCTTTCCACTCCCCATCCCCTGGAGGAGAGTGGATACCAAGTAAGACCTCAACATCCCATGTCATAAATCTCCACGTAAATAAAGATATCAGCAGTGCCATGTTCATACACAACTAAAAGACTGGGAGAGAGGTCCCATCCCCCACTTTGCCTCAGTCCGCCCTGCAGGTGGGCCACTGAGAGGCTCTGTCTTGTCCCCTGTATGCCAATGGGGGGCGGGGGGGTGAGGGGGTGGGGGGCGCAGTGCCTGACTCAGAGAGCACAGCGGCCACAAGGCTGGGCATGTCACAGGTACCTGTGGAAATCTCTGGAACTGCCATTTCAGAGGAGCACAGCATGTGGCTTGAGCAGGTATTAGTGAGAGCCCATAAAATCCAGGATATTAATGACTATGTGACTCCATTGTACCTAGAGATTAACAAGCCTGAGTCAACTCAGGGAACAAACAAACGAATAAGCCCTACTCGCTTTAAAGCACTTTTCCCTTCACAAGATTTGACTTCAATCAAAATTCAAAGACTGTGATGTCACAGGAGGCTGTGATGTATCAGCTTAAAGGACAACAATGGGAAATATCTGGGTTTATCCTGGTCAATGGTCTGTGGCAATTACCATTTTTTCTCTAAATCCCCCCACGGTTGCAGTAAATCAATCTAAGCAACTCCTAAGCTCCTTAAAGATTGGCTTGATTTTTATTTTTAAATATGCATTCTGGATCGTTTCTTTCCATCGTTCTAATGTCATCTTGTCCCATCGTATCTGACAAGCAAAAAAATTAACTCAGGTTGACATCCTCCCTACCAGAGACACAGAGCTATTGAATTAACTAAAGATGGTTCTAAATACCAGCCTTTAAATGATAACTGATCTGCAAAAAGCAAGCGTTGCTTCCGACATGCCATGTCACATTTCTAACTCTTCACTCTGCATTGCGCTGCCCTGCTGCAATGTCAGCTAACGTGGAATGCAGCCGCACGCCACAGGACGGGGTGACTTGAAATTGAATGAAAGCCACTCTTCAGGCTGAGTATCCATTCTATGCCATCCATTAGGAAAAATATAAGGGCAAAGAATGAAAGGTTATTTTCGGAAACCATTGTTTAAAATAAGCTATGCTTCCTTGAACACCCACATAAAATGTATCTCTCTTCTCTGTATCTTTACTCCGTGATTTATTATTGTGAAAGCCAATTTGAAAGATAAATCCTATGCCATTTCCCTAATCAACTTGCACTTACCCATGCTGTCACCCCCATCCCATAATATAGTTTCTGGCTTGAAATCATGGGCCTTTTAAAATACTGGAGTTGGAAAGGACCTGGGAGATAATAAAGGTCAACCCATTTACTGTGCTGACGAGGAAACAGAGCTGGGATGTAAAAAGATTTGTCCAAAGTCACATTGCTAATTAGTGGCAAAGCACCTGCTAGAACCTGCATCCCCAGCCAGCCAGCGCCTCCCAGTGACTCCGTGCGGGGTGTGAGCAGCTGGGAGGGAACGCCGCGGGCAGGAGGCGCCTTGAGATGAGTTATAGCGGCACCAACAGCACACCGTTTGACCTGACGTGCTCTGATTGAATTTCTGCCCTCTTTTCATTGCTTTTCACATTTCAGTGTTTTAAAAGAGTTTGCTATTTATGTAGAGTGCTCAAGAACTCCGGTGAATCTGATAAAATACGCTGTGTAATCAGCCCAAAAGAAAATGTATGCAAAGCCCAATGAAAGCCCCGAGAAAACAAGGGAGAGGGCAGGAAATCTGGAGAGGAGAGAGAGCACTGGTTGCCACTGGCCATCGTTCCCATTTCCGAGATGAGAAAATCAAGGATCAGAGCCATTAGCTTGCCCGAGGTGGCCGGGAAGCAAACATTTATCAGATCTCCTCTCAGTCACCTTTCCAACAGATGGCTGACAACCAGACCTTTCACGGCTTCTTCTCAATTGCCTTTCCCACATCAAAGGCCCTTATACCAGACTTAGCAGTTCAAGTTAGGTGGTGAGAAAAGGACAAAGAGTAGAATCATATCCTAGAAAGGCACTTCTAAAAGCTGGCTGTATCTCAGGGGTCGGAGAGACCTGCATGGAGGGATTTCAGGAGAGCCGCGATCTCCTCCCATCTTTCACCAAGGCTTGAAAAAACAACCACTGCTTTGTGTTCAGGATTTTTGCTCTTTGTGCACAGATTGCCCAGCCTGAGGTTTGTGCGTGTTCCCTTCCACGTTGCCCTCATTAACACATTCGACCAAATTCAGTGCATCTCTGCCCGCTTTGCTAGACTCCCTTAGCTCCGCGACCGTGGCACTCATTTCCAACTTTCCTTCCCTGTGTGAACGTGCATAAATCATTTGCTACAGAAGATACCCTCCCTTTTTGAAAACAGAGCCCTTTATCCAGATTGGGGCAGCTGGTCCTTCCCTCCCCTTACCCCCAGGTCTCTGCTCCCTGGAGGGCTGCATGTCAGTGATTCGCGTCTCCATAGGAACTGGACAAAGGTGTCTAGACCTGAGAATCTGAACAGTGCTCTCTGGTGACCTTTTCCCATATCTCGGCCTTCCAGTTCTCCTACCGGTTGTTCTCCACCCTTCCTTGACTGAAAAGCATTCTGCCTGACCCAGGAGACAGATGCAAAGAGGACCGCAACAGGGGGCTTTCTCGCTGTTGTTCGTTGACCTTGCACTCCCACTCCCACTCAACACGAAGCCCTGATGTTAACTTTAAAAGCCTCTTGTTCTCTTTGGCATTTTTCAAAAGGCTCCGTTCTTCCTGAGTCTTAACCTTTCTACCTCTCTTCAGGAAGGTTCCCGTGTGTATTTCATGTTTATACTAGGTCATTTATTCATTCTCCCTTTCTTTGAGCACTTTTAAACCTGAGACAACCCAAGTGGTTGGTCCTCGGCCAGCCTTAGAGCCTCCACGATACCATCCTTTCTGTCTCTTCACGAGGACAGGTATATTTACTTCAGAAGTATACTTTTCATAATTACAGTGTTTCGGGTCTCTCCGTTTTCTCCTGAGTTACCTTGCCCAGTAGAGTCTTGGCGGGGCCGAGAACTGAGGCAGAAGGGACCATCACCTACTCCAGGAACTGAGATAGGAGACTGAGGCCGGTAAGGCACGGGTTAAGGATTTGGGCCTCTTTCACCTTCGGCCTTTTGACATTAGCCCTCGGAATAATTAGAATGACATCGTCGCCTCTCCTTCCCTCTGCGAACACCTTGGGGCCGCTTCACTACCTCGAAGGGGAAGGACGAGGAGAGCGGTCTCAGGACTCTTAGGGATAGCCATTGGTCACATACGTGATAGAAGCATCGAGGAAAACCAATGGCTGAAGTGAGTGGCTAACGACCCCTTCGTCACAAACAGCAGAGCTACCTGTAACAAAGGGGGAGTTTTCACATCTCAGGAAGTGAGTGCAACTAATCGTGTATGTGGGGGTGGGGGAGGCACCTTCATTTGCACTTCCGCCATTCATGGGGGCCCCAATGTGCACTAAAATTGGCCCCAACTCCAAGCCCCATTTGGACCCCCTGATTCATCATGGATGCTGAGATGTGGCAAGTGAGCAACATCAACCTGAAGACTCTCTCTGCCCACCTGTGAGTCATACCTTCTGTCACCTGGCATCCTGTGGCCTGGATTCACTGACTCACCACTGCTAGGGGCAGAGCTGCCAGTATAGACAGGTGTTCCCGCTGCTCCTTTTGATGTCACAGTGTCCCCAGACGGCTGTCAGGAATGAATGACTGAGTACCTTAAGCCTCCTCCCTCCCACCCTCATCCCTGGCCTTCCCAGAGCCCACTTCCTCACGGTACAAGTGGAGAGCTCTGCGAACACTCCAGAGAGTACTCAGGTAGCGTGCTCACCTCTTCGGTAGACGCCACTTTAGGAAACCAGCCTCGCACCCCTGACAGGAAGTAAAGTGCAATGGAGCGCTCCTGCTCACTTCAGGTTCTGTGGGTCCACGCAGAGGAGCAAGACCCGGGGCACGGTTTCGACTCTTGTCAGAATTTTCCATAATCTGCCAAGCAGTGCTTTTGCAATATTCATAATTCCAGTGCCTGGACGGGGAGGCCTGTACCTATTTGCATGGCTGCTTTTTTAAAGATGAAACCCAAACGGTATACGTATGCTCCAACATGGCTACAATTTTAGCTGTTCAGAGAACACAGCAAGATAAATAACCGTGCCATGAGAAATTACAGCATTATGTACTGCAATAAATATGACAAATGATAGGCCAGATATTCATTGGCTCATAACAGTTGGCAGGCGTAACCATCTGTGGATCCAAAGTTTGAACTATTTGTTTTCTCTCCTTCAGCTGCCTTGATCTTTGTCTACCTCCGCTGGAACCTCTGGTCTTTAAGGTAGCCTGGACAAGCTTGCAAAACCTTTGACTTTCTTAGGGTTTAATTAAGAAATACAGGTGTTGCCACAGAAAAGTCAAACCTTTCTGTGTGTATGAGAAAGAAAACACGGCAAGAGATCTCATGTCCCTCTCTTAATGTGGAGGAGCTTTTTACTTGCAAAGAATCTGAAAGCAGGAGAGGCAAACCTAAGGATAATTAAGAAAAATGATGGTGTTTGTCGCCACAGAAGAAATAAATCTTCTGTGTCTCTAGTTTATTTATTGATTAAACAAGGAATCCTACAATGGATTGAAGCTCCTACTTTTGTCACTAGAAAGGTAACACTGAAGTCCATTATTTCATTATGTGAAATGCTAATCTATATTTCTCATTTAGAATCTAAATCCTCTGCTTGGTTGAAATCTCAGCTTACACCACTGATAAGAGAAAGCCTAATGAGCCCTAATGTCGCCGCAGCAAAACTTGCCCAATTAGACCAGCTGTTCCATTAAAAAAAGTACACTGTGAACTTTTAATGTAGAATCCTGACAGTTCAGAGTTGAAAAATCCATGCCAGGAAAAATCAGATTTTTCAACAGGTGTCTTTCTGAGCACAGCTACTTCCTGCCTTGATTCTCCCTTCTTAGCCCTGTAGGAGGATATCGAGAAGGGTTTCATCAGAAAGGCAGACAAAAGGATTTTTCAGATGGTGAACAAGGCACTAGCAGAGCTCCCTGTGATAGAAACCTTCCCCCTGTTACTGTTGAGACCTGGAAGTGAGACAGCTGAGCAGGACAACTGATTTCCTGATCAGTACGTCTTTTGTCTTTTATAGGACTGTTTCCCTTTCAGCATTCATTAAAGTAAAGCAAAATGACCATACCCAAGAGCAAAATTCTTTCTACCTTCCTCACACACAAAACACCAAACCAAAGAGTCCTCAGGGGCAGATGTTAGAAAAACAACACTGCAGGGTTATGAGAGCCTTCTGCTACCATTTCTTATCCAGGTAGCACACCATCAAATCAACATTGCCACAGTAACATAAATCCATTCGCTAGTATTAACTGACCAAATGTGCACTGAGCCCCTTCTGTGCGCACAGCAGCAAGCAGAGTTGTGGGACGATGGGGGAATGGGCTAAAAGTAAAGCAGACATGGCCCACTCTTTACAGCTTCCAGTCCATGAAGACAGATTGTTCTAATGCAGGGCAGACAGGCCTCCATTGTGCGTGAGGGACTCAGACAGCACTGGGGGGATCAGAGGAGAGAGACACTCAGCTCAGAGAGCAGACGAGGGAAGGTTTCCTGGAGGAGATGGTCCTTGAAGAAAAGGGACCACTTCAACATGGTGACATGGGGGAGTGGAAGGGCACCCCAGACAAAGGAAGGAACATGAAAACATAAGAGCAGGAAGGTACAAAAGGGCTTTTGAGCCAAGTAGAGTGAGAAAATGAACAAAGTACCATGCATGCAAGCAAGCATTGAAAATTGCTCAGAAAAACTCACTGAACATTTCTCTTAGTATATTTCTGACACGCTTCAAGGCACAGGGGAGACAGTAGTGAACGGAACAAACAAAACCCCTGCTCGCCCAGTTATTTCCTAGCCGGGGAAGATACGTACCACCATATAACGTATCAGATGTTTTTTAAAGTTATGCAAGTTCGGTATATGTTTTCACATTACGAAATGATGGAAAGCAAGGGTTACAGAAGGGGTTCCAGGGAATTTTTCTGCTAAGGTAACTCTCGAGCAGAAACCTCAAGTGAAGGGTGAACTAAGGGTCTGCTTTGGAAAACAGAAGTCCCAGCTATAATGTCAACCTCTCCAAGCCCGACGAGGGGTGAATTGCAAAGGTGTTCCGGCTAGTTCCACTGAAAGCCTTAATGATGCTCTTGCAGTGGACTTTTTTTCACCCAGGGCTTCGGGACTCTGGTTACCCCCCCCCGCCCCCCCCCACACCGTTCACAGCGAAAATGTGTCAAGGTTAAAAAGCCAACTGCACTCCCCTACTTCTCTGGCTAATGTGAACTATAAAAAGTAATAATGTGGTCTTTGTGTCTAACAGCCCCGTCTTCTTTCCCAATAAATTCAGCATAAAACTTCGCCAAGATGATAGATCAAGAAATGGGTGCTAGCAGGTGCTTTCCGTGCTGTCAGGCAGCCGAGGAGGAGCAGGGAGGGACTGATGGCCATTTCCTCCCCATAACTAGCGCTGCTCCCCATCCTTCCTGTGACCAGGGGCACAGCCCTCCTGAATTCGTCCCGGCGCCCTCGCCCTCGCCCTCCCCACTTTAGGTACCACTCTGGTTTTCATTTTTCCCACAATGCCTTTTGCAGCTTCGTTTTATTATTAACACAAGTTAGCCTGTCACGGGAGATGTGCTTTCTTGATGGCTCGGGTATCTCCACAGTCTCACAATTGATAAGCTCTTAAAATCACCCAGGAAAGAGCAGCTGCAGCACAGCCTCGGATCGAACCGAACAGACAAGAAAGACCGTATTTCCAAGTGCCTGCAGCAACCTCTAGGTCAGTTTCCCTCTCTGACCCAAAAATAAAAAAGGAAGGAAGAGAACCCACCAGCATAATGTGACGAGAAATGCAAGGTGGTATGTCAGAAATAACAATGCCGGTCAAGCCTGCATTTGTTGCTACTGAAAGTGATGAGCCATATGCCTTCCCCCATAACTGTTTTTGCTCCTCCGGGAAAAATAATTCGGTGTCAGTCATCATCTTTCCAGAGCAGCAGAATATGAAGATTTCTCCTATTATGAAATGATGCCTCCATCGTGAAATAAGGCTGAGCATTCTCTCTTGCTATGTGGCATCGTTTTTTAAAAACGGCAATTATTCACATAACTCCATTCTCAAAAAACACCTTATATGGTTTTCAAGCTTTAACATACGGACGAATCACCTGAATCTTGCTAAAAATTAGATTCTGATTCAGAGAGTCTGGGGTGTGGCCTAAATTCTGCATTACTAACTCACTCCTTGGTCAAAGTCTGTAGGTCTGCCAGTCACATTTCATGTAGCAAGACAGTAAAGAGTGTCTTCAGAATTATAGTTTTGATTACTCTGTATTTTGTTTTGCTTTATCGAACATGCCAGTTTCTACTAGATTTGGGGTTTGCTCAGGACCCTTGCTCTCCCAGTGCTTGCGTGTTCTCTGATGACAGCATTTGAATATCTTGACTTTTTAACAATCATGGCTGGTCATGTATTACTGTTCCCAGTGTTAGCTGGATTCTTTACATTTCATGCTCTGCATTTTATTAATGTGTAAGTCACTATGCTGCTGAGTTGAAGTGCAGAAATTTTCTTTCCTAATTTTTGAGAAAGTTAGTAACTAAATCCTTTAGAAATCCAGTAAGCAAGAGTCTATTTGTTTAAGAAATACTGTATTTCTTTGGAAAATATTAAAGACATATCACCTTTCTAGAGGCAAAACAAAAACTGCTATTTTACTTGTTCCTTGGTAGAGGGAGAGCTATGAACAATCATGGAAGGGAGGTTAGAATAAAAATAATTTTATTTTACATTTTGATTCAGATCCTGTAATTTCAAAGAAAGCCTTTGAAGATAGATTGATTTTGATAATTTCCTGCATTCCACTTAACATCACCTGGAGCCAATCAAGAGAAATCAGAATATCTTGCTCTGACATTTGGGTGTGAAGCAAAAACAACACCTTTATATTTTAAACTACACTGTTTCTGAAAGTGAGAGGTTGAGAGGCGGAAAGGTTGAAAGTTCTGGCTTCATCCATGCACATAAGAAGGGAACACAGCACTTGGCCCACAGATAAATTCAAATCAGATTTGCTAAGCTGGTAGTTCTGTCTGAAACCCTCTTAAGTAGAATCTGTTGATCAAGCCAAAGTGTATCCTGTAGTTCGTTTTGCATACAAACATCCTCTAAAGTCTGTGGTTGAGAATATTTTATTTCCTTAAAACCCATGCCAATTTTAAGATTGTCAATTTATTTTCAAATTGCAGAGTTGGGATGGTATTTGAGTATGCAGGAGGATATATTGCTCAATTGTCATTTAACCATAGATTAAATGTCTGCATAAAAAAGGAATGCATTTTACAATTTTCAAATTGATGAAAGTTTTATGGGGAGAGGTAATGAGAATAAGGATGTATTTTATGCAGGAGGAAATGCTGTCTGGCACTGAGAACCATAGACAAGGATTTAAGAGTCTAGGATTGAATTGGTGGCATCACAAAAGATGCCTTCAGGCATGGATGCTCCAAGGTAGGTCAAAAGAGCATCCACTGAATCATAAAGGCTCACTGCTTTCTTTGTAACCTCAAAGACTTTGGGGCTCCCAGGTGTAAGGAGAAGGCAGGATCATCTCAGATCTGGCCATGTGAAGTTGGGCCCAGAACTGAAAGGAGTATAACATAGAGCAGAGATGGCATAACATGGTGGTCAGAGGCATGGATCCTCCAACCAGATTGCCTGCATTTGAATCCACTTTCTAGCTGTGTGACCTTGGGCAGGTTACTTAACTGCCTATGCCTCAGTTTCCAAGCTATCCAATGAAAATAAAAATGGTCCTTACCTCGTAAGGCTGTGATGACGATTAGTGAGTAACATTTGTATAATGCTGAGATCAATCCCCGATGTAAGTGTAGGCACTTTGTGTTCGTTAAATAAATGAGTGAAGAATGAAGCAAAGTGGTCGAGGCATATATTCTCTAGATTCATATTGCTCAGTTTCAAATAGCTCTGCCACTCTACTGGGTAAGTTATTAGTCTCGCCGAAGAGTGGGTTACTCATACTCATATCTCCCATTGTCTGAGTGATCTTGGGCAAGATCCTAGCCTATCTGAAGTTTGGTTTATTCATATAGCAGCAGACTTCCTAAGGTTGATGTATATTAGTTATCTCCCCTATACTAGTCTTGTCAACAGATTCGATAAGTGTGTCTTCAACTCACTGAAAAATAGTAACCAAGAAAGGGCCAAGGAAAGGAATGGAAACAAAAGTGCCTGTGGTGTTACACGAGCAGTATTCTTCCAGGTTGGCGTCCATGCACTCATCAACCCTCTCTGGGCATAGGTGTTCATCAATTACGACTCCACTTCAGGGTGCTGTCATGCAGCCCATATTTGGCTATTTAGTTCACAAAAATAATCGCTTCTTCCTGTGTGTTTTCTAACATATACTACATGATGATAACACCTTACATCTAGATAGCACAGTACTATTTTGCAAAGCCTTTCACATCCAGTATTTTATTTAACTAGACATATTGTAAGAAAGTCATTTGTCTTTGAAGAAGCAGCTTTGAAGAAACTTCCAAATTTAATTTAAAAACATACTTTCACTGCTAACAGAAGTTATCATTGAAAACAGTATTTCCATCAGTGATTCCTTTTAGGTGAGAGACTGTAGGCAGTGTGTCTCTGGATGTTTGCTGCAGAGGGCAAAGCCACCCCAACATTAAAATAGTTCTCTCCTCGCCTCTTCTCTCTGTTTCTATCCCAAGCCCACGTTGTCTATTATTTTGAAAACATCTCAATTTAAATTGAAAGTAAATTCTGTGTTTTCACTTGTTCAAAATCTCTACACATTTACCATGAGAGTAGCTTCACCTGTGACTACCTTTCCTTGAGCCCAGGACCCCAAGATACTGTGCCTGCTGCCTTGCCCACACTTAGTTTGTAGAGCCTGAACATTAATGTTCCCCCAGCATCCCTAAATCCACGTCCTGTTCGGCCTCTGATCTCCTGGCCCAATGCTTACTTAATTATTTATGACCTGGACTTCTTTTTTATTTCATTAAATGAGTAAATATATAGCTCACCCACTTTCCAAAAGCATCTGAGGTGACTCAAAAACACATGAGCGATTGGGGAGTTCAAAGGAACAACATAGGTGGGCTTCCCAGGTCTTACTCTTGCTGTCCCCCAGCTTATTCTGTCTTGCTTCTCACTCACACAGTGCGCATGGAAATCAGTCACTTCACTTGGATAAATATGGTCTTAATCTCACTCTGTGAAGTGAATGCAAACTTTGTGGGCCACAGAATCTTCTCAAGACCCATTTTCTCTACTCTCCCCAGCCTGGAATCCTCCATTTCAGATAAACAGGCCCCTGGAGACTCCATGTGCCTGTTCTCCCTCTCCTGCCTTCATACCTGTCCTTAGAAGTTTATTTATTTAACAAACATTTACATCAAGTTCTTAGTCTGGGGCACCTGGGTGGCTCAGATGGTTCTTAGTCTGTGCCAGTCCTTGTTCAAAGCGCCTTATATAGATTAGCCCATTTAATGCTCATAACAACACTCATGGGTAGAATTATTATCTATCTTACAAATGAGAAAACTAAAAGAGAGAGAAGTTAAGTGGCTCACACAAAAATTTCAAGCCCGAGTGGCACAGCCAGGATGGGACTGGGGCAACAGTTTCTAGAATCTGTGCTTAACTGGACTCTGCTTCCACTCGACTCTGTGTGATGCGTTTTGATCTGCCTGAAGCCCCCTTGAGCTCCTACGAGGTCAGAGCACATGCTACTCTTATATCCCAAGCATCTCGAAAGTAGTTGTTCTCCTCCAACATAGGCTCCAGTAGCTGGTGACCCACTAGCATGAAAAAAATCATAATAATAATAACTCGAATTCACTGAGAGTGAGTTTCATGGACCCTAGTGTTGCTGTATTCTGTGAAGAATGTAATTTTTACATTAATACTCATGAACAATGTCTGAATTTAGAGATGTGAATCCATTGTTTAGATTTGAATGAAACCGAAATAAAACTACATGCTAGACTTATAACAAAAAAATGTTTTCCCAAGTTTTGTTTTGTTTTTTTTTTTTCTCATAGGGAAAAGGCACAACCTATGTAGGAAAATACAGAGGAAGACAATTTTCCAAGAAATGACAGTGCCCAGGTCTACTTAGTAACCATGTTTTTCTCTTGCACTAACCTATAATGTTAAAACTCAAGAAAGCATCCAACAATTATACAGACCTTCTGTTTCACCAGTCCAAGTATTTTCAGCTCTAGACTTTTGTATTGTTTTTATTATTTCATACTGCCTAATAAATTACCAGCAATGTACTGGCTTAAAATATTTATAATCTGGAGCACCACATGATCAGTGGAGGATGGCAAATTTCTGTCAAAATAAATCACCCCCATCGATTTTGCATGAAACCAGGCCTTGCCTATTTGTATCTGGCTCTGAAAGAAAAAACAGGAAAAAATTTTAATCTTTCCCTATTTCTCTCTTCCCCTCCAATAACTCCACTGCCTGTCTCTCAAAGAAATCCTCCTTATCTCCACCACTATCACACACACACACAAATGCATTGTGCCAGTTGAGAAGCAAATTTTCTCCAAATGAATAAGAACTGAATATTAAAACAGTTTAGTTCACACTAAAAGAACGTAGCATTAGTTTTCACTTCTCAAGGACTTAAAAAATTAAAAATTGAAGATTGGTGAAAGAAATCATGATATATTTTACCTTTACCATTTAAATATATTTTCTTAAACTTGGGAAAATATTTTTTGTTGACATTTTGGAGCATATGTTGGAGTTATAGTAAGTATTGTGTCATTTAATTTCTTCTTACCAATAGATGAAATAAAAGATTTCTCATATATTTTATGCCAGTCCTTAAAAGATAAGATCAATAAGATGCAGCCTGTATCCAAGGCATGGTTGTCATTCAACAGTGCATTTGTGAAGAGAGGGAAGGAGACACTGCAAACACTTAACTTTATAGACACTCTAAAATACAACATTAGTACATGATCAAGAAAGCACCACAAATAATTGAGTGAGGAACAGCTCATTCACTGTTGGGCAAACTGGCTATTTAGGGAGGGAAATTTCTTTGCCAATATCCCATATCAAAATGTACACATGTTTCCCAATTTAGAATGGGGTTATATCCCCATAAACTCATCATAAGTCGAAAATGCATTTAATACATCTAACCCACTGACTATGAGAGCTTAGCCTCACCCACCTTAAATGTGCTCAGGACATCTACATTGCCTATAGTTGGGCAAAATCATCTAACACAAAGCCAATTTTTATAATAAAGTGTTGAATATCTCATGTAATTTATTGAATTTATTGAACACTGTGCAGAAAGCGAAAAACAGAGTTGTTGCATGGATACAGAATGATTGTAAATGTATCCACTGGTGACCCTCGTGATCACATGGCTGATTGGGAGCTGCAGCTCATCGCCACTGCCCTGCATCTCAGGCCAATATATTACCGTATTTCAATAGCCTGGGAAAAGATCAAAATTCAAAATTTTAGGTATGGTTTCTACTAAATGTAAATGACTTTTGTGCCACCACAGTCAAAAAATTGTAACTTGAACCATTGTAAGTTGGAGACCATCTGTATTTAGAAATACACATTTAAAAAATTAAATGTAAAAAATGTTAAGAATATATAAAATACCTTAAAAAATATAGAGTAAATATTTAATTCCTAAATAGGCAAGAATTTCTAAGCAACAGAAACAAATCATAAATCATTTTTAATTTTCAAATATCTAAAACTAGCATTAGCATATTAAAAATAATATATTGGGGAAATATTTCACAAAATTCTAGTATACAAAATGTTACATGTAGAGCTTTGGGAAAGTTTTTCTGTAGTAAGAAAAATAATAAAACATTATTAGAATAATGAGTAAAGAACATGGATAAATAATTCATAAAAGAACAAATACAAATGACCAATTAACACAAAAGAAAATATTTCCTCCTCACTCATAATAAATAAAAAATATGTTTTCAACTGCCTTATTAAAGGATTTTATTAAAAAATTCAATTGTGGGGCGCCTGGGTGGCTCGGGGCGCCTGGGTGGCTCAGATGGTTAAGCGTCTGCCTTCGGCTCAGGTCATGATCCCAGGGTCCTGGGATCGAGTCCCACATCGGGCTCCCGGCTCAGCGGGGAGCCTGCTTTTCCCTCTGACCCTCTCCCCTCTCATGCTGTTTCTCTCTCGCTCGCTCTCTAAAAAATAAATAAAGTCTTAAAAAAAAAAATTCAATTGTAAGGACTATGTGGGGAGAAAAGTGATCTCAGAGACCGTGCCATGTGTATAAATTGATGTAATCTTTTCTTGAAAGCAATTTGGCAGTAGAGATCAAGGACTTTGAAAAAAATTAAACATTTTAGCCCAATAATCCTCCTTAGAGGAATCTAGCTAAAGGCATTAAAAGGCATTTATAGACCAGATTATTTGATGTAAGAGTACTTGGTAACAAATTTTCTGACAATAAAGAAATAGTTTTAGGAGTTGGTATATCCATGATAAAATATTATGCAATTATTTTTAAATTCATAATTTAAAGAAACATTTCATGACTTGAAGTAATGCTTTCAATATGTAAATGAACCAAACTAGCAAGATACTACACTATACATAAAACAATCTCAACTTTATATAAAAAATAAATACGTATTAAGGCATTAAAAAGCCTAGTATTTTTTTAAAGATTATATTTATTTATTTGAGAGAGAGCACGAGTTGGGGGAGGGAGGGAGAGGGACAAGCAGACTTCCCGCTGAACAGGGAGCCTGAGGTGGGGCTTGATCCCAGGACCCTGGGATCATGACCTGAGCCAAAGGCAGACACAACTGACTGAACCACCCAGGTGCCTGGCCCGTATTTTAGTAGAGAGTGCCCTTTGGTGATTAGATTATAATCGCAAATGTTACTCTTACTATCAGGAAAAAATAAGATCTTACTTATATATTTATTGATATAAATATACTTAAAGTAAGAAGACTAGCTTTCTGGGATGATTTGGAAAACTTAAGTCAGACTCTAACATAAGCAGAGTACATGACTAAAAATTTGCCAGAAACAGGTTTCCAAAATGATCTCTCCCAGTCCTCTTATTGACCTGCAATTATTGTTGGGAGACAAATATCCGTGGCTCTCTCATGTTTTAGCAAGTCTTTATTCTTAACAATCTTCCTTAGTATGTTTGTCTAGTGAACAGCTGTGGAATACATAGTGTCTCCATCCAGAGCAAACAGCAGACATGCTTACTGCCCATTTTCAAAGGTTTGAGGTCACTATGTTCTAGATTCCCCTCCTGTAACACAACCCACCGTACGTGCAAGTGTCACCTGGCCCTCTTCCCACCACTTTGTGAGAATTGCGACCAGTATCTGGCTACTAATATCACTGTGAGTAATAAAAGGTCCTTTGTCTCTGACCCAGGTGTATCAAATCTTCTGCCAGCATCCATGAAACTGGCAGGCTAACATATTAGTTTGCAAGTAGGGTAACGTCTCAGACTCTTCACAGATCTTCACAATTATCTCATTAAAAATGTATTTCTTTGGTTTTAAAAGTTTTCTATTAAAATGAGCATACATTAATAAAGATAGTACTTATACTTTATTCATCATTTATAATTTAATAATATGACAGGATTTATAAGATTCTTTGTTACAAACAAGGTTCAGGCAGAGGAGAATATGATAAGAATATATCGTGCATCCTTAATGGTTGAGCTCAGTAGATAATGGTGCATACAAAACAGAAGCAGACTCTTCTGAAAGGGAAGTAAGGAGAAGCAGACAACCAGTGAATAGGGTGACCATGTAATTTATTGTCACTTTGGAGTATGAAAGGGGTATTACTGAACAATAGAAGAGGGTATTAGATTTACAGCATATAATCAATTACAAAATCACTGTAAAAAGGGTGTTCAGGCTACTCCATACCCCACACCTACTTTCCCACACCTAGAGGTACTGTACCCTGACCCAAAAGAGCATTTCCAACAGTGCAACAGCACAATGTCAAGTTCAGTAACACTGATTGATTGACAAATGTGGGAATTTCAGGCGACATACCACAGAGACTGGACAGATTGTTTTTTTATAGTCTTTGACAGGATATTTTTGCACTGGTCACAGTTTGGATTTTTTTAAAAAGGAGGACACAATGTGTTTTTGAGTAAAAGATTCCTCCCAGTGGAGAAATTCATAAGAAAAAATAACAGGGTCGACTTGAAAGCAAATCCAGTTCCATTTTTGTTTTCCAAGATTCAATGCTCTCTGCAGCACACTGCCCCACCTAAGAGCTGTATGGGCCACGCCCATGATGATTTCCAACTCAGCATTAACCAAGATTGATGGTAGACATGATTCCCATGAAATGCTCTTGCAGTTTGCCTTCCTAACCTATGGATTGTTTTCAGTTAAATTGTTGTCTAAGAGAGAAAAAAAAATCAATAAATGGATTGAGCTTTTTATTAAAAACTCTCCAAGAAATAAGAATCAAATGATGAAAGGGTTAAAGAGAAATAAAGTAACTGATTCAAATGCTTGTATCATAGAGAAGAGTCATAGCACTGTGAAGTGGTGACAAGTGGATAAAAAGGGAGCAAAACACTTGAAGACTGAAAATTTCAATTCTTGAAAATTCCACAGGCTTTTCCCCTTTCTGTAATCTTCAAATAAGGGAAACTTGGAACCACAGCTTCTAAGAGAATTCTACACTTCAGAAAAACTAATAAGTAAAATCAAATTTAATCTTGATGAAAATGACCTCTTTTTGGATAGAAAAATCGTTAGCTTGTGGGACCAGCGGAGTCTATTAAACATGTGGAAAACATCCTTGTGTTTAGTTAATACTGTTTTAACTGTAGTCTCTAGCTGCATAACCTTGGATAAAGCCAGTTATGATGCTGGATTTCCCTAACCCACACTAAAACTAGCTAGCTCTATTTTCTCTCATCTCTGCTTGAAAGGAAAAAAAAAAAAAAAAAGTAAAAGAAAATAGGAAAAGCTCCTGGATTCTTACATGGTGTGTGAATCCACTTAACACAATTATAATGCCCAATTAATCTTAGCAACATGACTGATGAATCATTTCTCCAGGTGTCTCTTCAAAAGAGAGTAAATTGAGTTCCAATATTTGACTATTGCTTTAAACCAACTATAATCATGCCAGATTAATCAGGAAACTAATAATTGAACTCAAATCCATATTCAAAAATACTCTCTCCCCAGGTACCAACATACCAGCACACTCACTACCCTGGATACCAATTTTTCCAGGTAATACAAGGAACAATAACTGAATTCTATCATTTGCTTCCTCTTTTTAATCTTGATTTGATGGTATCTCCTGCCATCTACTGATATATAAAAATAGATAAAAACAACTTTTCTGAATCATTTTGCCATCATACAATAGATAATCAATTGTCTTTTTTTTTTTTTTTTGGCTTCAATGTGAAAAATCACCTAATCTAAACATCAAAATTTTTATATCCAGAAACTAGAATAGGTTTGTTTCTAGTGGAAAACCTTTGATTGCATTCACAACATTTTACATTTAAAACAATTATCATATAAGAAAAAACATCACCGGCTTTGGAGTCACAGACTCTGGGTTCTTGTGCTAGTTCATCCTAAGGCACAGACCTTGTTCTCTTCAGCTTAGATTCCTTATTCTAAAATAAAATGTTGGTGGTGGGGTGCACTTCTTCCCAACTTCAAGATGCTCTAAGTCTTACGGGGCATTTGAGTTCTTGATAAATACAGCTCCGAACCACAGGTCACCCACAGTTTTACAGATGGCTCAATTAAAAACCCCAGATTGCTACCTCCCTGTCATGGTCACAGAGTCCCTCAGCCACACTACGGAAGACTTGCTCCCATATTGTCTATTGCATCCAAACACTGCACTTCCAGCCTGCCCCCAGCATGTAGCATCTTCAGGAGCTGTCCGCTGTGCCTCCTTATGCTGACACAGCATCTTCTCTATGAAAAACTCCTCTGCATTCACTCAAAGTCAGCATGGGAATCGCGATTAGGCTATTGAATTTAAATGACTTTGCCACCTACTCTGCAGCTGACTCCAACTCCCAATTGGACGACAGATAGATTTGATTCTTCTTCTAACCTTTGAAGAACAGTCAGTCTGATGACTCCTTGCTTATCTGAGTTCACTCATCTGGTAATTTGAAATGTCTAAGACACAGCTGAGAAACAAAGATGGACCAAAAAGTCCTCTGAGAAACGTCTTTAAAGGTCTCCAAGAAACTAAATGCACGTCACCAAACTCATTTCACTAAAATTAATGCACTTGACTTAAGTGCATATATCATCAAGATTTCTAAGCTTATCCATGCTGAATTTGTAGTCATTGCCATTTACAAGCAGCAAAATAGACATGGGGAGAATGTCTACCAGAGGCAGAATGGCAGACATGAGAAGTGACAGGCAAGCATCTGACAGCAAACAGAAAAAAATGAAAATGTTACATTATCTTAACCAAATCTTTTAAGGAAGCAAAAAGTGTATAAATCATTTTGGAAAGATTCTCCTTAAAATTTGTTAAAATAAAAAATGATCAGAAGCCCTAAAGGTATAAGTCTTAAATAAGAAAAATTCACCATGTAGATTTCTGCATTTCTAAATGATTTTTTAAAAGATGAAGTATTCCTACAGAATTAAAACAAGGGAGCTGACACAGTTGGGTTTTTCCGTGGCCAAGTTCTTTTATTCAGACTTAATTTCTCAGTGAATTTTACCAGCTGGCTCCCTTAAGCCACACCCCAGTTCCTAGATTCTTAAGGGCATAGTGTATGCAGCATCAACATTTCTTGATAATCAAGATTCTTCCCTATTGACATCAGTGGTCAAACCGTGATGCCCTCCGGCTGGCAGAGTTGTAGGATTGTGTGGCCCTCCACAAAATGGTCTTTGGCCGGAGCACTGTTGCAGTACATCTTCCCGTTTTGTTCTTGACTGTCAAATCCAGTCCAAGTTTGTTAAATGAGTGGGAAACACAATTTAGAAGGTGGCCTTCTTCCCTCAGGAGCCTCTTCTGTAACAAGTATTTTTCCAAATCCTCAGCAAGACCTCCCTCCCCTTCTCTACCATGCTCATTCTAGCAGGCTCTGGGTTAACCCCACCTGAGTTTGAATAGTCATGCAAGGCAGACCAGGCAAGTCTCTCATCACTGCTGACTTTAGCTTCCACCATTAGTACTGTCATGTGAAGCAAAGTGTGTCAAAAAACAATGATGTGTAACAGATTGCAAGAAAAAAAGATGAATATGCTTTTGCCTCCCTCGGATTTGCCCTTTTACTGTCATGCACTGGGGTGTGAAGAAGCACAGCTTGGGAGGAATTTGACCTACTCTGTAAAGGTCATAAAAGTTTCCAACTGAAAGTGATGACTCATGTTCCATACATCCTGATATTTCAGAGTGTTCAGGAAAAATGCAGTCTAGTCCAACACACCCTTTCTTTCCATCATTGTCTTGCCAACTCACTGTACTTGTGAATTTCACTACAAGGGAAGTTCAACAGCCAAGGTGAGGGAAATTGCTTAATGCGGACAAAAGTTCAAAAGCAGGGCAAGAGCAGTGAGGCCTCTCTGTGCTTTGTGTTTATGAACGAGACAGGTTTCATCCAAACACACAGATCTTTCCCATACAAATATGTGGCTCAGTGTTTTGGCATCTTTCAAAGCAGTTTTAGAAGCTGCCTTCCCTCCCCGGTTCTGTACACACACATATGCACGCACACACAAACACCAGCTTTGAAATCGGCTGGTATTGTCTCAGAACTTGAAACACATCCAGCATTTGACCTTAACTTTCCAGCACTTCAGGAAGCAGGAATTCTCACACCCTAAGGCCTCTAGTTAAGTGAGCCCATGGAAATCTCTCCCCCAGAAATACTTAATTGTACACACTGCATATTTATCATTTTCTCTTCTCATTGAAAACATACAAGGTCACACTCCAAATCTTGATATAAATTTCTCATTTAACGACCAAGCAATATGGCTACATAATAAACATACGCAACTTGTGAGATCAACTTGCCATCTGCATGTGGATGTAGGCAAAAGGAACTAAAAGACTTTCCCTTCACAGTGCACTGTAGTGAAACAATCAGCTCCAACTGTTCTCAGTCCTTGGACCCTAGTTCTCAACATTCAAATTCCCAGGACAGAGTCTGCTTGGCCAACTGTGGGTCAGTCCCCGCCCCTTTGCCTGGAGAAGCAAACGATCTTTGATTGAAGGAAACACCAAGACTACGTGCAGTGGGGAGGTGGAAAATCAGAGGAAATGGGAGTGAATACTCAATGGGCAAAATGCACAGGTTAGCTCTCCAAGCGAGGAAGTCACAAGACAGCAAAGCTCAGTTAAAATCTTCGGAGGTTGTGCGGGCTATAATGAGGATACTTAGCTGATATTATGTTTTCCTTAATATAGGATTATGTACTCCAAAAAAAGAAAATAACTCAAAAAAAAAAAAAAAAGGATGTAAAACCAAGTTTATTAAAGCCATGGAATGGCTTAGTTGGCTTAATTATCTTATCCTATTAAGGGATATAGGAAGAAAAACAAGAAGCCTTTCAAGCCTTTATCAATCCTCTGTCAAAATGAAAATTGAACAAGAAACTTCTAATTCTGAATATTGCAGAATGTTTGAATTGGAAGGAATCTTCATAGGTCTGACCTAACCACATATTCAGTGCAGAAATTCTCTTTACAAGCTCTTGTAGCTTTTGCTTGCACATATATATTCCATCACTGTACAGCTCTAATAAGCAGAATGGTCTTCCTCATATAGAACAACAATCTATTTACCCATGAAGCCAACATATCGACTCTAGTTCTGCCAACTGGAACTACATGGAAAAGAAAAAATGATTTGCCTTTCAAACATCTGAATCATGCCCACTACCCCTCCACCCCTGCCAAATAAATAAATAAACAATTGCTCCATCCAGGCTGAACACCTCCAGTTCTTTCAACGGCTCCTCGTAGCACTTTGCTGACTTTACCACTCTTGGAGGCCTCTTCTGTGCAGTTACTGGTGATGTACACATATTAATGTAATTTTTTTTTCTCCTACCTTGTTCCAAAAGATATTTCTGGTGGCTGAGTTCCAGCGTCAATACCCCTTTAAAAAATATGGTGCCCAAAATGAAACACAATACTCCAGAGTCAGAAAGCAAATGCGCTCCGTTCAGCACACTTCCCAGATAGGCTACCATATGTCACTGAGTGTTTCAGGATCTGCTGTCATTGAGGAGGAGGAAGTACAAGACTGCAGGGGAGTTAAGACAGAGTCCTGGGTTGTGTTCCAGTATCATTCAGTGTGAAATATACCCTATATAAGGAAAACAACAGATGTAATGTGCTGCTTGTCATATGAAACTCTTCCAACATGGGAATATTTTATCACAGTCACAATCTAATGTTGCCTCACACCCCCTAGGGGAAATTCCCCTGGGATGTGTTAGAAGAGGAAACTGCCTTGAAAGATATTTTTCAGGCACATTAGAGCTGACAGAAATCAGTTCTGATGTCAGGACTAGGGATGTAAAGGAGCTAACCAGGAATATAGCCCAGGTGCTCTCAATGAGCCATCATAGCCTATATCGAAAACCACCTCCTGGATGTTCCTGGCACTGAGGATTTTGACAATCTCTAATATGGGGGTAAGAAGGGGAAATGAGGCTTTGGAAGGTGGGAGGTTGTAACTGAAGGCAGATTTTGTTAATGGGTTATCAAAAGCACATTTCACAAGTTCAACACATTCCCCATGCCTGCTAGAACAAACAACATATAGGAGCTTCCTTTGATTTGCAGTCAATTGTAAACTGTCTCTATGTGATTTTACAACTGTTTAAGCTAATTCAGAGATTTAAAAATCCAGTCCCAGGAGCATCTTTGTGCATTTATGAAGCATCTGAGAAATTACTCATTCTGGAGCCAGAGGATACCCTACATTTTTCCAACTGTCAACTCACATTTGCTCTATTCCCTAAGATACACACACACACACACACACACACTCCATGCTGATCCATGTCCTGTGTGTATTAATGGTCTTCTTTTAATCCAAGCATAATTATTGACTTTCCAAATCTCCAAATCTCCTAAGCAATGACAATTCTCTGTGCTTTATCTAAAGCCTACTCCTAAATTTGTTTTTACCACTGAAAATAGTAAAATAGTAGTTACAAGTTTTGGAAATGTAACAACGAACCATGTTTTATTTAGCTGTTTTGAACTCTGTAGTATCAACAGAGAAAGAAATAAAAACTGCATGGTAGCTCAGGCTAGGCTGACAACACGTTGCTTATGCAAACCTGAGTGGGGATTATAGTACCGATGGCCCAACCCTGCTCAAGACGAAAGGTGTGTCACACTGGTTTTCTGGAGAAGCACGGAAAGGTATCCTGCACACATATTTCAAGAGGAGTCTGCCAAAGCCCATCCTGTTTGAAAAGTCAGCCTGTGATATAACTGTCACTTTGTTGGGAGGTACACCATTTCCTACCCAACACAAACCGCTGCACCCCAAAGGCAAAAGGCAGACATATCTGTAAGACGCAAGCAAGTATTATAGACATCCACCTGCATTTTTATATAAATATGTTAACTGGAAAATAAGCCCCATGAGGACCCGGATTTTATTTATTTATTTATTTATTTATAGTCTGTCTTGTGGACTGATTTATCCCAAACACCTGGCACATATTTGTTGAATAAATGATATGAGTAAGAATGACTCTTCTAAGTTCAAGTCTTATTAATTATTATTAATAAGACTTGAATAACTGTATTATTATTAATACAGTTCCTGGACCCTGTACTCTGCTCATAAATATTAAGAAGTAAATTGTCTCATGCTGGCAAATATCAGCATTTGGACTAATGTGGGGATAGGCATCAAATGAGGAGCCTTGGTAGAAGAAGATAATATCTGGATCCATGTAGATATTTTTAAAAATTGTTTTCATGTTTTAGTAACCAAGAAATCATTCTTCACGTCTTTCTATATTATACAAAAGGAGTTTACAAAGAAAAGACTGGCAGTCCTCATGATCAGGTGATCTCTTATTCTGTAAGAATTTAGCATCTTGGGGCCCCTGGGTGGCTCAGTCAGTTAAATTTCCGACTCTTGGTTTCAGCTCAGGTCATGATACCAGGGTCCTGGGATCAAGCCCCACATCAGGCTCCATGCTCAGCAGGGATGCTCAATGTCCTCTCTCTTCCTCTGCCTCTCCTCCCCCATCCCCACTCACTTGCTCCTTCTCTCTCTCAAATAAATTAAAAAAAAATCTTAAAAAAAAATAATTTAACATCTTAATAACTCTTCTAACTCAAGGTATTACAAGGTGTTGAAACAAAGAATAGGGCAGTAAATTGAGCCCTGATGTCAGCTAGAATCTCTGCTGAAGAGAGTGTGGCCAAAAAAGAGAGTCTGACAGGAAACAAGGACCCAGGATACTGAGGACCAAGTGCAGACAGGGACGTGAGACGGACAATGAAGGATGAAGGTATGGCCACCGGACAGCAGTGAAACAGAGGGCCTGCAGGTGGGTGGTGGGCAAGGTGCAGAGCCCAGAGGAAGAGGCCACCAGCTCTCCATTGCCTACCTTGAAGGATGGAGAAGGGGAGTGGTTCCTTGGCAGATGTGCTTGGTTGTCACTACAGTTCTCCTAATTGTTCTCTGTTCCTACATACTCTTGGCTGTTGAACAAATAGCAGATCTGGTAGGTGGACCGGCTGTCTTCATCAAGATCCTACCAGCACAAATTAGCATTGGTTTGCTAGTCACATAACATTAGCAACATTATTTCTAATAGATACATTAATAACGATAATCCTAAAAACCATAAGCTATCCATAACCTCCTTATAAATAAGTGACATTTTTTTCCTCTAGGAACTTCCAAAACCTGATTTGCTATTTGTACATAAATAAGAACTACAGGTTACATAACACTCATGCTTACTGCAGCCAGGACCATGCTAATCCACGTCCTATACACGTAGAGTCTACTAAATTCCTACAGAGTTTGTTTTGATGGTTTCACAAAAATTCTATAATTATGCCAATTTGAAAATGAGAGAAATGAGAAAAATATTTACCATAGGATTTTGTTATTGTATTTTTTCCAGTCAGGCACAGAGGACAAAGATTTAGAGCCACGAGTCAAATGTTGCTTATCCTTTAAATGTAGTAATTTTAATGACCAGCATCTAGAATTAATAACAATCATTCTTAGACTGCCCAGCCCTGAAGAGCAAGCCAGAATATGTGTGGAGGGGGGAAAAAATCAAGTGCATTGGAATCAACATCATCTGTATTTTAAGTGTTAAAAACAAGTAAAATAAAATAAAATGAAATAGTGTTAAAAGCAGCTCTGAGGCCCAGAGTTCTATCAGAGTCAGGATAACATGGAAAGATTCTCACATATGTGGGGTCATCAAGAGGAAGGGAGCAGAGCCAAGTCCTGTCATCCAGTACATGTTTCCAAGGGGCAGGTCACAGCCCTCGGGACTGACTTCTCAGATCTTTCCCAGGAAAATCTAATGTCCCTAACAAAATCTGCACATGTGGGAACTCAGGAGTCACTCCCAAATGAGATTACATAGAAACATCTTTGTTTCTAAGTCATTATTTCATCCCACACAGCGATGGAAACGTAGCCTCCAATAAAAAAATAACAAAAATTTGGATTTAATGAATATAGCTTTCTACTTCCTAAAACTTTACCGCATTAGATGTATATAAAACTGAAAATAAAGCTTCAATTCAACCAAAGTCATTATCTGCCGTTTAGACTTCTGTAACAGCCATAGAGGAGATACTGGGGACGAAGATCATGATTGTGCCAATATCCTCTTCAGGGATATGAACGGTGGGGAAGGAGCCGCACAGAAGGCCATCTCTGTAGAGCCATGGGAAGAGCAGAGACTGGGAGTCAGGAGGAATTACTCGGGCCCTGGCTCCCAGCTAACGGGTTGTGTGATGTCAGGCAAGACATGTACTGGGTTTTGTCTATTTCCTCACCTGTGAAATGAGGGGCCCAGATGCTGATGACGATGGTGACAATAATAATCAAGTTGACAGGAATAATAGCCAACAAGGAAAGCTTATTAGCTACAATTTAATTTAATCTTCTCGACATCCCTATGATTTAAATATAATAATTATTATCTACATTTACATTGGAGGAATGCAAGGCTCAGAGAGAGGTTTAATAATTTGCTTAGCTGCATGGAAAGCAGAAGTGAATTTGTTACGAAATTAATGAACTGTAAGCTTCAGAGCCCCTTATTCGCACAGGCCCCTTCCAAGACTCTGTGTCTAATTTTGTATTTTGTCTTAAAGAGGGCTTCTAAAATTATATGTGTAAGTTTCAGGTTCCACAAAAATTGGATTTGCCCCTGATGCGGGCAAGAGGTAGAGTCAGAATTCAAAGGTAGATGACCCAAATCTGAAACCTGAGATCTTACTCACTCTGCTGAGCTGGCTCCCTTTGTTTCCTGTAACTTCTTAGGCTGCCTGCTATGGACAGAATTCTGTCCCTCTTCCCCACCTCACCCCTGAAAATTCATATGTTGAAGCCTTAACCACCCGCCATGTGACAGTATTTGGTGATGGGGCCATTAGGGAGGTAATTGGATTAAATGAGGTCATAAGGGCAGGGCTCTCACTTGATTGGCTTGATGTCCTTAGAAGAAGATGAAGAGAGGGCATTCCTGGTCCTCTCTCCCCAAGTGCACACTCGGAGGAAGGGTCACATGAAGACACAGCAAGAAAGTGGCAGTCTGCAAATCAAGAAGAAAGCTCTCACGAGAAACAGAATTTGCTGGCACCTTGATCATGGGCTTCTAGCCTCCAGAACGATGAGAAAATAAATGCCTGTTGTTTAAACCCCCCAGTCTGGTATTTTCTTAGGGCGTCTGGAGCAGCCTAATACTCTCCTCTGCCTGCCTTGTCCTTGCGCCTTACGGCTCATGGAACAGGACTGCCCACATTTCCATAATATGGCCATTTCACAACATAATATCTTGGAGAAACCCAGGGACAACATTTTTCTGGGCGTGATTTTAAATCATTTATCTTAGGAATGAAAATACTTTCTTTTTCTCTGATTTTGGGGATGCAGTGCAGTATTAAACGTTGGACAACAGACAGCAAAAGTCCAAGTTCTAATCTCAATTATTCCTAATTTGCTGATGATATGCAGGGCTTCGGGGTCCAAGCCATTCTAGCATCGTTAGGTTTGATGATTTCATCTACATAGGATTGCTGGGCAGGATAATTCATCAAGATTATACTACGGAAACTTTGCTAATATAATACAGTACAGTAAACGCCATTTGATTTCCCCTTACGTTGTATAATAGTCCCAAGCCCCTCAGTGAGGAAAATGAATTAAATGGAAAATCAAATCACATGATTGTCTTGAATTCAACATAGGATTCTAAACATATAGCCAATAGTTTATTTTCCCTTCTCAATGTCTTACTTGTTTTGTCGGCGCTTATTTATTCATTCATTCACAAGTACATGTTAAATACCTACTAAGTGGGGCGCCTGGGTGGCTCAGTCAGTTAAGTGTTTGACTTTTGGTTTGGGCTCAGGTCATGATCTCAGGGTTGTGCGATCCAGTCCTGTACTGGGCTCCACGCTGGGCATGGAACCTGCTTAAGATTCTCGCTCTCCCTCTCTCTCTGTCCCCCCCCACCCCCACACTTGCATGCACACTCATGTTCTCTCCCTCTCAAGAACAAAACAAAACTACTAAGTGTCAGATGCTCTCCTAAGCCTTGAAACTACAGCAGTGTGGTAGGCAGAATTATAAATTGGCTTCCAGGATTCCCGTCCCTGGTGTACCTGCCCAGTATAATCCCCACCCCTTGAGTGTGGGCAGCACATGGGAATATGATGAGATTTCACTCCTCTGATTAAGTCACATTATGTGGCAAAGGTGAAGAGATTTTGAAGATGTAATTAAGGTCCCTAGATCCATTGACTCCGAATTAACCCAAAGATTATCCTAGGTGGCCCTGACCTAATCAGTTGAGCTCATGAAAGAAGATCTAGAGTTCAGAGACTCTCCTGCTAACCTTGAAGAAATAAAATTACCATGTTGTGGGAAAGTCTCAAGGCTAGAACTCTGGAACCTAAGAACATCTCACCAGATGACAGTCAGCAAAAAAAAGGGGGGGGGGTACTTAAATCCCACAATCCCAAGGAACTGAATTCTGCCAGCAACCTGAATAAGCTTGAAAGAGGACTCTGAGTCTCAGATGAGCTTGCAGCTTGGCCAAGCCTGGTGAAGCCCTGAGCAGAGGATCCAGCTGGTCCACACACAGACTCTGGACCCACAGAAACTGAGGTAACTAATAAATGTGTGTTATTTCAAGCTGCTAAATTTAAATAGGAAAATAATACAGTGAATAACATGGACAAGGTCCCTGCTCTCATGGAGCTTTAGATCTAAGGGGGGAGATGGGCAATAGGCAGCTCGCAAATAAACAGTATTATTTCAACTAGTGATAAGTGCAATGAAAAC
This sequence comes from Leptonychotes weddellii, assembly GCF_054177405.1. Classification (NCBI taxonomy): domain Eukaryota; kingdom Metazoa; phylum Chordata; class Mammalia; order Carnivora; family Phocidae; genus Leptonychotes; species Leptonychotes weddellii. The sequence continues at coordinate 38,932,623 of NC_138371.1, forward strand.
AAAAGGCAGTGGGCTGGTAGAGGAGAGAGGCTGAGGACGAGACTCACAGTAGGTAGAAACAGTCAGGGAAGTCTCCTCAAATGACGGGGAAAAAGCCAGCCATGTGAGAATGAGCTGGAAGGACATTCCATGCAGAGACAGCAGCCAGGGAGAAGGCCCTTAGTCCTGCTGGCCATATCATTACAGAATTAACTCCAAGAGCCACAGGGAGACACTACTACATAAGCCCATTTATTCAATGGATGGTTAACTTAATATAAATGTATATCTGCCTTAAAAATATGCTTCGGGGGGTGCCTGGGTGGCTCAGTCAGCTGAGCACCTGCCCTCAGCTCAGGTCATGATCCCGGAGTCCTGGGATCGAGCCCCACATTGGGCTCCCTGCTCAGCGGGGAGTCGGCTTCTCCCTCTCCCCCCGCCCCCGCCCCGTGCTCTTTCTCTCTCTCTCAAATAAATAAAATCTTAAAAATACATATGCTTTGGTAGAATGAGTACTATCAGACATTAATCCATTTAAGTGTCATTATCAAAAGTTCTAATTATAGTAGCCTTTTAAATTTGGCTCTTCTTTAACCTTTGCCAGGCAGAAATTTGCGTTTTAAGACACAGTACTTAGCACATAATGGAAATTCAAAAAAGGACAGTTATTGGAGTGAATTCAACTTTATTTAAAGTTTCATGTTTGTTTGATTCTTTGGGGAGACAATGTTGTTCCCTTATAGTAGAAAGATAAAGAGCTATTAAATTGTTTTATCTGAGACTCTGATGATTAAGTCAAAATCTTAATTAATATAGACACTATATTAAATGAATAAATACAAAATGGGGACCCACTGGTAATTTTGGCCAGCTGGCTGGTATTTATCCATGTTCTATGTAATACGGATGGTGTGATGTCATCAAATCCATGAAACATTGACTAATACTATCAAATTTTATTTAAGTAATTATTATTATTATCATTATCATCATCATCATCATCATCACGACTTTCTAATGAGGAAATTGAGGCCTAGAAAGATTAGGTACTCTTGTCAGTATTCTACAGCTAGTAAGTGAGAGGGTGGGACTTGAATCCAGATGACCAGCTCTAAAACCCAACTGGTACATCACTAGCTGTACCATCACTGCAACAATGACTAAAATGCATTAAGTGCTTACCACACGCCGGGCCAGGCACATCCACATAGAAACTTAGTTAATCATCATAGCAGCCCTACACAGTAGGTATACCTAGCGTTTCTCATTTAATAGCTGCATCTCAGAGGGTTAAGAAACTTGTCCAAGGTCACCTAAGCTCTCTGGGGCTCAGTCCCCACAGCCTAAAATGGGACATTGATAGTACCTGCCTATGATGGGAAAGGGCAGGGGGTGGGTCGGACGCCAGCCAGTCAGGCCTCACAGCCCCACTCGGACCACCTTACCACACCACTGCCCCAACACCAGCTATGGGCCAAAACAAGCGAATAGTGACAAGACAGAGCTGGCAGACGTACCTAGCCAAACTAATTATAGCTGGAAATTTTAACTTCCTCTTCGTTGCTCATTTCTTTAATTAGCGTGAGTTGCCTTTTTTCCTTTACTCCGGACTCTCTTCTATCCCTTGGTCCGTGTTTTAGGGCTGGAGCAAGGTACCCCTCCTGTCCTCCCCAAAGCTTGAATTTGAGTAGTAACAGAAATGTCATGCTGTGCAGTTGAGGTGAATAGAAGCTGTTAAAACAGATGTGAATTGTTAGTCTGCAGCATAACCCACTGTAAGATGTATTTTGTGAATGTGGGGCTAATAAGACCAGGGGACTTTCTGTGTTGTGACAAAAAGACCAACGTGACCTCTCAATCCCAGAAAAATAGAGACTCTTTCTCAATCTCAGCAAGGTGGTAAGAGAATATCCTGAGGACAAGGATATAACTAACATGAAGAAAGTTCCTATTTAATCAATTGTATTGTAACCTTCTGTGGGCAACATATGTGCAACAGGAGGGATGTGATCTGAGTGGAATCTGGAAAAGGAGATCCAGAAAGGAAACACCTGTCAGTGTTGATTCAGCTTCGTCCTGGACGAGAGGGCTCTGAGTCTAGAGCAGTGTTTTTCAAATTGTGGGCTGTAAAATTAAATTGTTGAATATCAACTGACATTTTAATCAAGATAGAATAGACCCGAGTGTATTGCATGAGGTAAAGTTAATTATTGTTTTGTGAAACTTTTATTTCTATTGTAAATATTTATATATACATATTTATGTAGATGTGAGTTGCATGTAATAATGTGTTTCTGTGCATCTTGATCAAAAGTTTAAAAAGCCACTGGTATACAGATCTTATTTCAGTTTTCTGAACCAATCAGTCTCAGATTTTGGGATTTCATGGACCATAAATCACCCTCCAAAAAAGGAAAAATAGGGAACCATCAGAGGGTTGCCAATGTTTTCCTTTGCCTAATTGAAAAAATATATATACACATATATATAAAGACAGCATTATAATTCCCTAAAATCAATTTTTAAAATTTTTATTTTATTTTATTTTATTTTTTAGAGAGGGGTAAGGGAGAAGGGGCAGAGGGAGAGAGAGAACCTTAAGCAGGCTCCATGCCCAGTGCAGAGCCCGATCTGGGGCTCAATCTCACAACCCTGAGATCATGACCTGAGCCAAAATCAAGAGTCAAATGCTTAACCTATTGAGAAACCTAGGTGCCCCTAAAATCAAAATTTTTGACATTAAAAACAACTAGGGCATAACCACAGAATAAAGTACATTCTTTTAAGTTAAATATATTTGGGTTTTGGTAGATCAACTACACTTCCTCTGTTTTCTCCATTTTACTACAGATTTGTGAAAACACCCTCCTGATCAGTCATTGGAGGGCAGACAGAAATATGCTTGAAATGTGAAAAGGCAGTACAGACGTTAATCTTACCTCAGTAAGATATTTGTTTGGGATACCTATCTCCCTTTGCTATGTTTCAGCATCACTGAGCTAACATCTGTTATGGAATTTTGTACCTGAAGGGGTGCTATGTCCACGACAGTGAGCCAGGATAAAGGAAATGACCGAGGGAGCTCTCTCTTTAGTCATTAAGATACATGCCTCATAAATCACTGTCTTGTGCATTTGAATGACATGAGTCCATTTCCCCCACAACTTATCATCTAAGACTGAGCGGATAAAACTCAATTTCTGGACCTAGGAACAGGAGAAGTGGATATTTTAGACCACATAACTCTGGTGGGCAGAGTGGAAGCTCAGCTCACGACAGGTCCTACCATTTTCATACCACTGTGATAAGCTCCCACAGCTGCCCCCCAGCTGGCTGGGTTCCGGTGTCTCCCACATGTTCAGATGCTCTGAGGGAAAACCACCCAGTTGCTCTTCGTTCCCGGCTGATCTTCACCAACACAGCTTTCCCTTCCGGGATGCTTTTAAAACTTTTCATCTCGGCTTCTCCTTAGCCCTTGCCTGGATATGACCGCGTCCTTTCCTGACCAATAACCAAGCTTGAGCAGACTCTGTGAGGAGCTCTCCTTACTATTTTGTTTTACTTCCCTCTTCCCAGTGTCTGTCAATGTTTTTGTGCCCAAGAAGAGCTTCCAGAAGCTCGTCAGTCACGCCCTTCGCTATGCCATGGCATATGACAGCCTGAAACAGCCAGCTGGCCTCCCTCTGTGATATCTCTTTTAGCAACAACTTTTTGGAGATAACAGTTTCAGATCTGATTGTAATAAAATTGCACAGTTTCTAGTAAACAGAAACCAAAGTGAGACAGCATTTGCTCAGACCCTACTGATTCGTAAAATTTCAAAAACTAAAAGTATATGGGACTCAGGTTGACCTCTGAACTGTTTACATAAGAGGGTGGGGGAGAGGTCATTAAACAAATGAGCAGCATGAACAAAATTTAAAGAGCTTGATTGGTCACTTTATTTTTAAACATGTTAACACATAAATTATATGCATATAGTCCTGATGAATCAGAATTTATCTATTCATTAAAAAGAAGAATCTAATAGCACTTAAACTTAGAAATGCTTTTCTAGCAATTAGTTCAACTTACCACACATACTTGACAATAATATAATTGCATTTTTTTTTAATTCTATAGTTCAGATTATATTTTTCTCTAATTTAGATTGGGCTTCCTTCCATTTAAACTAAATTAGTTCAATCTTACGTTGGGGAGATTTACACCAGTTTCCTCAACTGGCTTCATTACCCTCTTTCTGCCCTGATTCTTTTAAAGGTCAGTCCCCGAACTGGAAAAACTCCATCCTCCCGCATTTTCATTCCTCCCACACCTTGCCGAGGAGTCCAGCTAGCAGTGAGAGGTGGACCTGCCTAATCCCCAGAGCAGACTGTGCCTCAGAGTAGCGGCTGCAGTGAACTCTGGACACTAGTTTCAGGGTCTAAAAGGCAGACCAAATACACGTTTCATTGAAAGGGTCTCCAGCCACAGGGGAGTATCAGCTCTCATAATACCTGAAAACTCAAAAGCCCATCGTGCCTCCTCTGCGCTCCTACAGCTTTGTGATTCTGTTTTCTATTACAAGGCTTAACCCTGTCTTTCTTCCTTTGGAGAGCTTCCCCACATCTTTATCTTTGCACTCTTCCCAACTCCCCCCTCATGTCTTATTGAAAGGTCTTAAATGTAGGAAACCATTAATAAATGTCTACTGAATTGAATTAGACCCTCTAGTCAAACCCTACATGTTCCACACGAGGAAACCCGGTCCCTCAAGGTTGAGTGCTCAGTGTCATCTAGTTAGTGTCAGAGCCGAAAATCAAGTTCAGGTCTTTTGACTCAATCTATCCAAATGCTACATTTGGTCAAGAGACCTTGGCTATGAGCCAAGGTGAGATCCAGTGACCAAAGGATGCTGTGTTGTTTGTTTGTTTCTGATTTCTACTCATATTTCATTTTTCTGCTCTCTTTGCTGTTGTTGTTTTGTTTGTCTGGGTTTTATTAAATGAAAGGAGCAGAGGGAGAGAAGGGCCTATGGTCTCTTGGGCTAACAGGCATGGCCCTCCCCTCCCTCTGTTCAGAATGCATTGCATGCTGGACTTAAGGTATAAGCTGGGCAGGGAAGGCAGCTGGGAGTGCTGGGAGAGGTCAGAGGTTGGGACCTGTGACCCATGCACCCCACCCTCATGGTCAGGGAGGGAGCTTCTTGGATCTCAAATGCAGCTCACCCTGAGGGCCAAGGGCTGGGGGTGGGGGAACCAAGACCTGGGCTCCAAGCCACAAAGTGAGACCCCAGGCCTGACCCAGGCCCCTTCCCACCCCAGGAGGAGGAAGGAGCAACAATGTCCATCCACTGGAGAGTGCAGGGCCATGGGGCAGAGTAACCAGTCCCCTCACCATGGATGTCCCAGACCCATGAGTTTGTTTGTTTGTCTATATTGTTTTTGAAGCCGAGAATCTGAGACAATGCCAGCAAAATTACTCTGCAAAAATGTCTTAAAGCGTTCATTAAATTGTAAAATGTTATCGCTAGAAAAGTCTTTAGAAATCAAGTAGACAAGTTTTACAAATGAGGAAAGTAAGGCCTGAAAACACAAAGTCCCTTTTGCATTATAGTACATTCCAGCATGTTTGCCATTAATCAGGCTTGATATTATGACTGTCTGTGCAACAGCCTAAAATTTTTTAGAGATACTCCAGATACGTTTTAATAAAGCAATAAAGCTCATGAGGACAACCAGCCAAACACTTCCTCCTTCTGCCCTTGTCACTTATCCTTGTTACCTGGATTTGGGGCTCACTCAGTACTTATTTATTTTTTCAACTGGAACAGAGCCATATCTTCAACTAAGACAACAGGTCTTTGAAGCCAACAAATGTGAGCCCAAAGGGATAGGAATTTGGAATCACACATTTTTAGCATTCAGAGATAATTCAAGATAGTTCAAGCACTTTCTAAGTGTTAAGCCACCAGGCAAGTATTTCTTGCTACCACCGTTCACCTATAAAAACATTTTATTGCTAAAACATGCTGCATTGCCTAAATATTTTTGAGAAAAACATTTTTACCAATGGGTTCTATAGAGATACAGCCTCAATTTTATCAAGGATCCAAATTGTAACATCAGTATGCAGAAACCACATAAGTATGATTAATAGGTAATTTATAGAAATCCATTATGTGGCTGTTCATTAACTCAAAAAACAGAACAGAATGAGAGGAAATGGTTTTATATTTCTACAACAAGGATTTAAATTATCTATGAAGAAGAATTTCCTGACAAATACCAGACTTGGTTACCAAAATGGCCTTGGAATTTCCTTCTTTACAACTTTCAATTTATTATAACTTCCTTTTAATACAGGGTAAGAAGATTTTGTTGTTGTCCTTGGTTTTTGTTTGTTTGTTGAAACAGAGAATCAAATTGTATGGCTTCTTAATGTTTATTCATCATCATACGTCAAGGAACAAATTCACAAAATAGACCTCAGCTAACTAAAAATAAGCCCTATTAAACTCTGGAACGGGTGAGCAGGGAATCTCTAGAATTCCCTTCACAGGGGAAGATTTAAGATTCCATTACCAGCAGCAGGGTGCCCAGGAAGGGAGAGGGGAAACAGAGGAGGCAGCTGGAGATGGTCTGTCTAGTGGAGGAAGGAAGAGAGTGCCAAATCAATCTGCTCATCTCACAGTTCTGTCCCCAGCACTGTGCCTCCCCAGGCAAAAGTCAGGTCAGAAAAAACAGTGGAATCCCTGCCCACTTCCTTCAAGTATTGTTTTCAAGGTCTTGTAGTACCTTGAGACAATATACAGGAGAAGCTCTGTACTGTGAGCATTATTACTAAGTTACTCTTCTCATTTAAATCTCTTTGCCTCAGTTCCTGTTTGCTTTAGGGCTCTGTAATGAGAAAAGCAAACGCTAAGGTTATTGTGAGGTGAAGGGGTTTCCTGAGACTGAAAAGGGACCACTTCCTGGCTCCCTTAGGTATTTGCCTTGTATTGTCTTCTAATTGCTTCTTGTGAGTATATCTTGCTTTTCCCAAAACTCTGAACTTCTCCATGATAAAAACCTTGATATATATTTTTTGTGTGCGTTGTCCAAGAGTCTACGTCTACGCTGAGCACACAGCCACTCATTTGTAGTTGATTTACTTTTCTGCAGGAAGGCCAGGGCACCCCCACATATTTCCTCTGGGTACGCCACCAAGTCTTCTGTGAATGAGCACACAAAGGGACAGCAGAACAAGTATTAATTTTGCATATGGCATTTGCAACACAAAACATGAACATATTTTTCAAAAAAAGAAATTAAATCACATCTTCAAAGCCATGAAGCTAAACTAGACAGTTACATTAAGAGTTTTTATCTATTCAGTGTATGTATTTAACACATATGTTAAATGTGTTAAGCAAAGACTGCCTTGACCACTGGATGATAATGCCCTTGTCACTCTCGGGCCCCTTATTCTGCTTTATTTTTTTTCACAGTACTTACCACTGTCTTACATTACATTGTATTTTTATTTATCAACTGTCTCCACTCCCACCCCTCAGAACACAAGCTCCATAGAAACAGGGACTTTGTCTCTTGTTTACTGTTATATTCCCAGTACCTACTTGTGATTCAGTCATGTTTGTTCAGTAAATGAATGATGAATAGACAATGTTCTAAGTCATCTCCCCGCCCCTGATCTTGACAACAAAACAAGATGGGAAAAAGTTTAGTTAATCTTAACTGGCACCAGAATTCTTCTTAGGAAAATAGGAAACTATTTTTTATGATAATAATAATATCTTTTTGAGGTAGAGGATAAAACCCAAGAGCCAGTATTTGAGTAAAATTTCCTTTCATGAAACAGAAAGTGGAGGTAAGGAGAAAACAGGAAGACGTAAAACTGGGAAGAGGAGAACCAGCAAGCTGTCAGAAATCTTCCTGACTGTGACCCTGAAGCTTCATTAACATTCACTACACTCGTGAATGCTTTGTGTCAGTAAGTTCTGTAATGCTTAAAAGCAGGGGCTGGGGTTCACAACTGTGCAGGCACGGAGTCGTACGGAAATGGCACACTGGGAAATGGGAGTCTGAGAGGCAGGGGGCATCCTTGAGAATGCAAGGCCCTCTAGGATTTCCCAAAACTGTGGCATTCCCTAAATGGCAGCTCAGGGGAGCGAAGTGGAATCTACCTTTTATGTCACCGTTATACATTATCTAGGCTTCATCACTCATATATACGGGATCTCCTTATATGTCGCTGTATTTCACACTGGCATCCCTGATAGGTTATATGGGGACTTTGGTTGGGAGATATGAGGGTTATGTAATCACATGTGTTTCGCCATTAATTAATATTTCTAGTGAAAGTGAACACTTAATTCCTCTCCGTTGCCTCAGGAAAAGATAAAGAAAAGGCAAGACCTTCAGGCCTTCTGCAAACTATACCCTCGCTTTCATCTGAACCCACTGCAGGATGCAGTGCAGAAGAATTCAGATACGGTCAAATGAGCATTCACCCCCACAAAGAGAAAAGTTAACTTGCCAGTTTCATGGCAGAAGATACATGACTCCTGGCCCGGAGACAAAGACTTTATCACTCATGGCACAGCCCGCAAATAAATTCCATGTTCCCATCAGTTCTTCTTCCCTCCCCTCCTCACGTCACATGGGGGTGACACAGAGGTGGGTATGGGTGGATCCTGCACATGCCGTGGATTTGCATCACGTGTGAAGAACCCCAAGTTTAGGGAACTCCAATCTTTTATCAAAGGCTGCCAACAATCTGCCCAACCTTTGCCCAAGATGGAAACATCACGTTTATTATACTGGACATCAAATGATCCCAGCTTCTGCTACTTCTTGCTTTCCAAGGCTGTTCACTCTGCATTCTTGAAAAGGTAGTCCAGAACAAAAGACTGTCAGTATATCTGCTCAAAAGACTTTCATCAATAAAAAGGATTAATGGAGAGTTGCCTCTTAGCCAGGAGCTATCCACAAAAAGGAGACCTCACAAGTATGTGCTGGGTGGTAGAAAGAGTTTTCATTAAGAAGAATAAAAAGGTGATAAGATTCCTCTTCCTCCTGGAAGACACCTTCCTTTTCTTTTGTTCTTTCTTTCCATGTGGTTAATAGAATCACATGACCTCCTGCTCAAGAGGCAACTCAATCTTTGAAAGGCTTTTGAACACCACTATGGGGCTCAAAGGAGAAGATGTATGGAGTGGCCAGCTTAGCTTTTCTGATTCTTTAGCCATGGAGGAGAAGGGTTTTCTTTTCTGTGGGATCATCATTCCAGGACTCTAGTCACTGCCACAGTAGTAAGACCAAGAATTCAGGATTCCCGTACAGGTTGAAATGAGAAAGGCCAACCAAGAGGGTCACTGAGCTGCCTCTGGCATAGAAATTATGCTAAAGGAGTAACTAAACCTTACTAATGATCCAAAATGGGAAATAGAGATTGAGACCAATGCCCTGGCCAGTAATAAAGTAGGATTTTCCTGGAATAACCTCTGTGCTTATATGATTTAGACAGCTGAGGTAACAGCAGGCAGCTGGGGGTCAGTTGGAGGATTCAGATCCCTAACCATACCCTGTTGTGACTGAAGCCCTCATAGCATCCCATTCTAGCACCACAGCTGGACGTCCATATCCAATATTTGTTTACCTGCCTAATTCATTGCCACACCAGTTCTTAAACAAATCACTTTCGCACGTTCAAAAATCTCTAGGAGACTCTTATCTGCCCTTGTCTCAAGTCTAAACTCTACTACCTAGTACCTAAGGAACACATTAGTATGTAATAAGTGGATTTAATTTTTAAAACTTTCTTCTAGGAGCTGATTGCCAAATTTTTCTAATTCCTCCCAGACAGAAATAGGACTTAATTTTAGGTCAACTAAATGGTGACTCAGGGTTACCCCAAATTCTAACCTATCAACAGTGCTTTCTTTTATTGCCTTTGCTTTCACTTATACAAACTCTTGATGCCCTTAGAGTTTGCGTCCCAGTCTATTACCTGGTTCCATGCTGTTGTGTACAGGACACGTCCCCATTATACAGAGTCCCTGTTGATTATAAAGTTGTGCAAGAAAGCAAATTACATCACAACATGAAACTATTCACTTAGGATCACATACAAATATAATTTCCAAAGGATATACTCCAAATCCATAAAAATGATTACTTCTGATTAAGAGGTGAAAGGGAATGGGATGAAAATGGTGATTAAATGGGCCTTCAGGTTTATTTATAATAGTCTTTTGAAAGAAGAATGCATTCATGTTGAGGTAGATTGTTTCCAAAGATGGCTACAGCAATCTCCCCCATGACACTGACCCTTTCTCATGGGACATTGCTGTTCCTCTCATAAAGAGGGAGAGCCTATTTCTGCCTCCTTGAATCTGAGTTTAGTCTTGGACCAATATAATGTGATGGAAGTGACAAGGGGAGAGCTCCACAACCTCGTCTTCAGGGATCCTGAAGCTTTTGCTTCCAGTCCCTGGAAATTCTGAGGCACCATGTGAAGAAGTTTGGCTTCCCTACTAGAAAGATCAGAGGAGAGTCCCTGGAGGCTGAAGACGGAGGAGAGAGAAATCCCAGCAGTCTACTCAATCTAGCTAAGGAGCCAGACATGTGATTGAGACCATCCTGGAATCCATTACAGGTGAATGAGCATGCCTAGTGGAGGTGATCCATTCTAACTGAGCCCTGCCGAGCCAGTCACAGAATTATGAGTAAATAAAGCTTGATTGTTGTTGTTTTCAGTCACTGAATTTCAGGCTGGTTTGTTACACAGCAATAGAAAATAGTTCTGTTACTGGAGTTATTCAAAATTACTTTTAAAACATAAATAATCTCAAACCTTTCTTCCTGTCTAACAAGCTTCTCTCTTTTTCCCACCTCAACTTCATGTCTCCAGTGTCTCCACTCATCTAACTGATGATGCAGTATCTAACAAGGCAATGAAAAATCAATGCAAATCAATGCAAAATCAAGGCAGAGTGATTAAAATGTGAAATTGAAAATCTTTCAAAATACGTAAGAAATCATGAAGTTGATGAAGGTAATGTTAAAGAAACCCTTGAGTCATGGACAAGTCCTCTGACAAATGAGAATCTGCAGCTGGAATAGTTAACATTCGAAGAAGAAAAAACTCTACGCAGATGATGGCACAGTAAGTGCTTCAAAAGGGAATGATTTGAATGGCAAAATTGAAGAGAGGCTCCTGGAAAACTGATGAAGTCCTCAAATATTTTTGCAGTAATGACCCTTTTTATGATTTGCCCGCAGAAGTCAAATGTAAAAGGACATTGTATCATGATACCGTGTAATTTTGTTAGAAAATTATGCTTCTCAAAGTCAACACTCGATTCATTCTTTGTTCTAAAAGTTAACATAACACTGACCAACTAAATTTTGTTAAATGTAAGGTCAATTAATTTTAATAATTTTCTTACATTGTTTAAAGATCAAGTTTCAACCAAATCTTTCCAATTTTTTAAAGATTTCATTTATTTATTTATTTATTTATTTATTTATTTATTTATTTATTTGAGAGAGAGAGAGCACGCATGAGCGGGGAGTGGGGGGCAGAGGGAGAAGCAGACTCCTCCCTGAGCAGGGAGCCCGACGAGGGGCTGACCTGAGCCGAAGGCAGACATTCAACCAACTGAGCCACCCAGGCGCCCCCAAATCTTTTCACTTTCATTGTCCCTATTTTAACAGATTCATTTTAAGTGGATTGGGGGTACCAATTATCTGAGGAAACTAGGGGTCTCTGTAAAAATCTTCAATTCGTCTCCCTAAGTAGCAGGTGTAGCCTGAGATCATGCTTTACTAACATCCCCTGGAAAGTTCCTCAAACCTAAAAGTAAGCAGATAGTGGGGACTCACAAATTCAGTAAATGTGACAACAAATGACCCACTGGTTGATCGGCTTGCGTGTAGGTTTTTCCCACGGAAGAACGGTGCTTTTCCATTATCCATCCCTCACCCAATAGGAGATGGCATTCGTTCTTCTCAAGACTGTTCATAGCAGGCCTATTACAAACTTCCTGCTGAAAGCACTCTGAAAGGCTGGATACATTTAAAACCAATTCAAGCATGTAAAGTCGTTTTAGGAAATAAGCCCCGCGTCCCAAGGGCTCAGCTGAGGAGGGCCGTGTTTCAGAACAGGTGTGCCACTTCACTGAACGGGCATTTGGAAATGTCAAACATTAGAAGCACTTCAGAAACTCCGACTCAACCTGCCCGACAGTTACACTTGTGGGCACGTGTCAATAAATGACTCGCAGAGATAGGTATTTGAGAAAAGCTCTCGGCACAGATTCAGAATTCGCTAAGCCAAATCAGCATGGTAGTTCTTAAGGAGACTACACCTTTTTTTGTCTTGTTTTTTCTTTTTTCAATTTTACTTCTCAAAAGAAACTTTATATTTTTTTAAAAAATTCACCTTCTATTACGTGATAACCAGTACAAAACAGTACAAAACAGCGGTGCATGTTTTCACATTCCTGAAATTCAGGCTTTTTCAACTTCTTTTGCACACCCAGTTGCAAGAGTAATAAGCATTGGGCTGTTTTTCCTTGTCATTATCGGGGTTACTTCCATTCCTTTGGAAATTAAAAACTCACAATACAAGCTTGGCTGCAGGTACCCTTTAAACGTGGCGGCCCCTCCCAGGAGGACACCATTCCTCCTGCAGCCCATCAGTCCTTCTAGGGCAAATGCAAACAATACTTTCCGTTACAATAAACTGTATCCAGGAAAACGCACACGCGCACACGCGCGCACACACACACGCGCGCACACACACACGCGCGCACACACACACGCGCGCACACACACACGCACACACAGACGTGCTGTGTTGCCTCCGTAGCATAGCAGCCTGAGAAAAGTTTACTAGCTTTAGCCAGTTGGAGGCTGTGGAGCTGAGCCAAATTCGCATGTTTTTCTCCGCCTCTAGATGAAGTCATGATTAAAACATGGCATTGGACTTCTTTTATAAAGGGATAGAGGAGGAGGGAAAAAAAGCGACACCTGCAGGAAAGTGCCCCCGTGCCAAGGAGCACGAGGTTAGGAAGTGTGCCCCTGCTTCTGAACCCTGAGTGGTTCTCAGATCTGTAAACTTCGCCTCCCACTGGGTGGAGTAGGGCCTTTAAGAGCAGTGGGAATGCAGTTCCCCTGATCAGTGTAGCCAGTTGTTGCCTGTCTGAACCTCTGCCAGTCCTGGAGAGCAGTGCTCTGAGCTCAGACCAGCGGGCCTCTCTCTGCACCCCCACTGCCGTCCTTCTTGCCGGAGAAGCACGTTCCCACCTGTCCAGCCATGGGGGAGGACCTTGCACAAGCTGAGAAGTTTCAGCACCTGGGCTCTGCCACGTGGCAAGAGAAGCCAGCCAGCCCCAGCCTAGCGCCCTCCTCCACGCCGAGCCCCAGCCTGAACCTGGGGGGCACGGAGGAGGCCATCCGGGACAACGCGCAGGTGAACGCCGTCACAGTGCTCACGCTCCTGGACAAGCTGGTGAACATGCTGGACGCGGTGCAGGAGAACCAGCACCATATGGAGCAGCGGCAGATCAGCCTCGAGGGCTCCGTGAAGGGCATCCAGAACGACCTCACCAAGCTCTCCAAATACCAGGCCTCCACCAGCAACACGGTGAGCAAGCTGCTGGAGAAGTCCCGCAAGGTCAGCGCTCACACCAGGGCGGTCAGGGAGCGCATGGACAGGCAGAGCGCGCAGGTGAAGCGGCTGGAGAACAACCACGCCCAGCTCCTCAGGCGCAACCATTTCAAAGTGCTCATCTTCCAGGTCAGTGCCCCCTACTCCTCCTCCCACCCAGCTGGGACTCCTCAACACTCGTGATCTCAGCCAGCCTGGCTCTCATGGCCATTTGTACATCTGTCCTGCCTGGCAGGGATCTCACACACACACACACATACACACACACACACACACACACACACACACACACGGCGTTGTCTCTCCCCCCGCCCCCACCCTCTTCAGCAGGAGGCTGTGGAATCTGCACACAGGGCTGGAATTCCTGAGGTCACTGCAGCCACAACCCAAGGCAGATGCCCCAGGGGCTAGTAGGCTGGGGTCATTTGTTAGGGAGCACCTCGAGGCAGTCCATACAGGTTGGGAAGGTGAGCAGGTGCATGCACCCTAGTCCAGTTCATTTGCCTCTCTGCATTATGAACGAGGGGCTTTGACTGCAGCTGTTAGCTGGACAGGGCGTATTAATTCCGTGGCTGTTGATTAACTCTGTGGAAATGAGATAATCACGTGAGTTGATTTTTTTTCACCAAGAAGTCAAATTCATGACTGTTTTAGGTGTCTCTTTGGCTAAAAGCTACCAGTGTTTGGGGGACTAACCAAGTATTGAAGGCTGATTCCATTAGAGTTGAACTCGTCTGTTCAAGATTCCTTTTGGCCAAAGCAGCCTTTGTTATTTTCTAGCCACTGATGCACTAAAAATATAGAGGGTAACTCTTTACAAACGCACTAGGTAGGCATCCTATCACTCAGGGAAACCACAACTGGAAAGGAAAATACAAGCAGTGTCATCAGTTATAGTTACAAAGGCTAGTCTTGAATATTTTCTCTCGTAAATGGTTGCCTTAGAATTAACAGGCCACTTAATTTTTTTTTTAATGCATCAATGATGCAATTAATGTAGCAAGAGGGTATCTGGGGACAGGGAGATTGCGTGGGGCTGTTGTTCGGCCAAGTGGCGGGCGTTTGTGAATCCAAGGACGGCCCTGCCTAATGCTGGAAGCCCTTCGGCCCAGTGGAACACAGCCAACGGCAGAGCCCAGGAAGCGACTGCCATCCCTGCCCCAGGGCTGTCTCCTTGTGACCAAGTGAATAGGAGAGGATTTCAAAGCCATGGAGGGGAGAGGCTATAACCAACTGTTTGATTGTGAAAGGCACACAAGAAGAGCCTTCATCTCCCAAGGGAGATTTAGAAATTGGAATTTAAACCGAGGGAGCCTTCTTTTTTCTAAATGAATCTGCTCTGCCAAGTTAGAACCTAAGCCTCCTTCCCTCCATAAAAGGAAAGGCTCATCTGGATGCTTTTTTGTCCTCCCCAAATTGCACTTGATGTAAAGCTTCAGGCAGCTGATGTCCTCCTATACCTTGCAGGCTCTTGCAGCCCAGACATTTTTTAGCTTTTAATGCAAATGGAATAGCTTTTCATGCACCAGATGAACTGAAAAGAGATACGGTGACGGCGCCTTTCTTAAGCCATATAAGATCCTTACTTTATTAGCCTAAAAGATATTAGAAATCTCAGCTCTCAAGGCATTTCTAAATTAAATACTGATCTCCAAACAAAACCAAACATGTACAGACATGTTTAAATCTGAGTCGTCAAAGAAAATTTTCCTCCTTCCCATATGAATCGGGGAGATTATCTCTTGTCCTCTATCCCTTAGTTAAGGGAGCGGGGGAGGTGCCTAGCAGAGGAAAATCATAATTTGTCAGGATCGGTTTATGTTTCATTTTGCCACGGATGTTCTGTAGATGTTGGGGGCGGGGAAGGAGAAGATATGTGACTAAAAATTCAAGAGAATCGTAACTCTGACATTTAAAAAAAACAACGGTTGGGGAACTTAAAGACTCGGGCTGCCGTTGAGCCCTACCACAGCCTCCTGTTTTGCCACATTGGATTGACAGGTGTGAAATTGTAGCCAGAAATGGTAGCAGTTCTCCATATAGTGAGTAAAAGGTGAAACAGGGGTTCTCAAGAGCAAGGTGGAAGCTAAGAGAATCCAAAGCAATGTGTTTAGGCTCCATTCTGCACCTCTTAGCAAGCTGCCCCCAAGGACCCTTTTTTTTTTTTTTTGAAAGAACAGTTTGGGAGACAAGGAACTAAAGTCAAGGAACTGGACCTTTCTTAAGCCACGGAAGACGCTTTAGTAGCCTGAAAGATATTAGAAATCTCAACTCTCAAGACATTGTAAGATGATTATTTTGACAAAAACACATACAGGTGCAGTCTCTTAGTGGAAGGGTTGTTCTTTCTCTTAAAGTAGGGTCTCCAGGGTAGTAATTACGCCAGTGGGTGAACTTCTGACTTGTGCTAGAGAGTGCTCCAGTTTCAGGGTTGAGAAGCTCTGTTTTGTCACATAGACACTGGTTCATATTCTAGTTTCACCGCTTGCCAACTATGTGATCTTGTGCACACTTTGTAGCTTCTCCAAGCTTCTGTTTTCTCATCTGAACCCTGAGGATATTAATAGGAACAAAACATTGTTGAGCTCTTTTAGTAAGCCCTGCATGCTCTAAGTGTCTTTCTGTGTATTATCTCATTTGCCCCCAATTTACAGATGAGGATGCTGAGATTCAAAGATGTTGCTATCTTGTTTGACGTTATTTGGTAAGCAAGCAGTGTGGCCGGGATGGGAACTCACATGTAATTGATTCCAGTGTGTGCTCTTAAACATGAAGGCTTCTTCCTTCCTGCCTCTCTTACAGGGTGAGGAGTGACTGGAATAATCTATTTAAAATGGTTGGTGACTGGCATGGTGTCTCAAGGAATAGAAGCTCTTCCTGGGTGGATCTGAAATGCATTTGCACAGAGTGGAGGCTATACTTTTGCTTGGTTAGAAATATGGCTCTTGAGTAAAAAATGACCCCACCCTACCCAAGACCTTAAAACAGCTATGCTTATGCTTTTTAGTTGGGACTTATTTTGCTTATGCTTTAGTTGGGACATTGTATGACAACTATCATGTTGAAATCCGTATTATGTCCCAACATACCATGAGAGCAAAGGACTCTGCCCAAAGGGCCGGCCCAAAATAGACCCTTCTAGTGGCAGCAGTCTTCAGAGTGGCAGAGGGTGGGTAAGAGAGTAAGGAGGCAGATAATACACCAGGTACCGCATTATAAGTAATTTGTCATTTTCAGTCCACTCGAACCCTATGCTAGACTTTCCTTTACTAAATTCATTGGTTTTCTAATTTAAAACAAAAAAAAAATTGATGTGAAAATTTAAAAAAAGAGTAAAGAAAATCTGTCGCTTTACTTGAGCATATTTAGTACAGTAGTGTTCAGACAATTAGGTTTCCAGTTTGTAAAGTCCTGTTGTGTCCTCCAAAATCTGCAGGTGCTCTTTGGTTGGTCACTCAGTTGGTTGGTCTACTAGGTACTTACACATTAGCATTTTTTAAAATTCCAAACTTTGTCCTTAATTTGTCCTATTTAAAATACATTATTTATGGGCGCCTGGGTGGCTCAGTCGTTAAGCGTCTGCCTTCGGCTCAGGTCATGATCCCAGGGTCCTGGGATCGAGTCCCACATCAGGCTCCCTGCTCGGCAAGAAGTCTGCTTCTCCCTCTCCCACTCCCCCTGCTCGTGTTCCTGCTCTCGCTATTTCTCTCTCTGTCAAATAAATAAATAAAATCTTTAAAAAAAAAATACATTATTTATTAGGTGCCTGAGTGGCTCAGTTGGTTGAGCATCTGCCTTCAGCTCAGGTCATGAATTTGGGGTCCTGGGATCAAGTGGGCTCCCTGCTCAGTGGGGAGTCTTCTTCTCCCTCTCCCACTGCCCCTCCCCACCGCTCATGCTCGCTCTCTCGCTCTCTCTCTCAAATAAATAAATAAAATCTTTTAAAAAAAAATAAAAATAAATAAAATATATTATTTATTTATTTATTTAAATGCATGCTGAATTTTCCACATCGTTGTGGCTTTAAAGCCTCTCATGCCTTTGGCAATTACTTCAGATTATAGCCAGTAGTCTCTAAAACTGGAGAATATTCATCTCCCTTTGAGCAATGAAAGAATTGTAAAATCCTTGTTAAACTTAGCAGCTTTCTTTTTACATTATTTTATAATAGCTTAAGATCAATGTTTGAATTCAAAATACTGTGACAAGACCCAGTATAAATGAAATAAGACTCAGAGGGATTGGTGATCTAAAAGCAAATGCTAAAGACTAATAAGACTAATGCTTTTCCTGTAAGTATGGCTATCTTTACCTAAAAATGGAATTTAGACAGGAAATCAGTGAATTTACCATTAAAGGGGAGTTTTCTCTGTTGATTGAAGAGCCTAGAACCTCGTAGGCAACTGGCCATGAGGGGGTGGCACCCACTCATGCCTTAAGGTTCTAGCAATGATTATCTGAAAAAGCAGTTTGGGAATGATTTCCAATCTAGGGAACAAAATGAGAGAGTACTCATGGACAGCTTACACTTTCATCCACATAAAATTGTGAAATTGGGTGAAAAGAATAGAGGTTGGGTGTTTGCTGTGGACACATTCATGGAGAATCAGGCCTATCAGTGTGTTCAAATCTTCATCATTTGGCTTCCTTTGATGAGATCAGAATTTGAGAAAAGTGCTAAAAGTGTAACATCTTCAGACTATTTTAAAGTTGATTTTTTCTTAAAGACGGTACTTTATCCAAAGCCACTGTTCTGAAAACCGCTAAATTTTTACAGCTGTAGAAGAAATGGGAATACAGAAAATCAAAGACACGTTTGTGTGAAAACTCACCATGTTTATGTCACATTGATTAACGTTCCCATAATGGGGAATTGGTTTTGATGTGTGACTTATCCTATGCCCTTTGAGTTTCCGAGATAAACAAAATACTCTCATTGTTATTATTTGCACTTATTGAATGTGAGCACTGCCTCAGGCATGTTAAGTGAATAACTGATTATTGTTTCTTCAAAAGAATCATTACTTTCTCTCATTTATTAAAAAACTAGACTGTTTCTCAGATGCAGTCCTTCCACGTAAATGTGGCCCCGTCCATTGTTTTGCAATCTGGATCTGTTAGAATTGAATGAATGAAAGACATTCTCCAGGGCATCTCAGGTCCTACAGTTTGGACTCTCGCATGAAATGAAACCTATTTGGCGTTAGTACACTGGGAGATCTCGTCTGAAATTTGTTATTTTTCATGGGATTTACATTAATATCAAAAAATCAAACATCTTGGAGCTGGAAAGAACCTTAATAATCATTTAGTTTAACCTCACTTTATATCAAAGAAAGAGAGGCCCTGAGAAAGTGACTAGCAAGGTTTCCTTTTACTAATAATAGAAATTATAGAGTCGAATGGTAAAATGAGTAAAAACAAACACTGTATTCCCACTATGGCAAAGTTCATGTTTACTGGGTTTTCTTCACCAGCTTTTAAATAATTCAGAATGATTTGTTTTCCGTTTTGTGGTGGGGTTTTTTTTAGTTTTTTGTTTTTGGGGGTTTTTTGTTTTGTTTTGTTTGGTGGGTAACAAAGAATACCTAACCAGTGTGATCTTAAAAAAGAATTGAACCCTTGATAACACTGAAAAATAATGAAACTTTTAAATCCTCCACAATGTGAAAGACTGCTCAGGGATTATAACTAATGCATTTTATTCTTATGACTTGCTGAGTCTACCGACAGCTGGCTTAGGGGTGCAGTTCTAATCAATGGCTTTATCCACTTGGCAATCTATACCGCAGAAACACAAATTAGAGAAAACCATCAATGTGTAAAAGAGACCTATAAATCAGAATGTCAGGTTGGTATAGTTCCATTTTAATAACTAGTATTTAGAGATTATTGGATAAAACATCCCATGGACACAAATTTATGGTCCTCATATCCCTTCAGGATGCCACCACATCCCTGTGGGACTGTGACAACTGTAGTTAATTTCTTCTAACGACAGGGATCCTAAGTTAGGGACAAAAGAACAGATTGCTGGCTTCTCTCCCCTCATTCAAGCTTTGTCTCTAGGCTTCCTTTTCTAACGCTGGTCATAGAATCTCCTTCTCTTTCAAAGTATATGCTTCTGTATATGAGCAAAGATTTGCTTCCATGAGCTCCAGCCCGAGAGGTGCTTGGCAAGTCGGCAAGTTTCTCTGTGTTGATATCTGCATGCACAACCAGGACAGTTAGTTCGGGAGAATCAATATAAATAGCCAACAAGCTAGAGCGTAAGGAAAAATGCCACTTCTCAAGAATTCTTTCTATTCCTTTTCTCTTTCGTGCTGCAAGCACATCATTCATATGTGTTTGAAGTGGGCTGTTTAATTCTCCCTTCCTTTGAAAAACTCCTACGGGTTCTCGTGAAAGGTTAGAACCTGGAGCAGCGGCAACTCAGTGACGGCTGAGTACCTTTTTGAAAAGAAATCTGTCGGGCAAACAGTCAGCCGCTCTTAGGGGACTACTAGGTAGAAGGGCCAAGAAAGGATTGCAGCCCACCAAGGATTCTTCATGCCACGTTAAGGAGTCACAAACCCGAAGTAGATACATGAGTAACTAGCAGAGTCAAGCAGTGATGGAACTGAGTCCGTAAGCTTGGCCCTCCCCCCGGAAGGAGCCGTCGGTATTGGACTCTATGAGAGAAGGCAGATCAAAACCATGAGGACGGGAGGCTGAAGGGGAAGTGTCCCTTCACCTGTAGACGGGTGAGCTATCGTCAAATGTTTCCATGAGGACCCGTGAGAGGACCGAGCAATGGCCCATGTGCAGGCAAGACTGGGCCCCCGGGGACAGTGCAGTTCTAGAAGGTCTGCTGTCTGAAATGCCAGCTGAATTTCCACCATCGGAAGAGCTACTTCATAGTCCAACACAGGGCAAGCAAGAGAGATTTTGAAGAAGTGTTCATATTTTCCTGCTTCTACAGACGCAGAACGGAAAGGTAAGACTGCGTGTGCTCAGACAGGAAAGGAAGGGGCTTGCCCTCAGACTGGATGCCATGAGCCGCCGTAGAATAAACGCTGTCTGGCAGACAGAACACAGAATACGGCTCAAGTAATAACAGTGACAACAGAAGCATAAAGCAGTTAGGCAAAAAGACTTATCTCACTTGTTTCCACAGCCAGCTCATTCTGGATTATGTCTGTTGCCACTGGGTTTATTTTCAGAGTTGGCGTAAGCGCTCTTGAATCAAGGTCCCAGGCGTTCCTTGGAGGAAGGAGTTCAACAGGTCTCCCTCCATCCCTCAGCTGTGCTTCTACGTGCCATGTGTATCTACCAGACGTCACTGCTGACTCACCTGACCTTGCACTTTCCTCAAACTTGTCCCCAAAGGGCATGTCACGAGCAAGACCAGAGTTTCCGACTCAACAGGAACTATGCTGTCTTAATAACAAAACGCACATTTAAGAAAAAAGGCAGCATTGTTTAATTCTAAGTACAGTTACTATGTTTCCCTCTCTGTTAAGGTTGAAGAAAGGGAAGTTCATCAGGGTAACCCTCTGATTACCTCCGGAGAGCTTAGACCATACAAAATGTATCTCTGCTCTGGGAACCAAGGCTTATTTTTGTAGTTTCCCACCCAAATTTCTGCTTCCTGCACTGAGGACTTGCAGTAACATTTCACTGAGTTCTTGGTTTCTGCAAACAGCTCCTGTCAAAATCTCCCAGCCCTCTCATCAAACCCCAGAAGTAATTTTGCTTCTAGACTAATAAGCATTGGGACCTTAGCTCTCTCTATAGTGGGCCTCCCTTCCGGTGATGCTCATCCACTGAGAATGACATCCTTCCTTAAAAATGGAAACCACTGTGCCCCTTAGGCCGAGGTTCTCCTCATTTCCCAATGGAGCTGCAGTCAATGAACTTCCTTCTAAGACACAGAGCTAAGCCCATTCTTTTGTAGTCCTCAAGCCTACCCAAAGGGTAGGGCTAATTTCTATTGCAGTCACCCACAGGCCTTTCTTAGAAAGCCACCTTAGCCAACAGGTGCTCATTCAGGAAATGGCTATTGAGCTGCCAGGAAGTATTCTAGTCACTGGGGCCTAACCATGAACAAGAGACAAAAATTGCCACCCTCATGGGGAGTACATGCCAACGAAATAACAGCAAGATAAGACTTGAAACATGGGGAAGTCGCTCTCTGGAAAAGTCTATGTCATCAACGACTCATGGGAACCCCATACTCCTTTCAATTTTTTTTTCTTTGTCTTTTATACTGTGTTTCTGACACTTTCTATTACATTCAAAATGGGTGGTTGTGGAGAGAGCTTTGAGAAACGGAATCTGTGATTTCTTTACTCTAACGGAGATTCTATTTAACCAGATTTTCTGCTATTTACCTCTACCCAAGACTTTATCCTTTGTTTGTAACCAATTTACGGAAAGGACCATGGTACCAGTAGGTGTGTGTGAGGGGAAGACACGGGGCTGTATCTTTTCAGAGTACCACAGTTATACTATTCAGTGGTTAATAATGGGAGGGACTTTTCAGTTTCTCTAAATCAAACTTTGTTCATTTAGCTTTTGTAAGCAAAAAGTTAGAAAGTATGCAGGCAGGTACACTCCTACAGCATGTGTTTGATCATAACCCCAATGTTACTGACTTTCTGGTCAATCAAAATTGCAAAACAAGAAGGGAAATTCTTACTGTTAACACAAACTTTACAGGAAGTGTAGATCCCAGATCGACTTTTAAATGTACGAAATCTGGTTATTTTTCAAACTGAGAGTCTACTGGGCAGTCCACGATATAATCCAGACATCAAAGCTCTGGTTGAAGCCAGGGTGGGCCTGGGCTCTGAAGCCGGCCCACCTCGGCATGCCTACAGAGCCCCAAGTGTCCCTGGAGTGCAGTTTGAAGGCTGCTCATTGAGGTCAAATCCTCTTGTTCATATGCAGAAAAAACTGAGATCCAAGGAGATTATTTGCTGAAAGCCACCCAGCCATTCAGCAATCCAGCAGAGACTGAGACTCAGGCTCCTGTCACACGTTCTTTCTACTGTGCCATTTCTTCCCGTGAACATGTGAAGACCCCTTGCTGGCTGGCTCTCGTTAGTCCAGTATTCAAAGATTTATTTAAAAAATGAAAGGGATTCCTATGCTGGGTGACCAAGTCCGTCTGGATTTCTATCCACCCACTTAGTGTTGGAGCACCATTGCCCATGCACTCTGGAGGCACGTTCTTGGGCTCTGCTCCCCGAGACACAGGGAGGGGCAGACCTTTGCCTGTGTGCTAGAAGCTGGAGGAAGAGGTATGCTGGAAATCGTGCAGGGAAGGGGGCAGATTCCTGAGCTCTCTCCTCACTCTTAGCTCTAGGTGGGGGCCCAAAGTATTCTTGCCCAAGGAAGCCCTGGATAACAATAGAGCCTGATAAGCTACTTCAGAATTCCTGCTCACGACTCTGAAAATGGCCATGGCATGCCACCTCTGCTTATTAATGCCCACAAAGGATATCCTAAACCACAGGGCAGGGGTGGGCCCCCAGTAAGGCTGGCCCTTGCTTCTCTTACTCTAAAGTTAGGTCATCAGAAAAATTAGTGTGCAGTTTCGAACAGACCCCAAGGTTGACCATACTTTTACTTCTGACTCGTAGCTGGGAGGGAACCCGATCAAGGCTTTACATGGTGTCCGATACCTGAGGACTTCCCAGTCCTCTCCCTTGCCCCCATCTTTTATCTTCTAACTCGGCCTCCAGGCTCTTTTGCAGTGGGATTTTGGCAGGGACAGAGCCATCTGACCTTGAAGGAGGACCGGAGAGAGAGGCCTCTGGGGTTCACAGTAACTTACTTTAGCTCCTTTATCTGGGCGACTTCCTGGTCTGTCAGAAGCACAGCCCACTTCCCCTGCTGCCTGTCACTGATACAGCCCTTTGCCACCTGCCTTCCTAAGATTCCCAGTAAGCAGCCCTTGCCCCTTATCTAGCCTAGGGGATGACCTGATCAGTTTAGAATTAACTCCTCATGTTCTAGAAAACTGAAGCCACAAAGGTTTCGTTTCTATCATCCCCCTGAGCCAGAAAGACCGACACAGCAAATTACAGCATTTCAGGACATTTGTGAACTCTGTTATTAACATGAAATCTACATTGTCCATCTTTTTAGGAAGAAAATGAGATCCCTGCCAGTGTGTTTGTGAAAGAGCCGGCTTCCAGCCCAGCGGAAGAGAAGGAGGAGCTTGCTGATGAAAACAAGTCCCTGGAGGAAACCCTGCACACGGTGGACCTCTCCTCAGATGATGAATTGCCCCACGATGAGGAGGCCCTGGAAGACAGTGTGGAGGAAAAGATGGAAGAAAGTAGGGCAGAGAAAATAAAAAGATCTAGCCTCCGGAAAGTGGATAGCCTCAAGAAAGCATTTTCTCGCCAGAACATCGAGAAAAAAATGAACAAGCTGGGCACAAAGATCGTATCTGCAGAGAGGAGAGAGAAGATTAAGAAATCCCTCACTTCCAATCACCAGAAGATATCCTCTGGGAAAAGCTCCCCCTTCAAGGTTTCTCCCCTCACCTTCGGTCGAAAGAAAGTCCGAGAGGGAGAGAGCCCCGCAGAAAATGAGACCAAGTCAGAAGACATGCCTAGCAGCGACCAGATAGCGGATGAGCCGGAAGAGAGCTCAATCACGGAGGGTCTCTCTGAAACGTCCCAGCCCAGTGCTGCGGTGGAAGGGAAGAGCAAGGAGGGGGATGCAGGGAGGGCAGCCTCCAGGGGGAGCAACTCGGGCTTGGATAGCAACATCGACTTGAAAATTAAGGAAGATGAAGAAGAGGAGTCAGTGGCCGTGGAACAGGCCCAGAAGGTTCGCTATGAGGGGGGCTACCTGCTAACGTCTGAGGATGCAGAGCGGTCCGATGAGGACGCAGTGCAGCCTGCGGTGCTCCAGGTGGACCAGACCGCCTAAGTGCACAGCCCGCTGGGCCCAGCCTGTGCTTTCGTTTAAGTGGGTAACCAGAGTGCAGGACAGCCTCTACACACCTCCAGCACTGTCCAGTCTCTGCCGTGTCCTTGTCCAAGCAGCCACCATTTACGACATAGTGTGCACACACGACCAAGATTTACTCTGAAGGCAACCTGTCAGGAGCTCTACTTCTAACTTGTTCTTAGGTTCTATTTTTGTAGAATTTCTCCAAGACTGCATGGAAGAAGAAATGGAGCAGCTGCAAAACGCTGATCAGTTTGGCTTAGTTAGAAAAACCAGAGGCTACTTAAGATCTTAGTCATGAAATGTGACTCATTTTTTTGTCATTCCATAAGCTTGCTGAATAGTGTACCAGTACCATATTGAATTTCCACAGAACTCTGTGAAGCTAATGATTGTATTTCAAGTGTGTGATATATAATATACATATGTATTTAAGCTAAAGACATAACTACTTTATATTTTAAGGAAAAAAAAAACCCACTTTTAAAAAAAGGTGAAAGAGAAGGTCCAGTTTGTTATTCACTTAGTAGAAACCAGTGTCTTAGTGAAAATGAAGGAAAAAAATCTAAAGACTGTAATAGTCAGCTAATAAAGTAAGATGTAGAAAAGCCAGGACTATCAGAGAAAGAAAACTAAGAAGGAGAAGTTGGAAAATAAGAGAAACAGGACAGGAAGAATGCCAAAGAGAATGAAGAGAGGGGAAAAACTACCTGCTTAGAAATAAAATATTTGCAGTATTAACTCAAGTATTCCATTCCTTAAATCACAATTCTAAAGAGTTTCATATATCCTGGAATAATATGTCCTATCTTCACAATATTTTTATTTTCTAATATTTTCAAATAATATAAAAACATAGTTTACTGTGTTAAGGCTGGATTCTTCTTAATAAATAAAAGACATTACAAATATTTCTCCAAGGAGGTTTAAAAGGATGTCGTCTCTAACAATGGAATGAACGTAAATCTTCAAAATTCATATGTACTGTCTTTTGTAGGAAGTTGGATCCTACTATTCTCTCATGTTTTCCAAATCTGAAATAACCTTTACACTCCAGATGATGTAATGTAGGTCCAGAAAGATGTTAAAATCAACAGGTTTGAGAAGGGAAGGATTTTGTTTTTCCTTTTTGTGCATACTGCTAATTTCATCCCAGGTCATATTTTATTTATATATTAATTTCACAGAATATTGGTATGATTCTTCTGAAAGCATGCTAGTGTATATGTGCACATTTATTCAGACAGGATAATTTTTACTACTGCCTAACATTATACTAAAATATTGCTTTATCTATTTTTAATTACAGAACGCTAATGTTTTAAGAAAACTTTTAAATTTTAGTTTAGAGACCGTTGTACTAGGGAGCAAACTCCCTGCCTTTCATATGTACCACTCACCATAAGTAACCTTTACAAATATAAGTAATCCAAGACTGTATTAACAAACGATGCTTTGTGTTATAGAAGGAAAAATCAGATTAACAAACGTACTGATGGCCTAATCTATACAGCTATGTCCTTATTTTGCAATAATGTACCCCAAATATTAGATTGTTGAACTAACAATGGCTGTGTTAAAGACTAAATAAACCCAAAAATAAAAAGTATATAACAATGTCAGTTTTTTGGCAGAACAATTTTAAAACAAGCAAAAAGAATTTATTTTTAAACTCTTCCCCCAAACGGAGCTGTAATGTTGATTGTTTCAGTCTTGATTTCCCCTATTAACTCTGCTGTCTTTTTCCCGTGATCTCGTTTAGAAATCCAAGGCTCATTCTTCAAGTTTAACTTTCTTGACATCACCTTGCCAGCTCTGGAGAGCATCTGAATTTATTGCAGCAGCTTGATAAATTTGATAGTTCCGTCTGCATTTTTATTGTTTTATACCAGACCTTATAATACCTTAAACAGCCCTGCAAACATGAATGTATTGAACTGTATGTTCAGTTTATTCACACAGAGAAACCTTTGTCTTCAGCGGCACCGTACACTTGGTAGAAGACTTAATTTCACTGTGGGCCCTAAGCTTGCCTATTTAACCTTTATGAAGTTGCTGTCACTTCTTGCAGCCAAAGAGTTGGGGGATCCAGAGCTAATGGAATTTTTACACTTCTTTCCAAAAATGCTTATGCCATTTGTTCCTACAAACTATTTGCATGCCGGTGAAAATTCACACTTAAATCTTTTTAGATTTTACTGACAAACATTTATTCTGTGTTCCACATTCGAAGCATTAAAATTCTAAGCAATAAAACAGCGAATTAGGCCAGATAATTGTTGGAAAACACATCCTGTAGGGATTAGAGAGAGCAGCAGTTGTGGAAATGGAAGCTCTTTATTCTGTATTATTGTTGAATTATTTGCATACTGGTGAGGCTGAGAAGTCCCCAAATTAGATATGTCTTCTTTCTACCCACCCAATAACCTGTTCCTAACTTTATGTGCCTGGAACTCAAGAACTGGATTAGTTTTCCCCCAAAGATTGGTTATACATTAATAAGCACTGAGATCCATATCTCAGAAATATAATCAGGGGCAAGACATGTCTATTACATGGATCACAAATCTCACAGAAATACAGCAAAGATGTCACTTTACTGCAAGATTTTATTCTTAAAATATACAGGCATATATATTTCAACAGGAATATTTTCCTCTTTCCACTTAGGAATCTAGTATATGGCTGAATTTCTTTTTATGCATGAAAATAAAAGCTCCACGCTAAGGCCACTTCAGCACAAAATAAAGATTTTTCACATTTATCGTATGATGAAAGCCCAAAATGTTCCAGTTTTTAGCACTGCACGCGTTTCAGTCCACCGTCAAGAGACTAGAGGCTCTTTCCACGTAGCCAAGCTGCTAGTGTAAGTAAAGGTTATAATGAAAGACATTTCCGACATTAAGACACAAATGCCCAAGCCCAGTTAATTCTTGCTTGAAAGTTTGTTTACTGCCCTACAGCCCAGGTCTAAATGATTTTGTATCGGAGATTGGGAGTCTGAGGGATTGAGGTACAGGCAGCAATCATTATTAACAGTTCCATAGCAACCACAAGTCTTTTCCTAAAAACCAAGACCCTGACACTGCAAAACAAGTTTCAGATGAAATTGGCATTGCGACCTTTGTATTCTGCTCGATCTGGGTGGCGAGATAAAGACTTCTGCAGCCAGGAACTCATTCCTAAAGGGAATAGGCAGTAACTCACATTATTACATTATTACATCCTTAAGATCCAGCCTTCTCATTTTTGTTTTAACCAAGGCATTCCCCTGCGGTATTTGAAACTCTATAAATTATTTCCAACTCTTTACACAAACTGCCCCAATTAAGAAGCCACATCTTTAGCAAAATGACTCGATATTCATACATGTGAAGACTTTCCACTGTAAGATCAGTATAAGATCAGTTCATTAAATATGTGTGGGGCAGTGCAACCATTTGCTAAAACTCTTAGTGTCCAAAGCAGTAAGGCACATGCACGGGTTAGAGGGAACCAACGTTTCTGATGGCTCGCTTGACACCAGGCTGTGTGCTCTGGTGGGAACAGTACCGTGTACCTACCACATGCTGAGCACAAGTATTCTCTCATTTAAATTTTTTTTTAAGATTTTATTTATTTATTTGAGAGAGACGGCGATAAGAGTATGAGCAGGGGTGAGGGGCGGAGGGAGAAGCAGACTCCCTGCTGAGCAGGGGGCCCCACTCAGGGGCTGGGATCATGACCTGAGCCGAAAGCAGACGCTTAACCTACTGAGCCACCCAGGCACCCCAGTATTCTCTCATTTAATCATACAAATCCTATTAGGAAAGTACTGGTTTTGCACCTGAGACTTTTTTTTTTTTAAGATTTTATTTATTTGACAGAGAGAGACAGAGCGAGAGGGAACACAAGCAGGGGGAGTGGGAGAGGGAGAAGCAGGCTCCCCGCCTGCTGAGCCACCCGGGCGCCCCTTTCACCTGGGACTTTTGAAGTTAATTCACTACAACTAGTGAGACGGAGGGGAGGGGGATCTCCAGAGTTCTTAATGGCTCTAAGTTCTCACTCATGTTAGCATTATTTTTCCGTTGAAGTTCACCGAGTTAAAAGACTTGTGCAAGTTTACATAACTATTGAATGTCAGAGTCAGTACTCAAGCCCAGTCTGAGATCCATGCTATTGCCAAGACAGACTCCTAATGGTGTCATCCAACTGTGCCTAATTATGAGTCAGTTTATAAGCTCTCAGATAGTATTGTATCAACTTCGTTTATCGTCCCTTATGTGGCATCAGATACAGCTGCACTTTATAAATGATTTTGGTGCTTGTCATGCCAATGCTAAGAAAAAAACAGCTCAGTTCCTGGGGAGCCACAGAGAGACTATTATTCAGGTCTGCTGAGGCCACCCAGGCTCTCCTAAGCTCCTTGGCATCACCCCTTGTCAGTAGCTGTGGGGCTCACTTTGGGCATGGTTTAATAAGGGCAGGCTGTCAACAAGGTACCGGAATCAGCTAGCTCCAAGATGGCACAACAAGTCTGCCTCAAACTCTTCAAGTAAAAGCAGTCATATCCCTGTGTCATACTAGAGAAACTGCTATTTCCTGCCTGGACACACCGTCCCAGAGGCTGAGGAAACAGGCAAACATCAGATCAGCATGGGGGGCGCGGGGGTGTGGGGGGGTTTAGCAAACTGGATGAATCTTGAGGACATAGAGACCTAGCCTCTGAGTATAATTCCTACGAAATCATCTTCTCAAGGAAAACAGGAACCAGGTCAAACAAATGCCGACATCTCCATCTCTGCGGGCAAGCCATCAAAGAAAACCCTCTAGGCCAACCCTCACTCATCAAGATGTCTGCTGCAGGCAGCTATGTCTTCCAAAGGCTTCGGCCGTGGTCATGAACTCACGGGCCCACAGGGCTCACACATGAGTAAAATCGTTCAGGTGGTGGCAGCAGTTGAGGCAACGTTGCTACCTGTGGGCATGATGGGGCACCCTTACAATTCATCTGCCCGGAGGCAGTGCCTTTTTTCTAATTCCCAAAAAGGGAGGGTACCTTCTAGGTGCCACCCTGGACTGTGGTAAACTGACAGCCATTACCCAACCCCCACTGGCATCACTTCAACTTCTTTCGAGAGAGGTCAAGATTCAGATCTCTTTTTTCATGAAAATCTCCTGGTTTTTAATTTTTTGGCAACAAACTCAAATCATTTTAAAATATTGCATAAACCGATCAACCGTCTGCTGTCTGGATGTAGCCTAGGCCTAGACCATCAGTTTCTGACTCCGGGTCCACAGGGATGAAAGCTCTGGGGTCCTCCTTCCCCACCCTGAGGCACAGACAGAAGAATAGAAAGCTAGTAACAGGATTGGATTTGCCTTGAGAAAAAGCACAAGAACCTTCCTAGGGAAATACAAAATACAAAAATACCCTTGCCAGAACTTGTAAGACATTTTTTCTTGCTGCTTACTGAATTTGCTGTTAATGCTGCATAGTTAAGGCGCCGAGAAGACAAGTCGCCAATCACATTGGAAGATGGGTATATGTTCTCTAACGGGAAAGCACCACTTGCTGTTAATAGCACTGCTATCTACCTGTGGGTTATCCACAAAGTCTAAAGGATTAGTATTTTTGGTAAACTGAGCATAGGTTATGACTACCCCACTTCTATGTTTCATTTGAAAAGTACCTAGTCCTGTCAATAACCTGAAGTTTTTGTGGATGACAAAAGGTAAGTTTGCATTCTGCTTTGCCATATGTCATAGCAAAATTGCCAGCCAGCACCCCACGTCTTCAACTCTTTATTGTTAGTAATGAGGTACTAAAGGGAAAGAACAGGGCTCAATTTTTTGGATTCTAAATTGAGCCTTCAGAGCTCAGGGTTGGGGAAAAAAAACTGGAACAGATGTAGCACAAGAGGCAAGACGTCCTTTGTTAAGGAGAAATTTTTCTTGCAACCACTTGAAGCTCTAAGAAAGCACAGGTATTAGCTGCGTTCCCCGAGGTCCACTACATGTTGATTATCTCCAAAACCTCAGTGACATGCAGAGAAAAACAGTGTATTCTGGTGAGTGTGCCCTTATTTGGAAAATAAAATTCCCTAGGGACTTTAAATCAATAATTTTAAGTCACTACATGATAAAAGGAAGTCCCCTCCTATGGAGGAAAGCGGTATCTTAGTTTATGGGGTTGCCCCTGAAATTAACCAGAGAAAGGGAATCTGATATACACTGGGTATAATTTCATTATGACCTACACTTCTCTTTTTTTCTTTCTACCATCACTCTTTTTATTGTCAGAGACCAAAAGATCCTTCCCAACTACCTTGTAGCTAGATTTTCAGAGATTAAATAAAAGCAGTTAGACCTGAGTTATCCAATAACCACAGGGAGGTTTTCTCTTTCTATTTCTGCAAGAAACACTTAAAGATCATCTTGTTTTATTAACATTAATACATTTATTGGGCATCTATGTGTGCCAGGCCCCATGCTGGGTCCGTGGATAAGAGAGAAGAGTAAGAGAAGAGTCTTTGCCATTTAGAAACTTTCTATTGAGAAAGGGGAAAGCACTGAGAATCCCCCAGATAAAGAATTTGAACTTATAGTAACGAAGCAATAGGAAACAAGTAATTTGAAAGAAAAATAAATCTTCAGCCTTGAGGAAGTTATTTGAGAAACAGTCACTCAAGATAGTTGATGGAGATACTGTAGCTTGGCTGTATAGCATATCATAAATGTCCAGGATAGAGATGGAAGGAAGCTATATTGTGGAAGGTGTAGTTGTGTGGACTTAAAGAATACACGGATTAGGAATTTCTCTGCTCTAAAGTATGAAACAAAATGTTAGAGGAGAGACTGAGTGCAAGAAAATCTGTAGTCTTTAAAATGCAACATTGACAGCAAGCACATTCATTCGTTTTAATTAACAAGTAAATACTGGACACATACTGTCTGCCAACCCCTGAGAGAGGCCCTGGGTTCACTAGGTAGACGGGAACAAACCCAACAGTCATGCTCTCCCCTCTCGCCATCCCAGCACAGCCCACAATAAACTGCTTGCTTAGTCACTCTCTGGCCAGAAGTGTTCAAATTGGTTTTGGTTTTGGTCATTTAATTTAGGGAATTTTCCCTCCTGAAAACACATTACTCATTTATAATGTTACATACTATCTTTTCTAGGATGAGGCAGGGATGAATAAATTTAAAAATACAATGAAAATCAATGAGAAATTCTGACTTTCCTTAAGGACAGTAACTTAACATCCACCCTCAAAAGCACATGTTATCCTTACAATAAGGGTTGGGTTATTTTTTAATAGCATATCTTAAGTTTCTTCATTTAATTAAAAATATAATTAAGCAGGGGAAAAATGGCCCATAAGCCTAGTGGCCAGATAATCCCTGATGTAACTGTTCATTTTCTTAAAAGTATTACAGAAAACTAAGTTTTCTGTCACTGTGTAATAAATGACCACAAACTTAGCAGCATTAAACAACACCCATTTATTAGCTCACGGTTCTGTTGGTCAGAAACCCAGCATGATGGGGTTGAGTTCTATGCTCAGTATATCCAAGGCTAGTATCAAGGTATTAGCTGGACTGAGTCCTTGTCTGGAGGCTCTGAGGAAAAATATGCTTCCAAGCTCATTCTAGTTAGCAGAACTCAGTTCCCTGCAGTTGTAGGACAGAGGTCTCCATTTCCTAGCTGGCTATCAATCAGGGACTGCTCTCAGCTCCTAGAGGCTGCTCACTTCCCTTACCATGTAATCCCCTCCATCTTCATGCCAGCAATGGACATTCAATCCTTCGTGTTCTTTGAATCTCTGACTTCTTCTTCCTTTTGTTCTTCTTTCAACCCCCTCCCTTCCTCTTCCAGCCAAAGAAAACTCTGTCTTTAAAGGGCTCCTGTGATTAGGTCAGGACTACCTGGATAATCTCTCTTAAAGTAAATTATATCATATAACATGGATAAAATCACAAGAGTAAAATCCATCATATCCACAGATTTGAAGATTATGCAAGGCATGTAATCCAGGGAAGTGGGAAATCTTGGGTCTATCTTAGAGTTTTGCCTACACATAACACAGCATGGTGAGGAAATTCAAATGATGTGAAGAGGTCCATATTCAATGAAAATTGAAGCCAGCGCTTTCCCACTTCTTCCATCATATTCCAGTAGTAACCATGGTCAATGGTTTTCCTACCTATCCTTCTAGGAAAAAAATATAAAAGACATATATGCATCTCTATATTTTCTCTGTATATTTAAGTATCCAGGATCTTCTTGCACCTAGCTGTTCTCGTGTACTCTCTCAAGGTACTCCTTCCTTAGTGGCAAATGTGGGTCTACATTATTCTTTTTCACAGCTACACAGGAGGAGATTTTTATTTCTTTAATAATTACATAAGAATAAGCAAAGGGATCAGCAATGAATCATCCCTAAGATGAAGACAGATTATTTATGATTCCAAGGATTTTTAAACTGTGGAGACAGTTTGCAGAAAACCCATTGTTCTTTCTTAGAGCAGATGGATTCTCCTGGAGTCCCTATTTTGGAAGAGAATCAACTAATTTCTCTCCAAAGTAAATTTAAATAATCACTTCTGGAGAAAGTGATCTATAAGGATTTTAACAGAATTTCCTCACATGTAAAGGAAAGGTCCATAAAAAGCAGAAAGATGAGGAGGAAAAGGAAGGGGACGGGAAGAAGGGAAGGCGGAGAGGAGGAGGAGAAAGAGGAAGAGAAGGAAGAAAATAGAAAAGTAGAATAAACCAGTTGAAATTAAACTGAAGTCAGGAATTCATCTATGCTTCAGGACAGGAATAAGTTCGACCCTCTGACCATTACCTCATCTTTTCTCCATAGCAACACCAAAGAAATAAAATGTATTTTATTTCTTTTTTTCCACAAAAGATGCATTTCTTTCTAATTATTGTCATTCTAAAGTTCTTAAACTACAATGTTTGATCTATGGCTTTAGAATACCAATTTTTCATATCTGTTTCTTCTAAGTACAAAAAGACAAAGAGACTTCCACTACATTTCATTGTTCTTTGAATGGGACTAGACATTAAAAAAAATAGATTTACATTACTAGTCATAACTTTCAACTCTTAAAGCTCCCACAAAACTCATATATTCAATTTTTTCTACAGAAGTGACAAGTTGCTCTGCTTTCATCAATTTAAATGAAAACACAGTAAACAATAATAATGGTCCCAATTTCCATGAGCATTTTCTCTGCGTGAGGAGTCCATGAGCTGAAAGTTTCTCTGCAGAACTTGGTCCACGGCTCTGAAATGGAGATGGACTATAAACATCATGTGAACACTCATGAATTTGTGTTAATACCTGAAGAACGTGTGATTTGTTCTTCAAATCAGAATTCCTCATCTCCACTCTAGAGAGATGTCCTAAAAGCACATCCCTAAAGGTTGCCTACAGGGACACAGAGGAGGACACTTTCATAGTAACTTATCAGCGATTTAAGAACAAGCCCCAAGATTATATAAGGCAATTGCTAGTTAGACAAATTACAACAGAGAAGCTATGAAGAAATCCCATACTGCACTTAGACCCAGGCAAGCAGGAACCCTGTCCTGTGCCTGCTCCTCAGGGAGCCCCATCCATTAAAGTACCTTCTAAGAAATTAAGTTCCCCGCTGGTGCCTGGGACCAGCCAGGGCTGGTGTCATCAGACAGGATGACTCAGATCAGATCAGGACCCTGTGTGGGTCCCAGTCTCCATTTCCCCTTTTCAGAGTATCAAACCTCTATCCCCTACAAGCAGTAGACCAGATGCCCCCAGAAACCTTCAGGAGGGAAATCCTGCCAGTCAGCAGAGTATTTCTTTTATGAAGGTGTGAGAGTCTGGATGAGATCAGGCACTCTGAAATAGTACTGACACACTAATTTGAGGAAATTCACATCTCTGAGGGACACAGGACAAGTTTAGGGCTCTGGGATACTGATGGTACCACCAATCCCTGGGCTTGAGATACCCATGTGAGCTGGTACAAGAGTTCTTCAAACAGAGATGCCACCTCCAGTCTGTAGCACCAAGAAAGCAAGATGGCAGCAGGTGTCCTTACCCAGGGCTGTCATTCCACTTCCTCAGAATCCATACCATGAGTCAGGCTGTTTTCCCACAGTTGCTTCTGTAATCTCTTCCAAGAGCTTTGGAGAACTTTGTTCCCCTGTGTCCAGTGATTCTTCTGATCCATGTCCTCTCTTTCCTTACATCATGTGTTGATGTTTGTTCCCTGCCAGGCTAGTCTTAAGCCATGCTAAATGAAGGATGGACATTTCTTGTTCAAATGGGACCACTCTTCCTGTCCCCATGAGTCTTATCTATCTTCTCCATGAGTTGGAAGTGATAGAAGGCAGGGACACAGCCAACATTGAAACAGATCATACTGTAGGAAAGCTGTGGGCACCTCCTAAAGAGTTGAAGAGAAGCCATAATTGGAAGATGTATCATTCTATATTTATGCTATAAAATTTTGAACACTAAATTTGGCATAACCAGAAAACAAATTATCATTCACATTTTCCTGCATATACCATATAAGACTTGCATTTGTGGTTATCATCAACAAAGCATAGTAACAACCTTTGAGACAGTCGGGAATTCAGTGTTCATACCATGATGGATGATACGGAATCATGAGTAATGATATAAGCAGCTTTAAATAAATGGTCTTAGGAACTACAAAGGCAAGAAGATCTATATTGTTTCAATTCAGACAAGATCTGAAGAGTCATGGCTTTGTGAATAACAGCATTGCTACCTTTTTCTCAAATGATGGGAGATATGAAATTAGCCAGGAACCATTCATTTGACAATAAAAAACAAGAAGATAATAGCACATAGCTACTAGCTAATATAAAAAATATTTACATGCAATGATCAGACAGTAAGCAAATGTGTAAATAGCTCTACTTTATCCATTAATCTGAAGATTTATTGAAAATTACCATAACTTACATAGACCTATGAATTTTATAACACTTTTTTAAATCAAGTTTTTATATAGACAGAGACCCTATAGAAAAGATTTCCCTGGCACACTTTATATCCTAGGGATGGCCTTGAGGAGAATTCCTGAGAAAGGGTAGGAGGTAATTTACCAACATACAATTTCATCTTTTCTCAATATGGATACAGATTTCACATTACATGGTTTAGGAATCTGCATGTCTTAATTTAGCAAATATTTTATACACACAATGAGATAACTACCATTATGCATTGCAAAGACTTGGGGACTTTTGCAATGTTTTTTTGTGGGGTATTTTTTTTTTTTTTGGTAGCTGTATGCTTTTGTATTTTCCCTGCTTGAAGATAATTCTCAATTACTCAGTTTTGACTTATTCATTTAGTAAATTAAGTGCATAAAATAAATGCTTTATTTCTAGATTGTCTGACCTCCAACTTGAGTATTTTTAGATGGCCTTACTATGTCATTAGTTGGTAGAAACTCAGACAATGTAAATTAATTTTTATGTTAGCCTTAAACATTTTAACTATGGAAGAAAATTTGCTCTAACAATCAGATAAATGCATGCTAACATATCAGATTATTTCTGAAATACCAATCATTTGGATTATCTTTGCCTTTTATATGAAACATATATAATTGAGGTTTAACCATTTTAAGGCTTCCATTACATCAGTGGTATGTTTTTTCAAACATCACTCGTATTTGTACCTATAAAAAATTACGTATTCACTGGTAATTAACAACTAACCTGGTCAAATAATTATTTGGCCAAACTATTAAAAGAGGTTGATAGTGGAAGTTCTAGTTCCAGTTGAAGAAATCATGGTTTATTTCTAAAAATGGGCAAAAAAACAATTAGGAAAAGAAAATCAGAAAAAAAAAATTTTAAATCAATATATTAAGCCAACTCAGACATGATATAGTCCTTCTATAAGCATGTGTCCTTCCTCTTACCCAATAATGTTTTACCCTGCCAGATTCGGACTTAGAAAAATGCTACTAGCAATGCTTGAGCTAATCAAAGTAAATATTTTCTTCTCCTGGGCTTTTAAAATGTCAAATTCCATTGAATTTCCTTTCAGTGAATCTTACAAATATGAAAAAGAATAAAATATTCTAAGAACACAGCACATTAAAATGTAAAATCTGAAGTTCATTTTTATATTCCAAATTTTTGTCTAATATGAAACTTAAAGGCAAACATTGCATCAGTGCCACCATTCTTGTTTTCAAAACTTTAACAGATTTTTCATTTAGATGAGATGGTTATAAAATGCATGTGGGCCAAAGAGAAAATAGTAGGGCATAATTCAGATTTTCTGAAGTAGTTCTTTTTCTTTTGACTCACCAAGTCTTGCCTCCCTCCTTCGTATCAGACAGGATACGAAGTACCTAACTTTCAAAGATCTATCTAACAATTTTAAGTGGCATGATAATCATATGGTGAGTGAGGAATGGATTTTGAATAAGGACATCAGTAGCTACAATAATTACATCTGCTTTCTTAGTAATGAACAGCAGTTCCAAGCTTTTTTGTTTGGAGTTTCAACAACAAAATGTGTTTATATTTTCTTAAAAAGCACTGGCCTTTTTGGAATGAAATCCCTGGGAAATAGCCCTAAAATGTGAAAGTCTGTGATCTTCACAAATAAACCATAAGTCGTACCATATTAAAAACAATCACCTGAAGAGTACCTGAGCGGCTCAGTCGGTTAAGCATCTGACTCTTGATCTTGGCTCAGGTCATGATCTCAGGGTCATGAGATCGAGCCCTGCATCAGGGCTCCAGGCTGAGTGTGAAGCCTGCTTAAGATTCTCTCTGTCCCTCTTCCTCTGAACCCCACCCCCCCCCCCGCTCCTGCTCTCACTCTCAGGCACTTGCACGTTCTCTCTCTCTGTCAAAAAACCCGAAAAAAAATAATACCTGACTTTTCAGGCACACTGACCTTCAAGTGGATGCATCCCAAAGATTAAATGCTAACAGCTTTACATCCTCCGAATCTAGCAAAAATCATCTGTGAACATAAAGAAATTGAACCAAAATGATGGCTAAATAGAAAATAGCAGGGGCATCTGGAGGGGGTTCAGTCGGTTAAGTGACCAACTCTTGGTTTCAGCTCAGGTCATGATCTCAGGGTCCTGGGATTGAGCCCCAAGTGGGGCTCCCATTCAGTGGGGAGTTGGCTTCAAGATTCTCTCTCCCTCTGCCCCTCCCCCTGCTCTCTCTCTCTCTTTCTCTCTCAATAAATAGATAAATCTTAAAAAAAAAAAAAGAAAATAGCAAGCACCTGCTTGCTTTAAAAGAAGGTTTTAGATTAATTAGAAGATATTGATTATAAATAAGCAATAACATGGTAGAAATAAATATCTAATTTCTTTAGACCAAAATATTGTATTGAGAATCAGTAATACTCAGTTTGGTACATCAATCAACATTTTTAGACATTATGTTTGGTTCAAAGCCCAGTTTTGATGTCTGTGAAGGGTTGAAACTTCCACTGTGGAGTCATGTATCTTTGCCCCACCCAACAGAAATAATTCCTTTAAAATATTTCTGTTCCCTGTGTCTTTTTTCATCACCTCTGTGTACGTTCTGTTTTTCTAAGCGGCAGGGTCAACTTGACATTTCCTGGAGGACTGAGCCTGTCAGCTAGAATCACTGTTCTTCCAGTTGCTGAATCAGCCCACCCTCCTACCACTAGCTGGTAGCAATTATAAGGAGACTTCCAAATTTTGCAAATTTTTTGTCTGGATAAGAATGGGTTCTACGCCAATTTCTTTAAAACTAGTACAGATTTTCAGACATTTATACAATCACCTTTCTAATGACAGAGGACCCTGAAAATACCAATCATTTCAGACATGGATGGACTACCTGATTCCAAGTGAAAATCTTTTCTCGTGTCACCCAGATGACCACCACATACTAAGGCCATAATGGCTATTCCTATTGTGGCAGGACACAGTTCTAACTTGAAAAGCAAAGCTTTTAGAAGGAGAACTATAAATAGAGTTAATATTAGACAAACCTACCAAAATGGAAAGAAGGGAGTAGGAATCAGTTGTTGAGTTCAAATTTCCAACCTTTGTGGCTTTGATACTCTGCCAACCATGCTTCTTTTGTGTAAGCTAATGGATAAAGGTTGCACAGAGAACAGTGCCGAACTGAAGAAATTTTTCTTCTGTTGCTGCAAAGGTTTATTAAGGATCAATAGAACAGACTTCAACAATTCGGAGACGGTCGTTTGTTTTCAGAGGAATTCTGGTTAATAATAGCAGTGTATTGGTTAATTCATCACAACAAAGTAAGTTAAAATATATGGGCAAACTGACTGTTGTAGGTCTGGACACCCTAAAATCAAAGACAAAGATAGCAGTTCCAGTGCATGTTTATTAAAGGGGCACTCTTCGGGGAAAGCTCTTCAGGGGAGGGTATGACAAGCAGAGGAGGAAGAAGAGAGGGCTGAGCAAGGGTGGGGTCCCCTAACCAGGCTAGTCTTGACCTGATCCATGAGATCACACCACAAGATGGATTATGACCCTCTCCTTTGATGCAAGGGGTTCAGCCTTTTGTAGCCCATATCCATCAATCATTGGCTGCTCCTGTTGGAAGATCATAACCTCTTGGGATATGCAGCTGCCAACAGCAATTCTCAGGAGGTGGGGGAGACAGCTATGGATCATTAGCAGCCAAAACTCACACCAGTTGGAGAAGGCTGATTCACTCAGAAATTCAAAAAATACCTAGGACTCTGGCAAATTTTAGTCAGACTGGAAAGGGTCACCTCTGGTATCAACAGGTGAAGTCATTGGGATGGAATGGCTGGCAATCTTACTCAGTTGCCTTTAATTATATTATACTCCATGACTTGTGCTTCCTTTGCTTGTTAACAATCTACAGCCTCTGACATAATGTATCCTTAACCTATTTTGGTGCTCTTAATTCAGAATTATTCCTTCTTCCCGCATGAAAGAAAAGCTGCCAATTTTGAAATATCCATTAAGTTAAGGGTACAAGGCAGAATGCTAACATTCAACTCAAAGGAAAAGAAGTAAGGCTCTATAAATCACAAAGCACAATTCTTTTTTTAGTGAAAGAATGAAGTTTTCCACTGAGAGATTTGGGGGGGAGTAGAAAGAAGTTTCCTCAGCTCAGGTGTAAGTTCTATTTGCATTCCGTGAGTCCTGTTACATGGACACCCTTCACCCAGTAAGAAATGTACACTCTGCTATGGTTTGTGACTGTCGCCATTTTTCAATTATGGGCATTAGAAATTCCAAACATGCTGTGAGTCATTTTTACCTTCTTTCCTCCCAGACCTTGTGCTGGAGATGGAGTGATTGGCATTTTCATTGTTGCTCTGTGGTGTACTGAAACAGTCAAAACAAATCTAAGTCTTTACTATCCAACAAGTAGATAGGAAATAAGAATCCAAAGGCTAGATAGTAATAAATTTGGTAGTCTTTACCCAGATGGGCTTTTGAAACCACAAAAAACTCAAACGTATTATTTGGTACCTCCAACTTTTCTCCACTCCATTTTGAGGTGATTAATTTCATCTGGATGTCTAGAGAACAGACAGCTTTATATTTGAATTCATTACAAAAACAGAGAAAGAAAGAAAAGATTTGCCTGTCTCTAAAGGAAAGTCCATCTCTTTCCCTTTTGACCTAATCAATAAGAGAAGGCATTAAATATAATGGCTTCAAAATCTTAACTAGAAATGCCAGTTTGGCCACAAAAGGCTTTGGTAAAAGGGCATGTGGGAATCCGTGGGGAGGGTCATCATTACAATAATCCAACCAGGATGGTTGGATTTCTGTACCTCTGAGTCCAGATATTTGTCCTGGATTCTGCAGCCAGCCAAGTCAGTGGGATATTTTTTTCTGAAGCAAACAAATCTCCCTGTTTCATACTGATCCAACCTAATTCTAGCCACCCAGCCTACACATTATATATTTCCTATTTTGAGAAAAACATTCCTGGAACAAGGAGTGGGCAGTGGACTCAATTCTATTTTCCACTAAATTAAGACACCTTACAGATAAGGAAAGTCACATTTTCTGTGACAGGAAAGAGGCAGAATACTTGCTGTGGTGAAAAAAAAAAATCACAAACCGAGAACCAGAGGATAAGAGGAAAATGGCAGATTGACTTCCGGTTAAAAGACAGCTGTAAGCTATTACAAGGCTCCCTCTGGCATGCTCCCTCATTCCTTGGCTCCATCAAAATCCATAAAGAAATAATTTCCCAAAAGCAGAGCAAAATTCCAGCTTTACAAGGGCTTCTAACCCTGGCCTCATACAATCAAGGCAAGACCTTCAAATTATAATTAGCTTTCATTGACCCTTCTCCAAAACATCTTTTAGTCTGGGAGCGACAAAAGCTGTCAGTCAGCATGACCAAATCACTGCTATTTTTATCAGGGCTCAGTGGCCATTCTTGTGGCCACAATTGTGTTCTGACCTTCTCTAGAGGGGGAGTACTGAGGATCAGTATAGTTTTGTTCACACTCAAATCAAGTTGATATGTCATGTCTGGGGATTAGAATCCTGACTTAAAGAGTAGATGGCAGCTTTTGGTTTTATTATTGGAGCAGGACAGTAAGACTTCATTTTTAATATTTGTTATTTAGTCGGGGGGGATCAGTGACTACATTTATGAAATGTATTCGTAAAGTAAGTAAGAAGGAGAGGAAGAAAAAGAAGACGAAAGAAGAAGAAGAAGAAAAAGAAGAAGAAGAAGAAGAAGAAAAGGGGTAGAAACTTCTTGTCAAAATTTTGCAAAGTTTACAAGGAGGCTAAGATTAGACCAGTTTTCTGAATTAGGACTAACACGAATTTACCTCTTTAATGAGCCGGAACTCAGCCTCCCGACAGAGAATTTTACCTCTTCCGAAATTCAACTGAGGAAAATGCAACTTAGGTGGACAGAAGTGCTAAAGCCAGAGGAACGGCCTCTTTGCTAATAGAATTAATTGACATTTGTTTCATGTTTAAAGGTTTCAGGCACTATTACGAGTTCAGTGCTAGTATGAAGTGTTATCACTTCCAGAACACAAGCTAGTCAATGGGATTAAAGCCCAGCTGGAACATTACTAGCTGTGTACCCCCAGAAAATGTATTTCTGGGTTTTTCTCCATGTTTTTTGTTTTTTCATTTGTAAAACGAGTGTTGGAAATAATCCCTATCTCACAGGTTGTCATAAAGTTAAAGGAGTTAGTTCATGTGAACCATTCAACATAGAATCTGACACATGGAAAGAGTTTAAATAAGTGTTGGCTATTACTATGATCTCTCTTGCTGAAGATGAAAAAGTGGAAGTCTAAAGGTTAAGTAGCTTTCTCAAGGTCACATAGTGAATAATGAGCAAAACTCGGATTTGAATTCAGGTGATCTATCTCCAAAGTTCAAGTGCTTACAGAGTAGACCTTAACACCTCCCTGACAAGCATGTTCCCCAGTACCCAGCATGATTTGAATTCAGCCCTTTCTGACAAGGCAGGAGCAACAAAATGGCGATGGGTTCTTTTGGCCAAAAGCTTGTGGCAGATCATGAGTCTAAGTATAGAACGATTAGCCACTACAAAGGTTGACTGACAGCACAAATGTGAAGGCAGTGTTAATTCCTCAATGGAGGGAGGGGTTAATGCAGGAAAAGTTGTTGGCTGAAACTAGATTTCTCTCCTGAAATTCAAGCATTATCATGAAATTAAAAAATAACTCACGAATTAATAGCTTCAGTGAGGGCATAATATTTCACCTAAAGCAAACAGAAATTATCTTTTGTGGTAGAAAGGTACACAAGTTCCAAACTAATAAATGCGTTTTATATTCACACAGTGCTAGATACTTTGTCATATGGTATCTCACTCAATCTCTGCCATCACTTGATGAATTAGAAATTATTAGCTTTGTTTTATGGATGAAAAAACAGAGAGGTTAAATGATAAGGCCACACAAAATGGCAGAGCTGAATTCGAAACCATGTCTCCAAAGCCTTGTGTTTTAACCATGAAACAGATATTGCTTTATTGCTTGAGCAGAGATGCTCTGTTTATGTATAAAAATTGCAAGGGTTGGGGCTCCTGGATGGCTCAGTCAGTTGAGTGTCTGACTCTTGGTTTCCACTGGGATCGTGATCTCAGATCCTGGGATCACCGCACATTGGGCTCCCCACTCAGCGGCGAGTCTGCTTCCCTTCTCTCTCCCTCTGCTCTTCCCCATACTCATGCATGTGCACTCTCTCTCTCTCTAAAATGAATAAATAAGTCATTAAAAAAAATTGCAAGGGTCTCTCCTTATACAATAGTATTACCTTAGCATGGCTTGTCACACAGCTAAAAGGCTTAGTAAATGTTATTTTTCCTTCTAACAATGCACTTAAAAAGCACTTTGGAATTTTAAAAGACTTGTACTTCTCTTATGTTAAATAGAGCTAAGGAAGGCATTACTACACCCACTTTACTGATTGAAATATTGAGACTTGTAAAGAGTAACTCTCTCCAATCAGAAAGTTTTTAAGTGATGCCATGGGCCTCACCCTCTGGGCTTTTCATTATACCTCATTCCCTACTTTTGGCAACACTATCCCAAATAGGCTATTAGAGGATCTAAAAATACAATCGTTTCTCCAAATATAAATGATTTTTTATCAAAAGGCAAATATTTCAGATGTCTATACAGCCATAGCAAAAACATTTCCACAGAGACAGAGTTTTGAACATGTGAGTCTCCTAAGATTGATAGATCTTTGGGATCTAACTAAAGCTACTGACTGATATCTTTGGGCTCTGGTTCTCCTAAAACAGCCACAAATATCATGCGGTTTACAGGCTCAAGACAGCTTAATGACCAAAAGTGCCTGCAAGCTGTTGGTGGGAGGCCATGAGGCATAAAAGAATGGCAGTGCTTGTAGGAGATGCGGTAATTGAGACCATGCCAATTTTTTTCTTGTTTGTTTCCTGACTATGAAAAGATTAAAGCAAAAGAAAAAAAAGAAAGGAAAAGAAAAATCAAACAACCAATGTCTGCCGCACAGCATCCAACAGCAATCACCTTAGCACGGCTAGTTGTACTTACAACAGCCTTAGCTTCATATTGAACGTTCAAGATTCAAAAAACAGCATGCCTGATTTTGCCCTTCCTTCCCTCTGCAGGATCACGAGAGGGGAAAGATATGCTTGCAGAAACAAGGAAAGAAGGAAGGAAGGAAGGAAAAAGAAAGAAGAAAGAAAGAAAGAAAGAAAGAAAGAAAGAAAGAAAGAAAGAAAGAAAGAAAGAAAGAAAGAGAAAGAAAGAAGAAAAAAAAAGCTTTGATTCTCCACACATATTTATTTATGCAGGAAGGAAAATGTCTTTGCCGCCATCTCTAGATGGAAGAGCCCTGGGTA
The DNA here is from genome assembly GCF_054177405.1 of Leptonychotes weddellii. Taxonomy (NCBI): domain Eukaryota; kingdom Metazoa; phylum Chordata; class Mammalia; order Carnivora; family Phocidae; genus Leptonychotes; species Leptonychotes weddellii. The sequence continues at coordinate 38,976,586 of NC_138371.1, forward strand.
CTGGTGGAGACCTCCTGGCTCATAATGGGCACTCAAGAAATGCTTATTGGATGAGGAGCCTGGGGCTCTCAGAGGTGGAGATGACATCAATCCTATCAAGTAGGGACTTGCAATTGAAAACTTCTGACATTAACCCAGACAAAAGTGGACAGGCAATCCAAATAATGCACTGAGAACTTTGAGCAATCAAATAAATATGCGGCTTGATTTTTTTTTTTTTTACATCACTTATAGTCACAGACTGCTCAATTCCCAACCACCCTATGAGCAACCTTGATTCACAGACTATTAAAAGGAAGTCACAATCCATTCTGAACAGCGGCCTTCAGTAATGTAAATATGACTGGAGATGAGTAGAATGTTCTTAAAGAACCATGAGAAGGCATCTGTGAGTGAATCTTGCATAAGATTTTCCTTTCGGTTCTTTTGAAAGGTAAGGCAGATTGGCAGTTAAACTAGTTTCCACTTGGATATAAATTTGATTATTCTGGCAAGCTCAGAAGAGTTCTAATGATTCTAATGGATTCTTAAACTGCCCTAAGCAGTTCTCCACACTTGCCTGTTCCTACGGTCACCAGAGATTGAATCACGTGCATACGGGAAAGGAGTCAGGTTGGGGACTCGCCTGCCGACTTTGCGTCGCGCCATTCCCCACGAGCGTGGTCTATGACCTTATACCCTTAGATGCCTGTATGGCCCTTTATGTTAACTTTCTGTAATTTCTCATTCTTCCCCACCTTTTATATGACACCTTTCAATGGGAACCCACTGCACAATCACTTTGGATTGTTCTCTATTGTCTGAAACCCTTCTTGTGACTGTCTTCTGGGTCCGCTGCCCAGAGCCTACGTCCTTCACCGTGAAAAGCCCTAAGACACAAGGAGAGAAATGAGCTTATAAATGCAGTCTGGAGAGGTCAGACTAAATATTTTGTTAAAGGTCGTCTCAGGAGTGATATTTGTTCATTTGGCAGACCTGCACATTTCCACCAAGGATCAATAGTGAACCCATTTGTACTACGCTTAGTGTTCAAAGTGTTTCTGTGCATTTATCCCACCTTGTGCTCTTTCTCTCTATAATAAAAGCCACTGGCTGTCTGAGTTTCAGAGTGCTTCTGCGTGTTGGTGCTGCTATCCTTGCCGGAGAGTCGCTACCCATCCTCTGCACCCTGTATTCAAGCGAAGATTTTCCTGGGCTGGCAGTTTTAACTGCGCCTCGTTTCTCTGCCTTTAACTCCACGGTCTGTCTGCAGCCCTGAAGCCTCTGCTCAGCACAAGCCACCCCATTTCTGCGGGCTAAACCTCCACACCACGTCTGCTGATTTTGTTTCCCAGCATTCCGAAGCTCTGCAGACTGTGTGAGGGGACCCTCAGGGCCCACTCTTTTATACCTTCTGCCTGACGTCTCTACGTTTGTCATGCGCTCAGCACAAATCTTGGGATTGCTGCCTCTATCGCTCTCCCATACCTGTTCTGGCCAATGGAACAGTGTTATAGCCAGCAATGTTTCAAAGGAGAGGAAGTAGGGCAAAGTGGGAAGATCGTGGACAGACCTTTGTTAAATTCCATGCTTGGCTATTTACAAGGCACGTTAATCAACCTCTTTAAGCCTCAGTTATCTTATTGGTAGAAAGAGTATCATTATGCCTACCATGAATAAATGTTCTAAAGATTGAAGTAAGACCTGGAAAGGGCCTGGCTCAGATTGCAATGCCTTGAGATAGCTGTGGTTACTCAATTCTGATCAAAACGGACAAGTTCTAGGAGGAGGTATCACATTACTTAGGAAGCTAGACTAGCAAACATTCGGTAGACCCCAGATAATTTGGCAGGGAGCTTGAACCCATGCTCACTCTGTCCATCCCACAGGTGAAAAACAGGTTGGCCTTTTTTATCGGCTTTTGGGATTTCTCTGTCTCTTAGTACATCCTTGGATGGTGTGCTAGCTGGTAGTAGAATCCAGTGACAGATTTATGACAGTATGTTGCTGATGGAATTCTTTGACTGGGGCAAGCTGGAACATGACCCCTTTCTCCTTCAAGTTTAACATCAATCAATGGTGTTCTGCCAGCTCTATAAGGAGGATCTTAATTTCTTTTTGCCCTTACACTTCAAGAAAAGAGTAGGCAGCAATCAAGTTGTCGCCCAGTAAGTTCACAAGGGCTTTACAGCCCCTAGAACAAGAGCAGACACCTAGTAGGCACTCAGTAAGCATTGGATGCAAAGAAGAAAGAAGGAATGACTTTATGTGATACTTTATGTCCGAGTGGAAGAAATTCCTATGGCTCTGGAACTTGTGTTGCCCACGAGTTCCCCTTTACGTTTTCACATGTTTGAACACGACTCAGTAAGATAATATTGGAACTCATGTAGCTCCATTTCACTCCATTGACAGTAGGTCACTATCAATACTTGCATGAATGATTGCACCTGAGTAAATGTCAAGACACTCACGTTTCAAACTGAACTGGGGCCTTTGTGGTTTGTCCTTATCCATTTTTCCTGCACACCTACATTATTGGCCATGTAGCAAAGCTCACATCAACTTTTCCACTTTTCATTCTAAAGACACATTGTTTCCCATGTGCCTTTAAGGAATCATTCCTGATCTCAACCATAAAACTGGAAAGCTGCATAACTGACAAGATGATCCCCAAAGGCAGCTGAAACATGGGGTAGATTGAAACCGACAGTTAATTTGTAGCAGTAAAAAATAGCGATATCACCATAAAACAAGTTTAAGATTAGACCAGGCTCAAACGCTCTGCGCCCGCAGAATATATAGATGGATATTGTCAAGCTTAAATAACAAAGCAAAACAAACCTGAACCTCACAGCCCTACCAAGCCCAATTTATTTGCTTTTTCGTGGTGCGCTATCACCATCTGCTGGCTGCAGCCGATAAAATGCCTAGCATTCTTTAAATCCTAGAATATTCTAGTGTGCAGATCCTGTTGTTAATCACTATGCATAAGAAAACATATTTTTTAACCTAACAATATCATTGCAGTGGCACAAATAAATCAGATCTTCTTAGAACACCAAACAAAGAGCCCAGAAAGCTAGTTCCTGCCAACGGCATCCTGGTCCGCTATGCCTAAAAGCTGCATTTGCTGAGTGCGTAAGTCCTAGCACATTCCCTTTTTATTCTGGAGCTTCCTTCTGACACGCATTCACTTTCTGACTTCCTCCTCCCCAGCTGCCTCCCCCACCAGGCATCCTACACAGCACTGCAGTGACAGGCAAAGCAGCAGCTCTCAGCTAAAAACAGCCTCCTCCTGGAGATCTTAAAGGAAGAAAACCACTGACATTTGTCTTCTTTAAGGAAAGCAAAGCTCCAGTGGGATTCAGCAAGCAAGAAAGGATATTGTTGGCTCCCGAAACTCTGAGAGCAGATATTTTAGCATGGTTTCCTTAGGGTTAAATGCCTGGTGTTGTGCCTGTCTTCCTAACTTGGCAACAAGTTTGGAGGGAGAAAGAATAGAGTCTACATAAGCAAATAAAATCTAGTGACCTCTACAACCCTGCCCATTTTATCTGAGGTGTTCAGTCTTACCATTCCAGACTCTCTGTTATTAGCATCCAGGGCCTCTGGCTTCTCAACCATCCTGAGGCTAAAGAAGGCCTTAGGAAATATTCCTGCTGCATCAGGACTAGTTTCTGTTATTATTTTTTATTTTTTTGTTTATCTGAACTTAAAACTTTTACTCAGTGAGCATGCAGTGTTGTGTATTGTAACCACTTATAAAAATTCTTCAACTTTTCATGTATTTAGAAAGTTTTTCTGACACTCCTATTTTTATAATGATAATGTAGTAATTGCTCTGAGACAAAATAGCTGGTTTTGATGGAGCCATAAGGTGACTGCATCACAAGGTGTTTGCCATGGAAAGACGACCCCAGCCTGGTGCAGCAGCAACAGGCAACACTGTCTCCCGCGGCCACGCGTCTCTGTGTGACCAGGCTCTGCCAGTGAGAAGGCCATCACGACTCTCCACACGAGACTCTCTATGGGAGACACACTGGGCTGACTTAATTTCCTGAACATAATCATCCTTGCATTTATCTAAACAATGACCTCACTCTCTTAAACGTTCCAAGATGTAAAGTTCAGCTCAAAGGCATTCTACATTTTCTTCCTGATGCTGCAATTTTAGAAAGGTACCACTTACAGGTTAGGTGGTTTCTATATAACGAAGTTAACCCCTGAAAGGTTAGTTGGTTTCTATATAACAAAGTTAACCCCTGAAAGCCATGGATCCTTGACAAAATTTTCCCTTTAAATTTTTTTCTTTGGCACAAATGCCAGTGAATGTGTTTTAAAATGTCCAATGTCAGGGGCACCTGGGTGGCTCAGTTGGTTAAGCGACTGCCTTCGGCTCAGGTCATGATCCTGGAGTCCCAGGGTCGAGTCCCGCATCAGGTTCCCCGCTCAGCGGGGAGTCTGCTTCTGCCTCTGAACCTCTCTCCTCTCGTGTTCTCTCTCTCATTCTCTCTCTCTCAGATAAATAAATAAAATCTTTTTATAAATAAATAAATAAAATGTCCAATGTCATCAAAATAATTAAGGTCAAATTACTCTAAAAGAAAATAATATTTTTTTCTTATCAAATAGCAAAGGATGCTTTAACAAATAGTAATACCCATCGTGCTCAAGGGACAGGAAAAGTTTTTCTACGCACTGTTGTCAGGAGTGTACAACCCTTCCAGAGGGTAATTTGGCATTGTTAATCAAAAAGCCCTTTTAGGGGCGCCTGGGTGACTCAGTCGTTAAGCGTCTGCCTTTGGCTCAGGTCATGATCCCGGGGTCCTGGGATGGAGACGCGCATCGGGCTCCCTGCTCTGCGGGAAGCCTGCTTCTCCCTCTCCCATTTCCCCAGCTTGTGTTCCCTCTCTCATTGTGTCTCTCTCTGTCAAATAAATAAATAAAGTCTTTAAAAAAAAAAAAAAGCCCTTTTAAAAAAGCATACCTACCCTGTGGTTTATACATTACAGCACTAGAAGTTTATCCTGAAAGAATAATCATTTCTGATGAATATAGCATGCAACCTCACAGCCTTGTTCATAATTTACAGACAGCATCATGGCCTTGTTTATAATAAGGGGAGATTTTAGTATTCAGATATGGTAGGCTGTATAATGTCCTCCCCAAAGACGTCCACATCTTTATCCCCAGAACATCTGAATACGTTACTGTACATGGTAAAAAAGATTTTGCAGATATGACTAAATTAAGGATCTTGAGATTATCCTGGACTACTTGGATGAGCCCAATACAATCATAAGATACCTTATAAAAAGGAGGCAAATTGAGCCAACACTATAGAAGGTGATGGGGTAATGGATGCAGGGGTTGGAGTGATGGTCTTTGAAAATAGAGGAAGAGGCCATGAGCCAAGAAATGTGGTAATCTCTAGAAGCTGGAAAAGACTAGGAAACAGACTCTTCCATAGCTTCCAAAAGGAACACGGCTGAGCTGACACCATAATTTTACGGTTTCTGATCTCTAATATTATAAAATTTAAGAAATTGTGTTGTTTTAAGACACGAAGTTTGTAGTAATTTGTTACAACAGCAATAGAAAACTAACATACCAGATATCAAGCAATAGAGAAATTGGTCAACTTAGGCCTCCAAAAGCCTTATACTTGAGGGTCTGAGTTATGAAAGAAGCTCTTTTTTTTAATCCTGTGTTTTTATTTTGATGGTAATCTAAAAAATGTCAATGTAAAGATATTCTGGACCATCTGGTAGACTAACTTATAACTCACAGCTAAGCTATGATTTCAATGTCCAAGTTGGTGTTTGTTTTATAGTCACATCGGTAGTGCCAAGCAAAGGCTACCTCCGTGGAGTACTCTGAGAGAGGATGACGCAGCAGCTCCCAGAGGAATGGTGGGAGGACTGAGTTATCACCTGGCAAACAGCTGTGGCTATCATACTCATGCTGTGAGGAGCTGTATTTGTACCGAACAAGAATAAGTTCAGCAGCAAAGTATTTTTGTTGAAACTTTTGTTGATACTGTATTTTGAGGTATACCATTAAAGTGACTGACCCATGATAATAATAGATCTCTGGTTTAAAATGAGTTTATTATTAGAAGGAAAAATAATGATGATGATTTTCAAGATGATTCAGATGATAGTACATGAGCCTCAAAATCAAAAGAACCATGCCAAGAAAAAAAAAATAAAACATTTATCATCCTACTATTAAACATCAACCATCCCCTTAAATGGCTGTTGGCATTTCAATTATATTGACTTTATATCTAAATTTAAATGTAAATTTGTGTTGGTTTTATAGTTGTAGACAAGTGAGGATCATGAAGAATTAATCCTATTTTTATATTTCTACATAGAGAACTAACAACATAATAAAAATAATCTAAGTCAACCCTGAAGGTAACATGGGAATTTATTTTTCCTTTGAAAAGGATCCACATATTTACTCAAGTCTGCAAAATATAGAGTCAATTATGGTACCTCTTTCCAATGGAATACTACTCAATCATTAGAAATGACGCTATAGAATAACATTTAATGAAATGGGGAAATGATCAGGATGTATTGATTAAATTTAAAAATAGTTACCAATTGTAATAGTAAAATGTCAGTGTTAAAAAAAAGAAGAGAGAAAGAAAAAAGAAAGTAATTTCTATACATAGAAAAATGAATAGAAGGATATACCATAAAGTAGAAATGCATTGCTAATTCTATTTTCCTTATGCTTTTTGGTGTTTTCAAAATTTTCTACAACAAATACTTTTATAGAGAGAAAACAGACCTTTGAGTAACAGATCTGGAGTTAAAACACTCCTCTTGTCCCTGACTTCAGAATGTTTAAAAATTGAAATGACCGGTTTGTTTCTCAACCCCCGGCAGACAACTATGCAGGAGAAGATAGCCTATGTTCCCCTAAAAGAAGAGAAGAGTGTCAAGAAAACAACTCAATGAATCCATCGTTTGTCCCCTGAACAACTGTGAGAAATAAAGATCTGCACATACATGAATATATACATGTACATAATCAATCTCCAAGAAACCCGTTTACTTAATGTTTGAAGTAATTAATGCTAAATCATTTTCCCAGTGAAAAGTTCAGGAGACTCTCATTCCCTGGGCTGCCACACATTCTCTTATTTCCACCAGCTAATGTTTTAAATCCATAAGCTCTTGAGAAACCACGTAACCTTTCTCACATGTTTAAGTTGACTTCTAGAACTTTTATGGTAGGTGTAAATTATTGCAGAGGATGTATTTACCTACATATTTTATATTGACACATGCTTTCCACATAGATTTGTCAAGACCATGGAGCTGAAATTTTAACTGATTAAATCTATAGAAAATATCTGCCCTAGAACTAATGGGTGAAGGCTGTCCTTGCTGTGAAACCAATCTACCAAGCCGAACTTACTTTCTAACAAAAGATGTCTGAATTCCTTTTTTATTTTAATAAACATGTTCAATCACCTCTTGTATTTCCTATAAATTCAAATTCATTGTGAAATGGACTGAGACAGAAAGACATGAGTTTGCTGCTGAAATAATTCAGAAATAAGGTTCAGCATGCATCAGTAATTCTTACCCAAGTTTGCTCTGCTCCTCTCTTACAGGAGCCTTCCTCAGGAGCCTTGCAGTCTCAAATATCACTGTTCTGCAGTACAATAAGATTAGAGATGGGTCAGACGCACGCTTTTCTTTACAGAATAAAGGAGAGTGATAGGGAAGGATAACTGGCCCACCACAGCCATTCTCTCTGGGAGATTCATTTTCGGAAAGAGCCAGTGCAGAGACTGAGGATCTGGAAATTGATTCCCTTAAAGGTTTCCATGACCTTGGAGCTCCTGCAATGTCTTCTGTACTTCCAGGTCTGTATGGGCCCTTTTGAAAACTGCTACTTTAAACCCAAACAAAATAAGTGAAAATTTTCAATTCAACTAAAAACAGAAAGGGATGCATTAAGTCAGAATACTAGCCATGATACCAGAGCCTAGAGTATAAAATACACATGAGAACATGTAGGATCACCTCTTTAAATGACTTTGAAGTTTTTCTCATATAAGATACATTTTTTAAAAAATTATTTTATTTAAATTCAATTAATTAATATATAGTGTATTAATAGTTTCAGAGATAGGGATTCATCAGTTGCATATAACACCCAGTGCTCATTACATCATGTGCCCTCCTTAATGCCCATCACCCAGTTACCCCATTCCCCCATCCACTTCCCAAGATAAACCTTTGGAAGGTAAATCATGCAGACAAAATTCTTAGAATCATGAAGTCTCATGCTTTAACATCAAAAAATGCCTCTGAACTATCCCAAAATTTCAGTGATTATTAAAAAACAAACAAACAAAATCTGTTCTCCAGGACTTAGTCAACTGAGCTTCTGAGATGAATATGTAAATTATATAGTTATGACCCCCAGATGTCTCCCCCATCCCAGTGCTTAGATTTCCATCATATACATACGGTCTTCATTAGGTTGTAGTCTACAGGGTAGTAATTGTTGTGATTAAATTGACCTTAATCTACCAGCAAATTTTTAGTGCATACGCCAGGCAGGCACTGTGCTACATTGTAAGAAATGCGTTATCAGATCACTCCTTATGCTCAGGAAATAGAGAAAGTAACTAGATATGGATGAACCAATGCTTTTCATAATAGCGTCCTACTCCATTTGAACTTAGAATGTTATAACAAGCTACTCTCATTCAGTAAATCTGTCTAATGTTAGCCTAACTTTGAAAAACATTTATCCAATGCCTCCTCTCCTCCTTCCCAACTCCCACCCTAGCTTTTTAGCCTAGAAGCAGAAAGACTCTCTCTGAACTTGTTAGAAGCCACCAGCAGCCCAACTTCTATCAAGAAGATTCTCTCTCTCTTTGTACCCACCTTTCTTGCCTGCTCTGACTACAATCTTCTCATTCTTGTTGCTCTTGCCACTCTCTGTGGTCCAGCCACAGTGGCCTTCTTCCTCCCCAGTCCAAGAAATTCTCACAAACTGGCCTCTTTCTGGAATGAGCTTCTCCCTCCCACTCCCCTACTAAACTCTACTCTCCCTTCAGATCCCAGCACAGTCAAAAAGCCCCCGTTCTGCACTCTTGCCGAGCCTTGAACTTCTGATCTTAGTTTGTAATCACATTTTTGTTTCTTCTATTATTTGATTACATCTGTCTCACTAGCCTTGAAAGTACATGAGGGCAGAGTCTGTGAATACTTTGACTCCCTAGTATCTTTATGGTGCCTGGAACCTAGGAGAAGCTAAATAACTGTTTGTTAGCTATTTGTATGAATGGTCTAACCCTGCTTGAGAAACCCCAGACCTAGATCATCACGATATACTCAAAAGGACAACTCTCCAAGTGTGTGGTCTCTAGCCCCAACCCTTGCCTTGCTAGGTCCAGGGAATCTGTTAGGTATTCCAGAGACTTTTTCAGACACCTGCTTGGTACAGGGAGCCAAAGAAATAGAAACGAAGAAATGTCTTTCCCTGGTGGTCAGTGCTACGACCGCACTCTCCTGCCTCAAAACTCCAGTCTCTATGTGGGTCCTTCTCCAACTGGGCTTGAGTTTCACCTGCCTTGTTCGCTCCTGAACTACCAGCACCTAACAGACTGGCTGGCACCTATTGGGTGTTTGGTATATATTTATTGAATAAATCAGTGAATCAATCAACGCTTGACCTAAGCTTCCCCTTAAGTACAAAGCCCCTGAAACTGCCCAGTGGCATAAGGGTTTGGCACCTACACACTGTTGGACACTTTTCTGCATTAATCTCACTCCTTTTTAAAAAAAAAAATCCCCATTTAGTTTTCCCTTTGATTCATTAATTTCCACATACAAACTGCCAATTCACTCTGAGAGGTAGGCGGCAATATAACTTAGGTTGACCAAAAAAACTTTCTTTTTCTCATAACCCAAAAAAAGCAAAGATGAAAACAGTTGTCCCACTCTTTTCTCAGCCAAATGTGTCTTGAAAGATTTGATTTTTGAGCTCAGAATCCAACTCTCTAATTATCTAAACAATTCTACAAGTACAAAACACCATATTTACATATGCAAAGCAAGAATGAGGAATTAGAATACTTAATTTATTCACACAATTGAATGTTGAAACGACGACAGATTCAGATACTATTTTTTGCAAATTCGCATCTCCAAAGTGGCTTCATACTCTACTTTTTTACATAGCATCATGGTACTCAGTATCTTATCTCCAAACAATTGATATTTTAGGAACTTAAGTTTTAGGTAAATATTTGGAATATGTTTGCAAATTAAGGTTCCATGAGCAAGGTTGTTAACCTACAGGACTCTCTTGAAAATGAGGTCCTTGGTTTGCAAACGTTTTGTTCTAATACCTAGGTGAAGAACAGGGAGGGGGCTGCCTTGATGGCTTAATAGCTTTTTCTTCCTGGGTAGACTCATTTAGGATGAAAGTGATTATTTTGAAATCCATTTCATTCTAAGCAAATGTCTCTACCCTGGGAAAATAAAACCAAGCAACTGCTGGCTAGCTCCTGAGCAACTGTTTCCATTTTAGTCAGTGTTCTTCCTTATTACTCCCAGTAGTTTAAATGAATATCTATAATAGCCCCATCCTCCTTGTAGTCCCATGAAAACTTACCTCCTTCAAAAACAAACCAACCAACCAACCATATTCTAATGAAATTGTAACCTTACATCAGTCTTTCTAGGTCAACACGAATGCTCTTCTTTTCTAATTTTATACCAGTTCACAGCAGAGTTAAGGTCAAACTCCATCCTGGAATGACACATTTTCCACTCAGCAGTCTTCTTGCCGTTTAATGCTGAGTCATTCCTAGAGGAATGTCTCCCATGAGAGCATCTCCCAGTCCATAAACACCCCTAACAAATACTCCAGCCTGTCCTGATCTACCTTCCCCTGGAATATTAAGTGTAATTATCTATAAAATAAGTAGAGAGAAGGAGTTGATAGCTGAGAAAGTTTTAATAAATGGGAAAATTAAAATACAATAATTCACATAATGCTTGAACCTTTGAGTTCCTTTATTTTCCCCAGTTTCACTTTTTCCTGCTTATCTAAGAATCAAAGCTTCTTCATTTCACTAAGATTGGCTTAAGAACTTAAAACCTCCCTTCCGCTAGTTATCTAGAGAACTCAGGAAATAGTTAATTGAAAGACTTCACATTCTTTTTTTTTTTTTCCCAACTGGTTGCATCATTTTATCCCTGTTCAAGGACTAGCCTCTGAAAGTACAAAGTCAGGATGTGACAGTGTGCTGTGTAGCACATCCAGACAAAGGCAAGATTCCATATGGCCTTGGGGGAAGGAAGAGGCAGAAGGCATTATTTACCTGGTCTGCACACTCCAGATACAGGAATTCTGAATACAGCTGTCAAGTGCATCAATTTTGCCAAGATACCCAGCTACAAAAATACTGAGATAAAAATAAAATAAAATAATAAGAGAGATTCATTATTGTAACCCTTCAGGAAGACAATAACAGGATTTATTGGGAATCACTTAGCCTGCTCTATAGAATAAGGATTACAGGTTGGTTACCATGCAGAGGATTACAAATACCATATTAAAAATAATACAGTTGGTCCCAACATTCATTTTAAGTTCTCTCTTACCAGAAATCAGCAAGCACCTGAACCATGGTACCAAATGAAGCATTTCTTATCCCTCCTCAAAATACCTTCTTGAAAATTGTGCTGATCACCCTGTGAGGCCCCACCCCAAGTTGGTCACTGTCTTGTTCTAGTCGTAACTACATAAACTGTCACTCTTAAGTGTATGGGAAGGAGATAGGTTTTCAACCAGAAGCTCTGCTAAATTCTGTACCTTTCATCAGTTGCTAAATTCTGTACCTTATTTCCAAGATTAATGACATCACCCTACAGCTTTCTGCACCTGAGTCATCTCAAGACTGTCACCCAGATTTTCAGAACTTGCCTGATTCTTCTTTTTGGGTTATCTCCTCCCTGGGCAACTAAGGGAGGTCATAAAGGAGGTAGGGGGTGTTATGTCCATGGTTCCTTTGAGGTGCTTTGGTAAAAGCTGAAATTCAGAAATAGGAATTCTGCAACCTTCCTCCACTCTTCCTCACAAACATCGTGCCCTAAAAATGTTGCTACCCTTTTTTTAAGATTATTTATTTATTTATTTATTTATTTATTTGAAAGAGAGAGAGCAGGGGGAGGAGCAGAGGGAGAAGGAGAGAGAGAGGATCTCAAGCAGACTCCACATTGAATGCAGAGCCCGACCGGGGGTTCAATCCCATGACCCTGAGATCATGACCGGAGCCAAAAATCAAGAGTCAGATGCTTAACCGACTGCACCACCCAGGCGCCCCTGCTGTTACCCTTTGAAACATGAATTCTGTTTTTGTGAATATATCCTAGGGAAATAACATAAAATATACAAAAAGCTTTATGATACAAAAAGCCCAAAGATACTAATAAAAACATGTCATTATAATAGAAAAAAAATGAAATATTCTAAATTGCCAATCATAAAAGAATGATTAACTATGAGGTACCTATTACAAATTTGTTTACACAAGTTTTTTTTTTTTAAGATTTTATTTATTTATTTGACAGAAAGAGACACAGCAAGAGAGGGAACACAAGCAGGGGGAGTGGGGGAGGGAGAAGCAGGCTTCCCGCTGAGCAGAAAGCCCGATGCGGGGCTTGATCCCAGGACCCTGGGATCATGACCTGAGCAGAAGGCAGACGCTTAACAACTGAGCCACCCAGGCGCCCCTGTTTGCACAAGTTTAAAATAACATGTGGGTATGTATTATAACATATGACATAACAATAGATTTTTAAAATCTGCGTATGTATGCTGTATTAGCTTCCTATTGCTGCTGCAAAAAATTATCATGAATTTTGCAGTTTAAACAATCTGCATGAACTGTCTCACAGTCCTAGAGGTCCCCAGTGTGAGATGCATCTCAGTGAGCTAAAATCCGCAGGACTGCATTCCTCCTGAATGTTCTAGAGGAGAATCCATTTCCCTGCTTTTCACAGCTTCTCGAGGCCATCTGCATTCCTTGGCATGTGGCTCTCTTCTTCAGCAAGCCACCAACTTCCTGGCGTTCTTTTCTGCTTTTTGACTTTTAAGGACCTTCATCGTTGTGTTGGGCACACATAAATAATCCAGGATAATCTTTAAGGTCTGCTGATTAGCAACCCTAATTCCTAATTCTGCAGCTTTAATTCCCCTTTGCCCTGTAACCTCACACATTAGGATCAGATGTGGCTATCTTTGGGCTGGGGTGGAATGGGGATATCATTCAACCTACATACACTGTGAAGAGAAACAAACCAAACAGCCAAAAAAACTAAAAACAAAAATAAACAATGGTACAACTAAGCACAGAAAATCTAGATGAAAATATACCCCAATGTTTGCATTGCTTAGTGGAATTGTGGGTTATTGTTTTATTCTCCCTGCTTTTCTGTGATTTCCATTTTTTTCCATGATTTATTATTTTCTAAATATTAATTAAATTCTTATTTTGATCATGGAAAAAATAAGGCTCACCAAAAAAAAAAAAAATTGTTTTAAATCCCTGTGGCTCCAGTAGGCTAGAATTTTACTCATGAATTTTCTGACTTGCAAATCAACTAGTTAAAAAGGAATGAAAGAATAATAAGTGCAAATAGTTATTGATTAGTAAAATTCACCCTGAAAATATATAGTAACACCAACCCCATTGACTTAGAGAGCTCAGAATTGTATGTCAACTTGTAGTTAGATGTCTTATCTCTCCAATTAAAAACCAAACAATTTAAGAGCAAGTATGAATCACTTTTTTATTGTCAAATTGTTAAAGAGACTGTTTAAAGGAGGGTATCATCTGATTCTTATACAAATATAAAATGAACATGTCAAAGATTTTAACTCAATAATTAATGAGGGGACCAGTAAGATGTTACAGCCTGTTCAGAGGAGAATTTAAAGTACCATAAAAATATAATCAGATAAGGAATTCTGAAATAAATTTACAACTAGATGTCAAACAGGTCTGTTCACAGGGCCATAATCAATTTTTTTCCACCAGACAAAATTAACTTACATTTCCATGGACAAGAACCATTACACCTTATTATCAATTCTCTACAACTTTGAGAGTTACAAAAATAGCTAAAAGACAATGAAAATCAGAGATAACCCAGAAGGTCATGCTAGACAAGACATTCGAGATTCTCTCTTCTCTTTCTTTTCCTTTTGGCTTTTTCTTTCTGGCCCACTTTAGTATTCCTCAATTTTTCTGACAATACAATACCTCACATAGTACCTTGCATGTGGTAGGTGCTCGCTATAAATTTGGGGTTTGAATGTTTCATTAAAAGATCAATTATGTACTTATTGCACTAACTGTCCTTGGGATGCTAGTCATCCTACTACTCTTTTTCTTTGTTGGAGGCCCCTAGTTCTTTGCCCTTCTTTCCTAGCTCTGCTTAAGTTATAAGAGAAATATTTCCGACCTCTGGGTTTAGCTGGACTTATTAGGGCAATATCGCAGAAGGAGAGTGAGTACCTGATAGTGAGATATACCACTAGTTTTGTACAATTATGACAAGAAGTGAGCTCAGGGGGACCTGGGTGGCTCAGTCGTTAAGCATCTGCCTTCGGCTCAGGTCACGATCCCAGGGTCCTGGGATCGAGCCCCGCATCGGGTTCCCTGCTCGGCGAGAAGCCTGCTTCTCCCTCTCCCACTCCCCATTTGTGTTCCCTCTCTCACTGTGTCTCTCTCTGTCAAATAAATAAATAAAATCTTTAAAAAAAAAAAAAAAGAAGTGAGCTCAGGCCTCATAAGACTAGAAGTGATAGACTCTCTCCCCTATCTTGAGCAGGAACTTACGTGGCCCTAAAAATCCAAATACTCCAGAGATGGCCAGGTAGCAGTTAGCATTCCAGCCTGTGTTATGTATCTAGAAGTTCTCAGCAAGATTTCCCTCAGGTCTTCCAAACTTAAAATAAACTGTATGTTTTTCGAAAAGCTTAAAGGTTTTCTTGAAAAATCTTCATTTTTAAAGAATCCATTCCCATAACCTCAGCAAAAAACCATTAACGTAGATGGACTTTTCCTTCAGGAGCTGGAGAAATTAAGTAGCTTCAGAACTCTTGGTCTAAGGCCATGATATTTGCCAGATGGGTTAAGAGGCAGAAATTAAGTGCAATTAGAATTCCAACTGAATCAGATCTGTACCTCTGAAACAAATAATGCAATATATGTTAAGAAAAAAAAAAAGAAGAAGAAGGTAGCGGGAGGGGAAGAATGAAGCGGGGGAAATCGGAGGGGTGGACGAACCATGAGAGACGATGGACTCTGAAAAACAA
>NC_138371.1:38992442-39054172 GCF_054177405.1 Leptonychotes weddellii
GATGCAATCTTGTAACTGTACCCTGGGACACACAGAAAACCGGATCAAACCAAACACGCTGAGATGCCACACATCTTGCCAATGAAAACCCTGAACAATTTACAGTACAGAATGATCCATCCATATTAAAAAAAAAAAATCTTCCGTAACCATTTATAATTGTCCCTCAATTAAATCAATTTTGTGATGTGAAAGAATACATATATTGAAAAAACACGTTTGGCACTGCACCAACAATCAGCCGAAGCGTTGGCGTCCATCCAGCTAGCATCCACCACTAACACTCGTGGTAATTCTCATTACAGTGCTCATGCACATGAATCAGATGCAGGTGAATTTACAATGTGCCGTGAACTGTCACACTTAAAGCAGCCAGCAGATTGTCTTAAGTGATACAGGATTCATGCCGTTGAGCAGCACGTAACTCTCAGAGTTATTGGACTCCATTCCAGATGCACCTTCCTCTGTACTTTCCCATTTCCATAAACTGATGAGTTTATGTGTGACATTTTAACCTTTGATTTTTTTACTGTTGCTTGATTTTCATTCTAAGTGAATCTTGAAACTTAGATCGGAGGAGGAAACCACATGCAGTCTTTTTCAATGAGATCTGAATTTTTTTTTTTTTTTTTTAGACCAAAGCACCCTTGGTGCAGAGGTAGCATGGGGCCATGTTCCCCGTCGAGGGCTGCCCATTTAACACTTCAAGCTGCAGTCTCTGTAGACATTTGAGCTTTTTCTCTTCCTACTAAGCTTATAATTTCCAGGTGCACTTCAAACAGATTGAGAAAGATAGCCCCTTGACTGCGTGCGTTTTAAGCCTATCCTTCACATAGGATCTAAGCAGCTGCCACATTAAACAGGAAACCCATGGGTCAAAATCCAAACTGAGAGGGAAGAGGTAACAAGCAGACACCTGAGCCAGGGGTAATTTATGATTAAGTTAATGAAATTCTAATTAGCCTTATAAAGCCCTGAAGTATTTCCCGCAATTGCTTGTCACGAAGCCTTTATTCAAGGAAAGTCAGAGTGCGTTAGATGGGGGTCATGTAGCGTATTGTCATATAGATTCATGTTTATATTCTCTCTTTAACAGCCAAGCAAACTCTTAAAGGCAGAAAGGTATTATGAAGTACTGAAGGGAGGAAAAAAAAAAAAAGCAATCTGTTCAGACCCTGGGTGACCCTTGCTCAGGGGACGTCTGGATAATTGTTCAATTTCTTCTGATTTACAAAACAGATTGTTATCAGACTAAATAATGTTTAATAAATCCACCAAAGAGCCCTTCTGGCCTGCTGTCCAGGTCCTTTTAAGAGTGGAATTGTCATTAGAATTAAGAACATCTCAAAATTAAAAACATCTCAGAATTAAAAATAGAATGTTATTAAAAGTAAGAACCCTTACTTAATTAAGCATGACTACTCAAAGCATTGAGCAGTGCCCTCTGCAAAGCAGAGGGAGAGATGAAGATCACTTAGCAAGTTGCCTGTGTGACTGGGAGTAAGTCCCCACTAATCAGGCGTGTGTAGATCAGGCCCACACCAGCAATGGGAAGAGTCGCAGTGTTAATGGAGGTAGCCTGAGCAATCTAGTCTGAAGTGTTATAGCTGGGAAATATATCTCAAGAGAGAGGAAGAGAAAGTACCGTGCTTATTAAAAAAAGAAGACAAGAGTCAAAGATAAGTCCATGTTCAGACTCACTTTCACACTTTTAGATTTAATTAGCTTATTAGGATAAAATCACATTCAAAAGGCAACAGCTTAAAAAATCATTGGAGGCCAACATTCACAATCCTATCCCTCGAATGTGGACCTTCCTTGATTTGATTTACGGACATCCCATTCCTCTTTAATTATCCAAACAGTTTATGCAGGACCTATGCAGGCATGCTGATATGTCGGCCTGCAAAAACTGACCCTTGGGATCTTGGGTTTCATGTCCTTTGCCACTCTGGCCTTTATCCAACTGCTTTCCTTTAGTTCTCTCATTGGAGAAGATTTCCAGGGTTATTGATTCCCTCCAATCTCTTGACTCTTCAGTTCAGTGGTTGTGTTAGGAGTTGATTGGACAGTTAGGTAGTCAGGACCAGGGTCCCCCCAAGAAAATATGGAGTCAGGACAGCTAAAATAAAACAGCACTGACATCCCGTTTTGCAGCTTAGACAGGACTGCACTGATATTCTGCTTTGCAGCTTTTTCAGAAATGACTTCTGGAAAACATCCTTAAAATAAGACAATTAACCACAAAAGCACTTGTCAATATTACGGTCAAGGGGCAGTTAAAACCTAAGCCCCTAGATGTCAGCAAAAAAATACCATCAGCACGTGGACATTAATCTAATAGGTAGACAGATATGTGACCAAAGCCCTGATTGACACGACTCAGCACACCCTGATTGCTTAAGAAAGTTCTGCAAAAGAGCTCATAAAAACCCTTAAACTTAGAAACTCTGTGGGCAACCCGCTCAGGTCCCCCTCCCTCTCCGGGAGCTTTGTACTCTTGCTCAATAAACGTCTTCGTCTGGTCTACCTCTTCATTCTTTGAAGCGCATGACCAAGAACCCAGGCACTAAGGGGACACAAATCCTGTAACAGTTGCAACATGAGTTTGTGGCAGAAGAAGAAATTTTCCCCTGTCCACGGTTCTTCTAAATGGACTAAGAATTAAATCTGCAAGAGACAGATTAACAAGAGAAAATCAGATTTAGTTTCATATGTACAGGGAGTCCATATGGACATGAAATTCCAAAGACAGGTAAAATGAGGTATACATGTTATCCAGAGCTAAGGAGAGGGGTAAGAGTCTGGGGATACAGAGGGGAAGAAGGCCATTAGCAAGAAGATGAACGGGGATGTTTGGAAAACAAAGGTGCCCCGTAGGGCAGATCAGTTTCTTTTTATTTTTTAAATGTCTTCAGTAATTTTATTTATTTTTTTTATCATGTTCAGTTAGCCACTGTATAGTAGTACATCATTAGTTTTTGATACAGTGTTCAGTGATTCATTAGCTGCGTATAACACCCAGTGCTCATCACGACCGGTGCCCTCCTTTATACCCATCACCCAGCTATTCCATCCCCCAGCCCCTCCCCTCTGAAAGAAAGGGGAACCCTCTTACACTGTCGGTGGGAATGCAGATCAGTTTCCTAGGTAAAAAGGAATCTCTATGAATAGCTCTCTTCCTGGTACAGGTTCTCTGTCTAAATTCCTTTTACGCAATTGGGAAGGGAAGGTCAAAGTTTCTTCCTAAGTCTCTAGTCCTTGATTGTTTTCAGTTCAAAATAATCTACATGCCTTTGTGGCCATACTGGGGTGGTCTGCCCTTGGCCCCCAGAAGTTAAACTTGGAAAAAAAAACTTTCATAATGATACCTAGTAATATTTATCTCTCATGTAGCACTGTATAAAACATAATTACTTCTAATAAATTGTTTCATTTAATTCTTTTAAGTATCCTTTGAAGAAAGTACTGCTCATTTTACAGATGGGAACACTGAGGCATAGAGACAGCAACAATTTTTCAGGACTATGTAGTGGGCACAGCATTTAAACCAAGGTCTCTTTGGACATGAAAAAGTCCTTGTACATAATGTCCTCACTGATGCTCCATAAGTCACTATGCTATGTCTTCCTCTCAGTTTTCTATGAATTTGGGATGCCTACTTAACTGTTGAACAATAAATAATTTTTACAAACCCTGCCCTGAAAATATAACTATTGGCCAGTATCCCCATGTGCTTAATATATTTATAACAAGAACAATGACAAATGATGAGAATGCAGACTTGCACAGAAAGGACAAATTGTTCTAAACTGCAGGATGCGTTCATCAGTCAGCATGATTAAACTGTCCCCACTTAAAATAATGCTTTTCATTCCTTCTTAGTCATGCCCACTGTCCCCAACTGTAACCGACATCTGAAAGAGCGCCTCCAGCTTAACAAACTCAGGGTTTCCCTGGAAAAAAAACCTCCTATGAAAATACGTTTCAGAAATCAAAGAAAACACATGCTATTTTTCAGGTCCATGAGTGGTCTATTTTAAGTCATGTGGGCATGTGTTCATCTGTTCTGTCAAAGTCTCTTGAAAAATAAAGAATAAGACTTTAGTAAAAAAAAATATATATATATGTATATATACACACATATATACGTATATATATACACATGCACATATATAGAAGCTGTGGATAAGAGTACTACTTCAACTGTGATTGACAAATTAAAATCATTTTCAATCATTTAAATCTAAATTACATTGTTGCTGTCAGAATAAGTAACCTAGATTGAGGCTAAGGAATTTAGAGCATATTCAAATTGGGATTTTATTTTTGTTAATTTGTTTTTCAGTTCTTTTGTGGAGTGGAGAGGATCCCTGATTAACTACTATGTAACTAATGAAAAACAAAAGACAAAATAAAAAACAAGAAGTCCATTATCCCCAGATAATGTTAAATCCCAACTCCACCATTTCCTTGACAGTTCCCTGAGACATTTTTAGCCTCATTTTACAGATAAAGGGACTCGGAGTTGGACAGGTTAAGCAATTTCTCAAGGATCCTCAGACAGAAAGAACTGAGTAAGGATTTCCACTGTGCCACTCTTGCCTCCTCCTTTGTACCTGCTAGCACTTCTCTCAGGAAAATCATGCCTTCTTCCCACCTCTACCTTTGCCTGGTTAATTCTTACCGGTCTTTCAGAACTCAGCTTAGATGCTATTTTCTACAGGAAGCCTTCCCTGGAACCCATGTCTGGAGTGAGCACCTTCTATATGTGTTCCCATAATACTCTAGGCACAGCACCCCCCTCACCACACTCTGCACTGTATAATACAGTTGCCTATTCTCTTGGGGGACCTCTCCCTCCCATCCCCACACGGACTAAAAGTCAGTGGACTCTGGTTTATTCAGTGTTCCATCCTCGGGATTCCACACAGTGCCTAGCACACCAGAGGTGCTCCAGTGTCTACTTCAGAATAAAAAAATCAATGGTTAAGGGAATGGATGGAGATTCCTCACCCGCATCCCCTGCTGCCCCAGGTTAAGTAGCTTCTCAGCCAGCAGCACACTGCCTCTCAGATCAAGTGTGCGGCAGGCAGTACTGAGCACAAGGCCCAAGGGGAAATCAGCATTCAGTGAGCATTCTCAATAGTGAAATCCAGGTAGAGCACCCAAGGGCCTAAGCCAATTACATCAGAGAAGGGCATAAGCTTTCTCATATTTCAAATCAATTAAGACTTTGTCAATAGCACAGCAGTTTAGTCCTAGTATTGAAAACACAATTATTTCCTCATTATTTAAGTGGAGGGAAAGGATGAGCTGCATGTGGCTCACTTCGCAGAAGTACAACTACAATGCTATTTTAGAAAATGCAATCGAAGTAGATAGGACTAAAAACCACTAAGATGAAACAAATGAAAATGAGCTCTCCTTTTCCTTTTTTTTTTCGAAACCCCAGTGCTTTGCAAGGCTACAGGGGAGAATAAACAAGGAAATAAAATCACTTTCTTTTCCATGAGTAATGCCACCACCGTTAAAGTCTTGTTTGAGAAGATACCCAAAAGTAGTTTAAAAGATAGGTCAGGCAGAGGGAGAGGGAGAGGGAGAAGCAGGTCCCTCGCTGAGCAGGGAGCTCTATGCGGGGCTCGATGCAGGGCTCGATTCCAGGACTCCAGGATCATGACCTGAGCCAAAGGCAGACACTTAACTGACTGAGCCACCCAAGGCGCCCCGTAGAGAAGAAACTCTCATTCTTCAGTCATCTGGGCTTCTCTCTCTCTCTCTTTCTCTCTCTTCCCCCCGCCCCTCCCACATTCCCTTGGGAATATAAAAGGGTAAATCGACTTGCTACCTCTACACGAATGTGCCTATGGTAAGCAGAATAATGTCCTCCCACCCAAAGTTGCCCATGTCCTAATCACTGGAACCAAGAAGAGATTACTTACTTGGCCAAAGGGATTTTCCACTGTGTGGATTTTCTGGGTGGATGCAATGTAATCACAAGGGTCCTTATAAGTAAAAGAGGGTGGCAGGAGAGTAACAGAGAAATATTTGAGGATGCTACAATTCTTGCTTTGACTATGGGGGGAGGGTCCACAAAGGATGCAGACGGCATCTAGAAGCCGGAAAAGGCAAGGAAACAGATGATTCCTCCACAGGCTTCAGAAGGAATGCAGCCCTGCTAGCCCTTGATTTTAGTCTCGTGAGACCCATTTCAGACTTCTGACTTCTAGAGCTGTAAGAGAATAAATTTGTGTTGCTTGAAGCCACTGAGTTTGGGATAGTTTTTACAGCCTTGGGAAACTAATACACCTCCCAAATTTGCTCCATGAACCTGAGCCTCTGACATTAGGCTGTTTGCATCTTCATTCAGTGTGCCCCTGACAATCCTAATACAGCATGTCCAAAGCTAAACTCAGCATCTTCTCCCCAACTAGGGCTCACCTACCAAACTAGCCTACATGGTCTGTTACTCTGCCTTTCTTCCAGGTTGGGGCTAGATACCTGTAATGTTTCCACCTCCTTCTCCCCTCTTTCCAAGCTGTCTCCACTCTTATCAATTCCTCTTGATAAAAGTCTACCAAATAACAATGTTGTCTACCCCTATTGTCATGATTCTAAAAAGGATTCTAGGGGCGCCTGGGCAGCACAGTCAGTTAAACTCCAACTCTTGGTTTCAGCTCAGGTGCTGAATCTCAAGGTCATGATCTCAGGGTTGTGAGATCGAGTCCCAAGTCGGGCTCCACACTCAGTGCAGAGTCTGCTGAAGACTCTCTCTCCCTCTTCCTCTGGCCCTTCCCCCATCCCAACCTCTCTCTCCCTAAAATAAATAAATAAACCTTTTTTTTAAGTAAATAAAAAATTAAAAGCATTTTAATTCCTTAAGAAGTAAATCTTCAATAGAATTTAAGGTGAATTGTATAGGGAAAATGTAGGAATTTATATACTGCATATACTTATAATATATATTACAATATATATTCATTACAGGAATAATGAAAAAAAAAAAAAAAGGCAAGACCGAAAATAATGTGGGAGGAACCCTTAAGGTCTCCCTTATTAACAGTCCCTGACTCAATCAACAGGCAGGAAGAAGGGATTTTCCCATAGGCAATTTATATCAGATAAGCTGATCAAAGAATCTTCCAAATCTGAAAATACATAGTTTTCATGGTTAAAGAAAGTGAGGAGGACTTATAAAGACAGGGAATGAAACAAAGTCCTTCCAAAAGGATTCCCTAAATGCAGTTCTACTTCACCTTGTCTCAAGCTTTTACTTGGGACACAACCATGATTTTCGTAAAGCCCATACCCAGGATGTGACCACGGCACACCTGAGGATTCTCTATCATTCCACAGCATACAGAATCAAGTTCCTGGATCCCAGTCATTCCTTAAGATAAAAGGATTCAGCGGGTAACAGTTGGTTCATGGAAGGGCCAGCTGACCTAGTTAAGATATTTCATCCTGTGAAAGTTGGTGGGAGAATAAAGTATGTCACCAAAAGTTTAGTTAGATATAGAAATTCTCTAAAAAGCCAAACCCTTAGAAACCAATAAAGGAGAACAATTCACTTTCTAATGACAGCTTGTCACTTTCTGAGAGAAATGTCTCTGCTTAGGCGCTCTCAGGACACCAGGTACTGAGTGTGTCCTGACATGTCCTACAACTCTAAGTTACTCAGTTCTGCAATTTAGAAATCTGTATTTGTAGAGACATATATTCTATTGTGATTTTATCATATTTTGTTATTTATGAAAGCCATCAGGATATGTGGCTTCTCAAGACAAATGAAAATAACTGACCATCTCACAAGAGTCAATCTCCAATAGAAGACCACACAATGGGCTCGCCCCAGTCCTTGGAAGCACTATCCAAAGTTACGCTATAGTCACTGGGTCCTGATGAGCATCCCACACTCCCTGAAGGTGGTAACCAAAGCCATGCCACGTTCTGGGCCCCCAAGCCTCATGGAAAAGCCTGGTGAGGACTTGGACTTGCCCACCAGAGCATCAACTCATCCTAGATTAGATTCTAATGTGAGCCCACTTCTCCAGCCAATGGCAATCGACACTTACTGAAGCCAAGCAATGTTCTGAACTTTGATCATGTAAATCATAGCTCAGCTTTATAAATTACCTGTTCGAAAAGCATGGAAACTAATGATTTAATAGTAAAATATTTGCCTTTCTCCACCTTCCCCGCTCTTTCCTTCTTGCTCTTTGTAAGAAGGAATATGAAACACACTAAGACAGGGATCTAGCCATGCTCGTTCCTCTCCTGAGCAGGCAAACTTTAGGTAAGCACAAATTTAAGCAACTTAGTAGGATCGTTATCCAAAATTTCAGTGCTCTGGGGCGCCTGGGTGGCTCAGTCGTTAAGCGTCTGCCTTCGGCTCAGGTCATGATCCCAGGGTCCTGGGATCCAGCCCCGCGTCGGGCTCCTTGCTCAGCGGGAAGCCTGCTTCTCCCTCTCCCACTCCCCCTGCTTGTGTTCCGTCTCTCGCTGTGTCTCTCTCTATCAAATAAATAAAATCTTTAAAAATAAAAATAAAAAAACAAAATTTCAGTGCTCTTATCCCTTCTAAATGGCTATCCAGAAAGTGGTCCATCTCAGCCCAAGATGGGGTGCTCTTCCTGGTTCTGCAAGTAAAACTTCTTCAGTAAATAAAGCCACCAATGAAGAATACTGCTGACATTCTATATATTATATACAGTAACATTTGAAAAATAGGATCCACATTAATTATAGGAATTATAGGAAGAACTCTTCCCTTCTTGTAAGAAAACTGAAACCCAAGAAAATGTTTCATTAACTAAACCCCATTCAGGAGATTTTCTTTCTTGAGAGTATACTTCTGATTGCTTCTATCTCAATCTTAATTTTAATTGTTGAGATTAAAGTCTTTGGAAAAATCAGGACAGTGGAAATTATCATTTCAAAAACATAATGTTCACTTGTAGATGAAATGTCTGAAACTGGGGCAGTGAGTGAGTTTGCTAAGACATAAGAGAAGATGTGCTGCCATCAGGCTGAAGCAGACAGAATACAGAAATCCCCAGGGACTCAACCTGGTGCAATCTTCTGTGGAACTATATCCCCAGGTTTGTAAACAGCCATGTTCAAATGCCCAAGTAAAGAGTTGTAAAAGACATACCCTTAGCTAAACATTCTATAAAAACACGACTCTTGGGGTTGGCCTGTGTACATGGATCATAGAAATTTAAAGAGATATAAATAACTTCAGGTTATACCTCGTGGGGCTGATCCATTTTGTTCAATTTCGGTGAGAAAATGTTATACTCCATTTTATAGGCTTTTTTCCTCTTTGAGGCATAGGACTGCTGAGAATAACTGGTCTTCTTCTTCCTTAATTCCTGACCATTCCTCTCTCCCTGTGGTTTTTGTCCCGTAGTCTATTAATACAGTGTTTCATATTAACTCATTTTTTGATGTTAAAACAATGTCATGTGGCAGCTACATCGTTACTTTTTAAATTAAGGTAATTTGACATCGGGTCTAGTCTATGAATGTAGGGAAATATTCACAGCATCCTTTAGACAATTGCCTTAATTGAAACAAACAAACAAAAACAAGTAAGGCAATTAAAGAAGAAATGCTTGACCTAATCAGATGTCTTGATTTTTTTTTCTACATAAAACATAAAGAGATACTCCTGTATGCCACCGAACCTGACATCACTGCTTGCTTGCATTGCTTTCCCTACCTGGAATTGTGTCCTTCAATTGAGACTAGGCACTAGACAAATACTCTCAGCATAACAGAATCACAGCCTGTCTATGATCATCTACAGGAACTGAGTCTATAACCCACACCAGTAGAAGCAGGAAAAGTAAGACAACATCTTTCCAAATACAATCAAATACATTTGAAATGTCAACTGTTGAGAAAATACTTCATGGTGAGCCAGATGCTTGGCAGGCGTCAAGTCATTCTCCCAGAGTGCGGCGTATAAGTACTTAGAAGAGCCCAGGTAGATGAGTGCTCCTGGAAGACCGGGGTACATTTTCCAAACTTTGCTCCAAAGACCCAGAGTCCCTCTAAGATATTACTGGTGTTTCTTAAAAATTCATTTCAGTAGTCACAGAAGCTCAGGAAACTCTCCCTTTACTAAAGGACTTTGACTTTGCTATGCTAATGTGAGTTGGGACTCTCTGAGAGTGAATCATATTATACAGCCTTCTCCAGACTTATTTGACCAAGGAACTTTTTTGCAGAGTATCTATTAGCATCTCATGGGGTCCCCGGTGCTTCCAGAAACAGAGTTTGGAGACTGTTGCATTTGTATAATGTGACAGAGTCCTTGGAGCCGTGGTTCTCAAATACGCGTGCAAAGCTGGTCATGCTAAAGCAGTCCGGTTAGAAGTCATAGTGCCACCGGGAATACCTGCCAGCCCATGGCATCAGCTCTTTCTGTACAGCGAATCCCAGACTTCCAACAGCCATCAGAAATGGCAGGCTTGAGCCAAGTGACAAACAATTGTATTCTCTAACACCATTCGGGAGCATTTCTCAAGATTCCTTCATGTCCCGTTCCTCGAATTTTATGCAATTGTACATTTTTGGTGCCAGGACTCTCTGGCTGTACATTTAATTTTCGGTTTTGTTTCAGAGCCTTGTCATTTCATCAATCAGAGCTATTCCATCTGCTGAAATGCTGACAAATCCAGCTGCTTTGTCACTTCCAATTAATTCCATTAATGTTTCCATGTTCTGTTTCAATTAGCAGCCTATTCTTTGGACTGTTTGATGACTTGATACTACCTACTGTCTGCAGATTAAAAATCAAATTACAAATTGCTTTGTCCTTGACATTAAAAATCCTTCCTTCTTTACCGAATCATTTCTCTTTAGCACATTTACCCCTCTTAAGTTAAATTACACTCTACCATGCTGTGAAGTAAGGAGTTCAATTGTTATACAAGGAATGGATCCATACTGGGATGTTCATCTTGACATTCACTTAATCCTCGTGCCTTCATTCAGAATTGAATCTTCTTTCATCTAAGTCTTTTCATTGTTGTGAATTTTTTTCAGCACATTAAACACTTATTTGAAATGTTATTTACTTGGCCAAAAACCTCATGCATTTTTTTTTAATTCATCAGACATAATACCTGTATTGTCTGTTGTCTACAGTTCTTGACTTTGAAAACTGTTGAAGAGAACCAGTTGGACAGATTCATCCTTGTTACTGATTATACTACCTCATAAACCCAAGCAATTATGAAGTAGCCATTTGAATGCTACCTTCAAGTAGATCTCATATATCTTCCCTGCCTTTCTCCTCTTTCTTAATGTGAAAATCATTCTGTGCTTACTTATTTTAATTGTATAGAAATGTACAGATTTTTTATTTTTGTAACCAAATGCAGAAATAGCAGAGAATTCTGACTGTCCTTTCCCATGCTTCGTGTCACAACTGACAGCATGGAGCTTTAGTGGCCTAAAGCTATACAGCAACAGTGTTGTGGGTCATATTTTTAACTTTAATGACAATCTGTAATTGCCTGCAGCCTGTCTTAGTTCTGGCCCTGCTGATTTCTTAAGGACCTGTGATAACACAGCTCCAACTTGGCCCTCTAATCTGGCTCGTGCCCTCTTTTTATGTGTTTTCTTATATTTTTTCAGGGTTATCAGGTCTTACAGTAAAGTAGTCAGAATCTACAGCTCTCCCTCCTTCTTCAGGGCATTCCAAGGAATTAGAATTTCCTTCCAGTCTGCAAGCTTTCATCACTGTCTGACTTTTCCTGTGGCTGGAGTGGTGAAGGTTTGAATAGCAGAAGCTTTTGCTTCAAATTGAACTGCCCGGTACCAGCCTTGAAATCCCCTTTAGCTTTAATCTTTTTTAGACATTTGAAATTTTCAAAATACCACTTGTCAGTCTAAGTTCCCTTTTCCTCTAGCATAACTGAATCACATTTGGATTGTACTTAAGAGATGCTGTTATTTCATTCCTCTTAGAAATATTACCTTCATTTAATGTTTGCAATGAACATACATGTGTCCATTTATTCAATAAATAAGGAGTGAATACCAACTATGTATTAAGCACTGTCTTAGATGTTACTAGAATTCAACAGGAAACAAAGACATTGTCACTGTCCTTCCCGAGAAGCTTACAGTCTAGTGGGGGCCTACAGTGGTTAATGAGATAGACATGATTGCTAGAGAGAAAGAGGTGTGGTGGGGGAGGGCTATGATATTACCACTGACCAAAGCATTGCAATAAAGTGAGAGGCAGCATAGCATTGTGGTGAAAAGGATAGACACAAGAGTCAGAATATCTGGTGCAAATCCTGCTCCACCATTTATTAGCTGTGACCTTGGGCAAGTTATTTAACCTCATCATGCCTTATCGGTCTCATCCTTAAGTTGGGGTAATGGTTCTGCCTCAAAGTTTGTTGTGACGATCAAATAAGCTAATACTGTGAAGCATTTAAAACAGTGTCCAGCTCATAAAAAAAGTGCTATAGGAGCACTTGCAAAATTAAAAATAAATTACAGACTGTAGGAAAACACTATGATCTAGGAGATGTATATTGCTCTGCAGGTGGGCCTAAGTTAGTCTGGGAGAAGTCATGGAAGGCTTCTTAGAAGAAGTAGAGATCTGAGGAAGGAGTAGAAATAGCCACTGAAAGAATGAAAGAAAAGGGAACAGAGTGGTACCTCTACAGCTAGAGCCTAAAATGTCCATTAAAGACAACTAAATATATCAAGGTGACAGTTTAGGGACCAAATTGGAAAAATTTGGATTTGAAGTTCCAGAAAGCCAGAGATCAATAAGGTACATAGTAAATAATAATAATAATAATAATAATAATAATAATAATAATGTAGACAATTATAAACATTATCAATAAAACAGAATAAAAAATTCAGAAGATCCTTTAGATGCTTGAAAGAGTAAATACAGAGCCAATAAAAGGAGGTACTGCTACTTCCCTGATTGTAAATTTATGGAGCTAATTTCCCAATGAAGTGACACAGATTCAAAATAAACAGTGGCTTTTTGGAAAGATCTAGGATATTCTGGAAATACATCCCTACTTCTAAAGCTGGCGCCACCTCCCCCAGCCCCACAAAAACAAAACAAAACCAACAAAACCTCTGGGCTAGTTGGAGCAAGGGCTCATTCTTGGGTCACTAACTCTTTCCATCAAGTCTTCTTAGCAGGTTCCAGGAACTGAATACAACTTTGTGGTTTCTGCAAACCACACTACCTACATGAAGATGAATGTGGATGGCTTAAATGCTGCCCTTCCAGTGACTTAAAATAGACTTCAGGTTCTACCCCAGGACATTGCTCTATTTCTATCATGCAGAATCATATGAAATAACCATTTCTATAAGTCAAAAATGACTGAATACCAGCTGTTTCACATGGTTAAACCTAATATATATTATGGGGAATTTTTAGTTTGTTGTGATACTTTTTGCTGAAAGATAAGCCACAAGGGCTGCAAGTGGTTTCTCAAGCTCTCTGTGAACAGTTAAGCAAGGCAGAGCTTCCCACTTCATAGTGAGTTTCTTTAGACACATACTTTAGGTGTTGGAAAATTTGTCTCCTCTTAGAGAGCCAAATATACTTTTTTATAAATCCAATGCATCAGTATCAGTTCTTTTCTCTGAAGCTACCTGGAACAAGTCATCTTTGCCTCCCACCAGAAAGTTCTGGACATCCCATATATTCTCTAGCCTTCCTAGCTGCAAATCATCAGCATATTTGCTTAGGATGTCTCCCATACTTGAAAGTTAAACTGTGAAACAGCACTCTAGATACAGTATTTCAGCTTGTTGAGAGCCATCCTACACAGACACTCAATCTACATGCTCAGGATGTCTCCCATACTTGAACTTTAATCCGTGAAGCAGCACTCTAGATACAGTATTTCAGCTTGTTGAGAGCCATCCTACACAGAGAGACACTCAGTCTACATAGCTTCCTCTGACTCCTTAGCCCTGAGATACTGTGCCCAGATGTGGCAGGTTTACCAAAAAAGACCTATTGTTTCAAGAAAGGCATTATGGTTTTGGCATCATGGTTCTGTGATGACATCGCTGTAAGTCAGTGCCATCATCCAATCATGCAGTTGATGGCATAGTGGTTTGAGAGTAGCCACTGTGGGTGTCACAGCAAACAACAGAAAACAAGACAGAGGGTGGCTAGACGATAAAGATTGAAAAAAAAAAAGATTTTATTTCTTTATTCCTGAGAGACAGAGAGAGAGAGGCAGAGGCAGAAGGAGAAGTAGGCTCCCCGCTGAGCAGGGAGCCCGATGCGGGGCTCGATCCCAGGACCCTGGGATCACGACCTGAGCCGAAGGCAGACACTTAACTGACTGAGCCACCCAGCACCCAACAATAAAGACTTTTTAAATTATTTTACTTAAAAGACCATGGAGGTAGGTGTTTGGGGGGCCTCATAATGTCAGAATATGGGAAGGCATCTCTGAAATTCTCTTGTTTTCCTTTCACTGTCACAAGATGGCAAGCTCCAACAACCTTGACTGTACATGACAGCATCCCAAGGAGAAAGCAAGGGGATGGAGGAGGGAGAGGGAAAACTCATGCTTTTTTACCTGATTGTTGCTTATCAGGAAGGTCAAACTTGCCCAGGTGTCCTTATAGCTTACTGGCCAAAATGGATCACATGCTTATACCCTATACCAGTGTTTCTCCAAGTGTGGTCTTCAGACCAGCAGCATTGGCATCACCTAGAAACTGAAAAATACAAATTCTCAGGGCGCATCCCATACCTAGTAAATCAGAAACCCCAAAGTCAGGGCCTGAGATTCTGGGTTGTAACAAGTTCTCTAGGTGATATCGATTCATGTTAAAGTTTGAGAGCCTCTGTCCCAGTCACTGGCAAAGGAAAACCAGATGCTTTACCAATCATTATTCATCCACTGAAACTGGGCACCTTGGGGCCTGAATTAAAATTGGGCTTCTGATGGCAGAAAGGGAGGAGAGGAGGGCAGAGGTGAGGAGAGGAAGCGGAGAAAAAAATGGGAGGAGGTAGAAGAGGAACAAGAGGGCCCAGATCCTCATGGAAATGGGGATGAGAGGTAGATCTCAACCCAAATTGAGCCTATTGCTTGAGAAGCATATAAAATTATTGACTTTTTTCAGTTTACAGGGAGCCAATACAACTAATAAAAAGCTGGAGGAAATCAGTTTTCTAATGAAAAATAGACTTGATTATTCTACTTCAAATGTAATTTAGGAGTATGATAAGTACTATACCATGCACATTTGCCAAGAAGTGATACACACCGCAAAAATCAGTAGTTAATTAGAACTTCAGTGAAGTGCCAGATTTCATAGGGAGTGTGAGATGGGGTAAGAAATGTCATTTAGCAAAATGAAAATTAATGAGTTTGCATCTCTTCCTACTTTTGAAGAACTGGCTTTATAGCTACAACACAGTACTAGAGAAGGCACAAAGTTTCCTTTCCAATCATCTGCAGCCAGGCTGCCCATATGGTAGCCACTAGGAACATGTGGCTATTGAGCACGTGAAATGTGACTAGTGCTAATTGAGATGTTTTGTAACTAACTACGAAAGACACATTGGATTTCAAAGACCTAGGACAAAAATAAGAATGTAAAATATATCATTAACAATTTTTATACTGACAGCATGTTGAAATGATAATATTATGGTACGTTGGGCTAAATAAAATATATTAAAATTAATTTCACCTTTTTCTCTTTTTCCTTTTCTGTGCAACTATTAGAACATGGAAAATTAAATATGTTGTCTGCATTACATTTCCATTAAGTAGCACTGACAGTTTACGTATTTGATGTAGTAAATCTACTTCAGTCAAACTCATGGAAACTTTTAAATACCAACCAAGCAAGTCAAAAAGAAGTAGGTGGGATATGTGGTTGCCTATGACATAGGGTCTGAGAGATTCTGGTCAGAAAACATTCCCATCCACAAGTTCTTTATTACCTCCAAGAGTTAATGTCTTCCAATTAACCACATTTTCCTTTTTCCTTAAGTATCTTCAGTTACTATGTAAATGTACTTGTGAGAGGACTTGCCTTACATAAACTGATGATGGGAAAAGCCTTTCTGAGATCTTCAATTCCCATTTTTTCCCTTTCCTAAAAAAAATTCATCTGCTCAAGATCAAGTGCAGTCAAGATGTTGACCCAGTCCTGGGCCCTCACTTCTCTCACTTCTTTTCACTTACAAATAAATAAATAAACAAATAGCTGGATGGATGGATGGATGGATAGATAGATAGATAGATAGATAGATAGATAGATAGATAGATCGTACTTCTCACCCATCACAAATATTACAATGGTGCATTTCCTGGGGTGGCATTCAGGGGATATCTAACAGTGAATTAATTTGGTATTGGTGCTGAGAAAGTGAATATTCAGTGAATGAGTAAGAAATTATTTCCCAAGTTAAAGTTACTCAGGTGGTTTTTTGCTTCCAACAAAATTGAAGGAAGAATCAAATCCAGTTTTTCACTGATATTTTTAAATCGCTAAGTACTTTATTTTTTGCATACAATTGAGAAGTTAAAAAAATTGAGTGACATCGTCATAACAATATTCTTTCTAATACCAATATCTTTACATGAACAAGGTTTGTCAGCATTTTCATCTATTAAACTGACAAATGGGGTTTTATTGGTGCTGAATCCTGTTTCATTTTATCACTAAGTGTTACACAGTAAAGAATACTGAGCTGACTTTTTTAAAGCTCCATACATCACATTAAAAAATTCATTTCTAATAAAATGATATTTTTATGTTTAATAATTATCAAAATTTGTAATATATTTATGTCAACTCCAGGCTAATAGTACTTTTAAAAGGTAGTTCAGCAGGACGGAGGGTAATTTTAACTTAGAGCCTTATTCAAATTTTTTTAAATTTAAATTTCCATTGACACTATTTTCTTGTTGCAGAGAAACATGATGAAGTAATCAGTAAACCTAAACTTCCATGAGAAAAATACAATGGAAATCAGAGTTTAAGGAAGCAAAGGAAAAATTTAAGATTTCCAACTGCTAAAAGAAGGCTTGTTCATCTGTTTCTTAAATGGATAATGGTAAACAGGTATCAAAGCCCACAGTCTTTGGTTTCATTGGATTCATGTAATAATTTATTGCCTTTATTTTTAAAAAAATCATTATATGTTTAAAAAAAAGAAGAAGAAGAAGATAGTAAGAAGGGAAAAATGAAGGGGGGGAATTGGAGGGGGAGACAAACCATGAGAGACTATGGACTCTGAGAAACAAACTGAGGGTTCTAGAAGGGAGGGGGGTGGGGGGATGGGTTAGCCTGGTGATGGGTATTAAGGAGGGCACGTATTGAATGGAGCACTGGGTGTTATACGCAAACAGTGAATCATGGAACACTACATCAAAAACTAATGATGTAATGTATGGTGATTAACATAATATAAATAAAATTTTAAAAAATCAATATTTGTAATATGTAGAAAATTATATTATTTGAAGCTACTATTTAGACTTATGTTGAGGGGCACCTGAGTGGCGCAGTTGGTTAAGCATCCAACTCTTGCTTTTGGCTCAGGTTGTAATCTCAGGGTCCTGAGATAAAGCCCCTTACTGGGCTCCACAGTGAGTGGGGAGTCTACTTGAGATTCTCCCTCTCCCTCTCCCTTTGCCCCTCCTCCTGCTTGCTCTCTCTCTCTCTCTCAAGCAAATAAATAAATCTTTAAAAAAAACAAATCAACTTATGTTGAAACACTTTGGATGTCAACTTTAAAATGTGCTAAGTGAAACAGAATTTTTCAAAATTTTGTTTGAGCACATAAGGGAGAAAGTTTGAAGACCACTTGGTTCTCAATAGTGCCTGCCTCAAAGCCGTAAATGCCCAGACTCCACCCAGGAAAAATTAAGTCAGAATCTCCGGGAGCATCCACCCTGCCCTGCCTACCCTTGTGATAGTCACATGAGCCAGAGTTGAGAACCACAGTCATGGGGTGAATTAACTTTTCCTCTCAACTTCCTCTAGGACAGAAAGGGTCTGGAAAAACACATGGGGCAGGTATAGAACAAGAAAAGGAGAGAACTGAAAGAGGAGAAAGAAGCAGAGGTGAAAAAAGCAGGAAACAAAAAGCACTGAAAACCAACCCATTGCATCCCAATTTTGCCAAAGGATAATCCCGCCTCTAACCAATAATGATTCCGTTGTTACCAATGACTCTTGGAAAGTACATTCGTCTTTTTTATTTTTTGTATTATTGTACTATTTGACAAAGTAGATGTTTAATAAAAGTCATCTGGATGAATTCTTATTTATCTGATAATGAAACATCTTTTTTTTAAATTTTACTTTATTATGTTATGTTTTATCTAATGAATATTGATTCTTACCAGTTTTATGCCAGTTGCTCCTCCACAGTCTTCTCAATATTCAGTCCCAGAAAAAAGGGCCTCATCCCTGTTTGAGGTTTAATGCTACAAACACCAGGGACTTGGGAATAGACACTGTTCTCTAGCTGTTAAAAAATGCTTGCTACTTTGCTATGGCATATTTCCTTTTAGAAGCCCTCTGTGGTGCTTCTTGCACATCCAGTTTCATCCATCCTCTTTTTTTTTTTTTAAGCCACCTTGTAAGTGGTAAATTCCATAACTCCTTTGTTCTGACATCACTGGATTCTGACTCTCCATAGGTAATTGGTATTATTATTTTGATGCCTCTGTGGTTGACACTTGTGGCAATTTCTTTAAATAGTAGCTCACCTGTGGATACTGAATTATTCTACACAATCTTCAAAGGCTGTCAGAAGGTACCCTCTTGAAATTTTATCATTTCATGAACAAATGGGAAATCCTTGGTAAAGTCATGGGTTTCTTTATATTTATTATTTTGGAAGCCATTCCCAATCTGACTAGCTACAGTACACATTTGCTAGAATGTCTTCTTTCAGTTCATATAAGCACAGTGCTGAAGACAGCAGCCAAATTATTTCCTCACTAGAGGAAAACAATTTATTGTTGAGTACATTTTATTGATTTCATACAAAATTTTTCAAGTCGAGAAAAAAGTAGGATTCCCTAAAAACAGACAATATATTCCTCCTCATCACCACAATCCCCAGCTAGAGAAATGCTTTAGAGAAATGCCTTAAATGCTTTACACTCAGCTGCATGGACTTGTCATATTGCAGGCACCCCAAATCATTAAGCAAAATCTCTGAGGCTTAACTGACACTTTTATCCCTTATCTGACAAATTTGGCAGGAGCCAATGTGTTCACTAACCCCTAACTCTTCCTTTGGAGCCCTTCCTCTTTTCTATGAATGGCTCCTTCATTGGAGGCTCCTCAAAAATTTTCATCAACCACGATAATTTGGGGATAATCTCAAGCTCTTGGCTTTGTCCAGCTTTTGTTTCTGAAGACTAACATTTTATGCTGGACTTCATCAATAAGAGAGAAACTAAAGAGAAGTGGCAAATTGTTGAATGGTTTTTAAGGAACCCGAGTTTGATAGGTAACTGTGACGCCAGGCCCCTCCCTTCTATTTTCTGCATTCTCTACATCAAAATGTTGCCATATCTACTTGAGTTCATCTCTTTGTTCTACTCCCACAGCTGCTGCCCCCTTGGTCCAGGCTCTGCACCCCCCACCCCACCCTAGAGTTTTGTGACAACTGCTGACAGATATCTTTGCCCTGGGCTTTTGCTTCTCTCTAATTTGATCTCCATACCCTTGTTTATGTTATCTTCAGAAAGGACAGCTCTGATCATAGACTTCCTCTTTCACAAAGCTTTAAAGGCTCCTCACTGCACACAGAACCAAACCCAAACTTCCTCACTTGCCTTTTAAAACCGTGCACGCTTACCAGAGTCAACATTTATGAAGGGCCTCATTTTCCAAGCACTCATGTAAATACCAAGGTTATAAAAAGTAACAAGAATATTAGGCATCTGTTGCTATTAAAAGATAAAAAAGAATAAAATATGGTTCTCACCAGAAGTTCTCTTCTACCTGGGAGAGGCTTGTTCTACTCTACTCTTAACTCCCACACACATTTCCACCTGTTTGCCGCCCACACACGATTGGCAGAAATCCCCTTCAGCCATTAAGGACGATCCATAATCCCTAAAGACACACAACACTCTGCTACCTCTGCACCTTCACTCATTTGGTCCTCTTCATCTGGAAGGCTTCTCCCCCCACATCCTTCCTGGGGGCACCCATCATGCCAGCTCTCCTCAAATTCTAAGTATTCTATAGGGCTCTCTCAGAGCTCCTCAGCCAGATTAACATCCCTCCATTTCCTCACTGTGTATTTAGTGACATTAAACATATATCATAATATGCTGTATTACTGCTTACGTAGGGAGTCTTCTCCACTAAATTTGGAAGACCTTAAAGGCACAGATTTTATCTTTTTTTTCCTTTATGTCTCCCAAGGTACCCAGAGCCTTATGCATAGATAATCCCCAACAAATATTTGATAATCTGCAGTAAATGCTTCAGCATGGGACCTTGAGAAAGTGGTACTTGATGTATTGCTTCTTTTTGTTGAAATTCCATGTCATTTTACCCATGTCATATTAAGATTTAGCTTCAAGTACCCACTAAAGTTTTTTATAGCTCCTTTAACCAGATTGCAAGGCAATTCTTTTTTAGCCAGCAACATAATGTGGGAAAAGAAAGACAATGTTCCTTTTCTCTAATGCGTTCTGCAATCACAGATTTCCTTGGCTATGCCTTTCTCTCATGATCCTTGATCCAAATGATGACGCTGTAACTATGGTAGACACTGAGCCACAAAGCAGCCACAATTCTAAATATTGGTTGGCAATAAATAAATAAATAAATAAATAAATAAATAAATAAATAAAGTCCTCATTAAATACTTGCTAATTAAATGGCTTGGGTAAATTCTAGTTTTATGAACTGTTACCATCTTCTACTTTGGATAGAGGTGTTGTTCTAGGGCTCCATAACACAGAAGCCATACCTATGTAATGATGACAAAATAGTCATCAGTTAAGTTTTTATTTTTTAAAGATTTTATTTATTTATTTGAGAGAGAGAAAGAGCACGAGCAGGGGAAAGGGCAGAGGGAGGGGGGAGAGAATGAAGCAGACTCCCCTGTTTAGCATAGAGCCCAGTGAGGGGCTTGGTCCCAGAACACTGAGATCATGACCTGAGCTGAAGTCAGATGCTTAACTAACTGAGCCACCCAGGTGCCCCTTAATTAAGTTTTTAAAAAATCAGTTATCAATCCGGGGGGAGGGGGAATCAATCAAAGTTGTTTTTCTTATCTCATATAGACTGTATGTTTGGCTAAGTTTGATTTTCTGCTCTTTACCTCAGTATTTTGTTATCATGTACATAGGAAACATTTTTGGAGGGGGTTACCTATAGGATAAAAAGGTACCATATGAAACTCTGATGGGTATAAGAAAGATCAGCTAAGATCTTCAGCCTTCAAAATTACTCAGTATTTGGGAAGATAAGATCAATACATGAAAAAAAGTTAATTCGTTGTTGTCAAATATTTTAACAATGCAAAGAGGCCACAAAAGAGTATCTGACTGATTGATTTCTAAACATTATCCATTATAAGACTCAGTTAATGGAAAGGTCACTAAGAATTGGAGTGGCCCAGCAGTGTGGGCCAGAAGGCCAATGAGAAGCCCAGTTTAACTGAAGAAGAAATTTTAATTGGGCTACTAATCTTAAAAAGTTGAAAATAAGCTTTTAGCTATAATTCTTGACGTCACTATCACTTCAAGATTGCATAACCCCTTCCATTTATGAGTGTCTGCAAGGACATGCAGGTAGGGTCTGTAAGCAGAAAGGAAAACAGTCATACTGTCATATAATCACAAACACTCCTGGGGTACCAATAATGGTATGCACAATGTTTCTTTGCTTTTCCCATCCCGTTGCCATCAGACCGCACCATCAGCCTCACTGAGCCTCCTTTTACTCTTCTACCTCCTCTTCCTGTTCAGCCTCTCCGACAACACTCACAGGCTTTTCTTCTGCTTTTTCCTCCCCACTGGGTGTCCAATTTCAAAGTACTGAGTTTAGTTACTACCTTCATCATAGATGAGCAAGAGCAGAGGCTTCTTAAGGGGCTGCTGGAGGAGACTTCACTTCAGAAGTTACAAAGTATGCCCCTCCCCGCCCCACCATGCTGGAAACAAACCTACATATACATTTCACTTTGGCCTGCGCAGTGTATTAATTTCTTTTAATTAATTTTTACCATTTTTAAAATTAAGGAATTTCCAGATTCTTCCCTTCAAAGAACTAGAATATCCACAATGCCACAACTGAGGAATAACAGCTCACTTTTAGATGGAGATAAGCTTTCAGTTTTCCCCATTCCTCAAAGCTCCCCACTAGTTACATTTTCTGTGATCTTATAAACATTTTTGTTGGGCTTTCTTGCTCTACTAGAGCATCTGGGAGACCAACAAAACTTTAGTTTGTTATTATCAACCACTTTTCATAGTATAATATAGACTCATTATGCTAAAAAAAATCTGTGTCTCTGTTCTGTCTTTCTGAAGATGTTCCCAAGATCTGAATCCATGACAATTATAAAGTGGATGGCTTTTTAGGACCTACTTATTTGTCAAATCAGTAGGGTACCACAGAAACAGTTATTATATAATGTACTGATCAATCACTAATGTGTGTTAAAAAAAAATGTATCTTCCACAGGAAACAATAAAGCTTAGACACTGGAAAAATCTAAATCCATAAATAATTTTACTCTTCTTTCTCCCTCCAGAATAAATTTCAAATTCTCCGACTGGGAGAATGCAGAGCCCTGCACTCCGTGACTCCCTGTCTTTCCAGAATGAGCTCGCATCTCCCTGCTACCACCCCAGGCTGAGGCAGCATTGTCTGTTGCCTGTTTGCTGCAATAAACTCCAGGAGTTTTCCCTAATTTCCATCTTGACCCTCCATACCCCAAAGCCCTTCTCCACACAGCAGCCTTAGTGTTCTTTCTCAAATGGAATTCTGTCATCACTCTTTTGCCTGAAACCCTCAATGGTGTTCCATTGCATTTGGCATAAAACCCAAAATAGTGGCCATTATCTTTAAGATCCTATGACATCGGGCCTGTGTCTCTGACCTTGACTGGTATCATTCTCACCACTGGTCAGGACCCTTCAGTCACACTGGCCTTTTTGTTCATCAGACAAGCCTGGTTTATCAATACCCTTGCAGTTCCTTCTCCCTAGGCCTTCAGAAGACTTTTTAGTATTCTGATCTCATATCAAATTTCCCCCCTTCAGAGAAGTCTTCACTGTCCCACCCTCTCTAAAGTAACTTATCCTCCCCCACACTGTCACTTGTCATTTTATTATTTTATGTTTATTTGTAGCATCTCTCCTGTTAGATTATCTTATTTGCTTACTTAGATATTATCTGTTTCTACCCACTAGGGTGCATGTTCCATTGAGCTTGGGCACCTCGTTGGCTTGTTCAGCTTTTATCTGCAGGGCCTAGAGCAGCCCTGAGGCACTGGATAATATGTTTTTTCCCTAAAAACCTACCCTTTCCCATCTCTCCACATTTACCTTTGCCAATCTCCCTTACTGTCTAAATTCTACCTATCCTTCAATATCCAACTCAAATATCATTTGAGTTGCTGTTTCTTTTCTCCAAATCTTTATGGGATTCCCCTCATCTTTTTGGTAACGGTATGCCATTTACGGAATTGTCATATATTCTAGGTATCCTTATGTCATCTTATCCCTTCCACAAAACAGTTAGCTCCTTAAGGAACAGAACCATATTTCATCTATTTTTGTACCTCTAGTACCTAGGACAGTGCTTTGCCTTACACGAAGTAGACACCCAATACAAGTTTTATAATAAATAAGTTGAATGAATAAATAATGTATCTATGAGTTCCTACCACCAAAAACATACTATGAGAAATGAAAAAGAAACCCAATCGTCAAGTTCCTTTTCAAGCAAATGGGCACTCCTCAGCATTTTCTTGGAAGATTGAGAGCATAAATAATTCCCTTCAGATTTTTCTATCACTGACTTTAGTCACCTTATTTATAATTTTGAGTGCTTAGAAGCCAGCAAGCTTTGGGTTCTAGTTCCAAAAAAGAAATCCTTAAAAAAAAAATTAGCAAATGACTCATTGAAATGTCATTTAAAAAAATAAAAAATAAGTAAAAAACTCACAGAGCTGTCTCAGTGGATAGAGCCAATAGCAACTCACTGAACTAAAATCAACTGAGCTATATTGAAGTAGTTAGTCAAAGATCTTCATTTTATCTTGGCACAGGAACAAAAATATGGAACGCAATATCCAGATGGTAAGTAAACAACATTACTGCCATTTTCAAGCAAGAAAAGTATGATTTGGTTTTTACAAAACAAGGGAAATATTGGGGAGGAGGGAAACTCTATAGACAACTTTGACCTCAAACCATTACCCACATGTTACAGAAAACATAAAGTATTGGATCAATCTCTAACACTGAATTCATCATTTAATAATAACAACTACTAAATTACAAAGTGGGGTGCCTGGCTGGCTCAGTGGGTAGAAACTATGATTCTTGATCTCAGGGTTGTCTGTTCGAGCCCCACAATGGGAGTAGAGATTACTTAAAAATAAAATCTTAAAAGAAAAAAACAAAAAAATTGAAAAAATAAATTACAAAGTACTTCATATGTACTTCATATGAGCAGTTCTTCCTACTTCAAGGGCAGTTCTAAGCCCTTTTTACATATGCCAACTCATTCAATCAGTACAGCCTTATGAGTATTATTACTATTATTATGTTAGTATTATCATCATATGCTATATCATGAGATAGGTATTGTCACAGTACCATCATCTCTGGTTAGTGGATGAAGAAATGAGGCACAGAAAGACTCAGCCCTTGCCCAAGGTCACCCAGCTGGCTAGCGGTGGCTCTGGGATGTGAGTCCAGTCAACCTGGCTCCAGAGTACATGCCCCTAACAATTTCACTGTCCTTCCTCTCTAGGTTGTTCTTTAATTTTTCCAAAATATCCTATTCATCTAAAGCAAACCAAACTCTTTTGATAGGATAATGGATTTGCTAAATCAATAAAAGAAAGTTGTCTGTAGAAAATGTCTTTCCCTTCTGATTCACGACCCCATTGGAACTACCTTGGGCAGCCCATCTCAGCACCATGATTCACCTGAGAACATCCCAGGACCAGGGGAACAGCATATATGCCTCAGGTTTCCCCACAATTTTACTCTGACCAACTTTCCAGCAGCATAGGAAGAATCTGTGAATGAATCTGCACAGAGTCCAGTGAAATCATTCCCTTCTGCGGGGCCTTTTTCCAGAATGGAGAGCAAAATTATAAGCCTAATAAGAAAGGTTTTTAGAGAAAAAACATAATGTTGTGTCTAAGAGAAACTACATTTCTATCGGAAGAAAGAATGTTTCTTTGGCAACTAGAGAGAGACGCTGGCTTCGGCATGGTGAGTCTTTAGCCTTTCAACAGAGGGGCAGCCATAAAGACAAGGCCATGGGCTTCAGAGGCGGTTTCGTACAAAAGAACTCTATCAGACCAGCTTAGGGGGCTCCTGCAGACTTTTTCTAGGTCCCATCTCTTTCTTCCTTGCCAGCCCTTCTCCATTTTCATCTAGACACCCACACACACTCTGATCTTTGGACTGGCCTCCCGCGGGGTGACCCCATTTCCAAGCACCCTGGCTTTGCTTCTAACTTCAATCCCCCAGCTCCTCGCCTGCCTCCCTCCTCTTCAGCGTAAGCAAGGGCAAGGTCTTTTAAATCACACTTGACAGGTACATCTTTATCTTCTTCTCTTCGATCAGAAACAAAAAAATGGTTTTCTACTTTGTTTCTCCCAGGGTTTTCTACTCCTTCTCTCTTTAAAAAGAAGAAGAAGAACGAGAAGAAGAAAAGAAAAAAGGAAAGGAAAGGAAAGGAAAGGAAAGGAAAGGAAAGGAAAGGAAAGGAAAGGAAGAAAAAGAAAACACTATGTAACTTATTTTCTTGTAAAGTTTTCAGCCACATGTAAATCACCACTCCAAGAAATATTTTCTTAAACTTAAGAGTTTAACAAAATGTAAGTGGCTGCCTTGAACTTTAGATTAAATTTTATTACTCTGAGAGAAGTATGCAAATTCCAAGTAACAACTCAAGAGAAAAGAAAAATGAAAGAAGCCAGTATTTTGTCCATTATTCCAAAGAAGCGCATATCAAAGTCACTTTGATTTATAAACTTCAAAGACACCCAGATTCCATTTATTGAAGGTCTAAACAGCAATATTGATAAAACCATCCAGTTATTCTTTAGAACAGATTAAAACCCTGGATTTTAACTACCCTACACCTTCCTTCATATTTGTCATCAATTGTCAAGTGCTCTTGTATATTATATGCTAACTAATATGAATAGTACTTTATTCTTTATCACTGACTTGAACATAGGATTTTGAGACTAGGCTGCATCTAGTTTAATTTATCCAAACTTCTGCTAACATAACCATATTTGGCCATTTTAGTGAATGTACTTAGGTCAGTAGGGCTAACATTTTTCAGAGAAAGACTACAGTTTACTCCTGTACTTAAACCCCTTTCTCTAACTTCTGTTTGCCTTTCCCTGCACACCTTTAAGCATCATCGAATGTTTATACTAAACAAGAAATTTCCTAGCATTACTGTTATTAACTTTACTAGCATTAATGTTATTGTTCACATAACCCTGTTTCCCTTCTTTCAAGCAGCACATGTTTCTCTTTTTGCTGCCCAAGTAATCCAACACACTATTGTATACCTACTGGCTTCAATTCCCATATGCCACCTCCCATTTTCATTGTAGCTTACACACCTGGAATTTCTCCTCCAACAATCTTCAAAACCATGTTGTGGCTCCTGAGGCCTCTGTCCTCTGCCCTTCTCTATCTACAGCTGACTTTTTGACAGATTCTTCCAAGTCCATCGTTCTGGTCAAACCTCTATATCCCCTCATCCTCTGCATGCTAGTTTCATATTTCCAGCCAACTGCAGTCACCCTCTGAGAGGATGTTCAGCCATGCCCTCAAACTCAAGAAGTCCAAAATTCCATACATACATTATATTTCTTCTAAAATAGAATCCCTTTATGGCCAGCCAGTCTCCAAAATTGAAGAATCAATCCTGAGAGATGTTTTCAATCCTTCCCTGTCTTTCTCTGATTTTCCATCCATCATCTCACAGAACTACTCTTTCATTCTGTAGTCCATTAGCCACTAAATTCACACCCTTAGCACCGTGTATATGAACAACTTAAATTCCTCCCTGATTGCCAGAGCCAGGTCTCTCCCTTTCAATCCAGCCTGAATACTACTGCCAACCTAGGCATGCAGAAAGAATGCTTTCACTGGGCACTTCCTATTCAAGAACCTTCAAGGGCTCCCTATCGTTTATTGCACTAAGGCACTAACTCTGCTGGCTTGTGAAGACTCTCCATAAGCCTGACATGCTCTGGCGATTATGGACCCACTCTCTCCTCATCCACACTCTACACTCTCATCTCCATTAGGCTCTTCCACACTGCACTCCAAATTAGTGATGTTTATTGCTGACCCTTTCACGTTTCCCTTCTTTCAGACCCAGATTAACTTCTACCTTTTTAGAAAGTCTTCTCTGTTTATTCCAGATCCTGACTGTGATCTTTCTTCTTTGAATGACTACTACAAAT
Organism: Leptonychotes weddellii; assembly: GCF_054177405.1. Lineage (NCBI taxonomy): Eukaryota > Metazoa > Chordata > Mammalia > Carnivora > Phocidae > Leptonychotes > Leptonychotes weddellii. The sequence continues at coordinate 39,020,155 of NC_138371.1, forward strand.
GACTACTACATTTTGGCAACAAAATGCTCAAAAGCGTCACAGCTCCTCTTGCATGTTCTGTCTTGCCCTCTCCCCGCCCCTGCCGCTCCCCCCCCCCCACCCCTGCCTCCGGACAGTGCTCCGCAAGTAGCACTCACGGCAGACACTGCACAAATAGCTTATAACCAAGGAATGTGTTAATCAGCACAGATTGTCTTTCCAAGACAGTGGATGCTGGGAGGCCTCGAGAGTAAAACTGTCCACAGAGTAACTTTTTCCTAGCTCTACAACCACTAATACCCAATGATAGCCATTCAAAATAAAGTCTGTTTTTGCATTCATGGTCCTCCCTGATCCTGACTATACCAGCCTTCCAAGCTGAGATCTCCACCTAACCCTGCTCCTGTCCTTTACCTTAGCCATTCTGCTCTAAACAGTGTTCCTATTATTCCCTTTGAAACGAGTTAGCTACTCAAAGCTGGGGCACCTAGGTGGCTCAGTCGTTAAGCGTCTGCCTTCGGCTCAGGTCATGATCCCAGGGTCCTGGGATCGAGCCCCGCATCGGGCTCCCTGCTCCGTGGGAGGCCTGCTTCTCCCTCTCCCACTCCCCCTGCTTGTGTTCCCTCTCTTGCTGTGTCTCTCTCAAATAAATAAATAAAATCTTAAAAAAAAAAAGAAAGAAATAGTAAAGCTAAAAACAAATATGGCCAAATTAGTAAACAGAATCATATTAAAACTGTAAATAAAATCCAAGAGCTGGTTCTTTGGGGGGGGAAATTATAACCAATCTAAAAAGTTTATTCCATATGTCAGTAAATATAAGAAGGAGAGAGAGAATATAAAAACAGATGAGGGGATTTTTACAGTTATTTTAATGTATTATGTTTAATTCTATTCCAGCCCTCTTCAGCCAGTTTTCAGGAGAGAATTAAGCTCTAAGGCATCCAATGCATGTAATAAATTCACTTCCTTCCTATGCATCTGGAATGGTAGACGTTACGTGCCACCTTGGGAGGACTGAAAACAGTCATTCAAACCAATCTTTGGAAGCTCAGTTCATTGAGATCTCAATCAAAGGACAATTCTGTGAAAATCTATAAGTTACTGGAAATGATGTATGTAGAAGAAACCCGATTAGAAGAAATCACAAAAGATATTGAACAACTTAAGAAGAAAATGACCTCCAAAATGACCCAGAGCAGCTAGTTTGATGGGTGAGTTCTTTTAAATCCCCATGCAACGTATGCTTCAGAAAATAGAAAAAAAGTATAAACATCAGAAGTATTTTAGAAAGCCATATGTTGCCAAAATCTGATAAAGGAAAATATTAAAACTGCAGCCTTGTGTCATTTGTAAATATAGATTCAATAATCCTAATAAACAACCCATCTAGTCAGCTAAATTCTATAGTATATCGTGAAGAATGTCCAATAAGCAAAATAGGGTATATCCTAGAAACACAAATTGAGTTTATTATTCAGAAAGCAATTCATCTAATATATTAATTCAGTAGATCCAATTAGAAAAAATGAAAACTCAAAAATTTAAATCCATGTTTTAACCTACGAAGAGAATATTTCCTTAACATGAAAAGGAAAGCCATTCTCAAGCTAATAGCTAGAGCCATATTAAATGTGAACCACTTGAGACATTAAGGTTTAAAGTGTGAATAAAATGAAGACACATCGTAACAATCAACACAGATCTGGAAGTTCTGGCCAATACTTTAAAAATTTGAAACCAAAAAAAGGCAAACTTTTAAGATATAGGAGATAAAATCACCAGCATTTGTATGGGATACAATTATATACATAAAAAAACCAAAGAGAATCAACTGAAAAAGTCATAATTAGTAAAGTTCAGTAAAGCTGAAGATATGTATACAAAAACAGAGAGCTTTCCAAGACATCAGCTAAAATTAGTAAACACTGTGGGAAAACATTCCAATTCCCATGGTAACAAAACATACAAAATGCCTAAAACTAATCTTATTGAATAACATCTGAGATTGTATCAATAAATCTACAAAACTTTCTATCAATACATCTTTTTAAATTTTTATAAATATAAAAATACCATGTTCTTCTCTGATAAGAACTTATGGACGCCATTAAAAGGATGCCTTTCTTTCCAAATTAATTTACAGATTCATTGCAAACTTCAAATTCAAATACCCATGAATTTTTTAGCTTGTCTAAATGATTCTAAGGTTCATCTAGAAAAATGACATGTTAAGACCAGCTTTAAACAAAATGTTAACAAAAAGAGTAATGAATGAGTACTTGGCTTACTAGATATAAAAACTTTTATGAAACTACAATAATTTAGATGGTGTGGTAATAGCACGGGACTTGACAGTTTAATGAAACAGTCAAGATAGCCCTGAAATAGGACTAAAAATATATAAAAACTTAATGAAGAATGATAAATGAAAAATCACATACCATAAAAATGCTTGGAGGTAACATTGGTGAATATAAAACTGATTTAAAAGCAATGGAATATATCACCAAGGAAAAGATACACAGATTTGACTGCATAATCTTTAAAATTTGTATAGCACTGAAATAAAGTTTATCTAATATAACATCAATAATATTTTAAAAGTTAAGAACAAAACTCTATCAGAAAATACTTTAAAAATATTTACAAGCAAACTGCACCCTGGGAAAAATATTTGTAACATATATGACAAGTTAAGAACTTTATTGTATAAAAGAGAATTTACATCTCAATAAGAAAAATAAGAGCACACTGTGTATTCATTTCCTGCTGCTGTAACAGACCCCTACAAACGTAGTGGCTTAAAACAATCCAAATTCATTTTCTTATATTTCTGGAGGTCGGAAGTCCAAAGTCAGTTTCACTGGACTGAAGTCAAGATGTCCTAAGAGCAGGTTCCTTCTGGGTTCTGGAAGACAACCCTTTCCTGTCTTTTCCAGCTCTTAGAGGCCACCTGCATCCCTTGTCTCTCAGCCCTTTCCTCCACTTTCAAAGCCTGCAATGTAGTATGTTCAAGTTTCTCTTCTCACTGACCTCTGATTCCACCAACACATCTGCTTCAACTCCAATCCTTCTGTCTCCCACCTGGATAATCCAAAAGAATCTCCCCATCTCAACGTCCTTAATTTAATCTCTTCTGCAAAATCCCTTTTGCCACGTGAGATAACATAGTCATACATTTTAGAAATTAGGTTATGGACATCCTTGGCAGGCCATTATCAGTGTACCACACACGAATAGAAAAATAGATAAAGAAGCAGAGACAATACGCAGAATTTTAAAAAATGGCCACTAAGCACGTGAAACACATATTCAATCTCACTAGAATCCTTTTTTTTTTTTTTTAAGATTTTTATTTATTTGACAGAGAGAGAGTGAGAAAGAGAACACAAGCAGTGGTCCCTGTAGGCAGAGGCTGAGGGAGAAGCAGGCTCCCCACTGAGCAAGGAGCCAGACATGGGGCTTGATCCCAGGACCCCCCGGATCATGACCTGATTTGAAGGGAGACACTTAACCAACTGAGCCACCCAAGCGCCCCTCGATCTCACTAGAATTCTAACTGAAAAATAAAAGAATAGTGAGAGATTTCTTTTGCCTAACAAATTGACAGAGACTTTTCTAAAATGTGAGTACATGAATCTAGTGCGAGTACAGTTTCTGAACCATTGTAGACAATAATTAGGTGATATGTGTGAGGAGCCTTAGAATGTTCATGTCATTTAATCCAATAACTTTATTTCTTGAAATCTGTCTTAAGAACTTACTGAGGTAGGCATTTGAAATGTATAATAAGGCTATTACTTGCAGTATTTTGAAAGAGTAATAAATTAGAAACTATTGTCCAACAATAAGGCATGGTTAAATAAATTATGATAAAGCTATAGGATTGAATATTACGCAGCCATAAATTAAATCGTAGAAGATTTTTAATAATATCCAGGATATTCTCACACTATACTGCTGAGAACAAAAACAGAATACAAAACTGGGTATATTACAAAATATATGCAAAAGAGGAGGCTAATAATGGTTAACTCAGAGTCATAGGATTATAGGCTCTTCTTATTTTCTTTATTATACTTTATTTTAATAATAAATATTATTACTGTTATAATCATAAAAAAAGATAATTTAAAATTCCAAAGTGAAGGATGACAGATGTTGGACATTGAGCCTCAGAATTCTAAGCAGGATGGAAAATAGAGTGCTATACGCCCCCAAATGGCAGCTCCCACACATCAACCGGAGACCAGCCATGCACATTATTCCTTTCAGAAACAAAGCCAGCCAGCACCATGTGCAAATCAGTATCTCACAGTTATGCACCCCTGCCAGCAGAGAGTAACACAGAACAAGTTCGAGCACAGAACTCCAGACCCTGAGTAGAAATGGGTTTTTGTCCCTGCATTTGGGCCTACGCAAGGATCATGGGCATATTGCAGAGCCTCCAGAGTCAGAGGGAAGAATTAAGCAATATGAGTTTTAATTAGATTCTAACATAGGAGGAAGGACCTAATTGGAATTGCTGAAGATTGCATCCGATAAACACATCAGACACAGCACAGTTCACAATGCACCTTTTTTCACTTGGCCAAAAAAAAAAAAATTTAAATTTTGCTATAGGCTTCTAGAAGGAATACTTATTTCAAAGTGTGAGTTAGGGCTACCTGATGCTAACTTTGTCGATAAACTAATAGAAAGTTAGCTTTATGACAGCAAGGATATTTTGTTCATTGCTATGTGTCTGGTGCTTAAAACAGCACCTGATAGCCAAGAGGTACTCAACAAATAATTGTTTTTTGTTTTTGTTTCTGTTTTTAAGTAGGCTCCATGCCCAGTGTGGAACCCAATGTGGGGCTTGAACTCACGACCCTGAGATCAAGACCTGAGCTGAGGTGAAGAGTTGGATGCTTAACTGACTGAGCCACCTGGGCGTCCCTCAATAGACGATTGTTAAATTGTTTGGACCAGTAGAATTACTATATTCTACCTTCAGGTTCAATAGCTTATCACTTTCACAGGATTTGAACTCCCAAACCAGAGCCAGTATTGGGGAATTAATACATCCTATACACATCTTATACAGGGGTATTACTTTAAGGGAAATCCTATCTTAAATCTGGAAAGGAACTTACACGTCTTCAAATTCAGGCCGTTCCATTTAACACAGAGAACAAATTCCTCAGAGTCTAATGTAAGTCGTCCAAGGACACACCTCTGACAGCAGAACCAAAGTGGAGGGGTCTTTCTTCTCCCTTGCCCACACTGAATGCAAGCATTGGATGCTGCCATGTGGGTGATTTCGCAAGTGGAAGCACGTTCCATTGGGCCAGCTCCATGGCTCCTACCTCTCTTCTCACAAAATATGACCACCCACCATATTAACCCCCACTGTCTAAAACCAGCCCCTGCCATTTGTACATTATTAACTCTAAAACTTAATATGGGTGACATGACTTCTCTCAAGACTACTGGCAGAGATCCTTTCTCAAATCAGTTGCCAAGTGATTTTGAACTCGGCTCAAGGAACGTCATGTCTGAGCACACTGAATACTGCAAGCCCAATAGACTTCCTGCTCCTTGTAATTGTGTTGTTCATCCCTGAAGTCTCTGTATTTGACATTTTGCCATTGTCGGCTCATTAAATAAATTACTTATTAAAATAAAAGAGCATCCCTGCAGTAAGTGCCTGGCCTGCTGACATCCAGCTGAAGAATGATATGCAGGGGTTTTAGGCTTTGTCTGATTGTCCCGAGTCAGCTTGGCAGAAGCCACCATCCCCTGAGCAGCCCCTGCAGAGGCTGGGGACACACAGAACCAAGGTATGGCATGCACGGCAAGGCCGTCTGTGTTTACAGAGAAGGGAGATACTTTTACAACCTGGGGGCCAAAGACAGGCTGTTATGCCATTGCAAGCCGCTTATTCTTAGTAAAAATCTGGGATTTATGGATTACATTTTTTATATTCAATAAAAAGAGCTAGGCAGATAGACTGCTGGGGTCACTCAAAAAGATGTTGACAGTAGCCCACCAGAGGCAGACACAGAGACAACACCATCGTAAGCAAACCTCCAGGCAAGAGAAAGACTTGAATTCTCTCACCTCTCACCCCAAAACTTTTTTTCCAAAACTAAAATTCAAGCAGTCAACATAATACATGAAAGATGAGATCCCCCCTCAGCCTCCCTCCAGGATTTTGCCTGTTCCCCCGGAATGTGAAGCAGCAAATGTAGATTTCTGTGATTCTCTGCAAGGAAAATTGGAGAAGATAAGGTCTTAGCTGAGCTGGGAATATGATAAATATTTTCATGGACTGCTGAGTCTCACTAATTGGATACTTTAATGAAACTTGAGCTTTCTCTTCCTAACTTCTAACACCCCTTTAACCCTTAACAACTGGTCCAGGCAATCTTTTAAACAAAAGAATGTGTGATCCTGGAGAATCTTTTCTTTTTATTTTCAAATGGATGCCCCTGTGGTAATTGATAATAGCTCCCAATAGAGGAAGGATCACTGTTTTGTCCTGCTGCCTTCAGAACTGCTAATGAAGAGAACTTTTTTTCCAGTATTTACCCTCAGTTAATTACCATTAATTGAACATTAAGTCCTAAGGAAACGCCCACTAGAACTTTCACACTTCTCCGGCACCATCCTCATCCTACTAATTCTTCTGCTAACATACTAGGTGGAAAGATGTCTCTTCCCATTGTACCTAAACAAATCAGTGTACGGGGAAGTGATTTATCATTCATGAAAAGCAATCAGATTGCTTGGGGCTGACAGCTGTTCCCAAAATGCAGCTGAGAAGACCTTTGGCAAAGTGTAAAATTTGGAACAAAATCATATTACTGTACTTCAGCTGGCAACAAAAGAGGCTGATAGTGAGCCTAATAAACAAAATACCATGCAACCCAAAATGTATTAGCTAGTCTACATTTATGGACAAAAATGGTTATTTTTCCCATTGTTCCTAAGTTACTTTCAATCACACAAAACACCTAATAAAAGTAAAATATTCTTTTTGGGGTTTTTTTCCTCTTTTTTTGTAGGATTTAGACACATTTTTGGTATGTGTCTAAATCCTACAAAGACTATTTTTTTCACACAATTCATTATGGGAAATGAACCAGAAAAAAAATGCTGAAACGTGTACAGAGGTTAAAGAGGGACACAGCTTTTACTAGAAAAGGAAGAATTCCAGTATATTCTGGCCTCTGAGCCATAATTCATTTCATTTCCCATGTTGAGAATTCTTTCCCATATCTGCTTCTCTAAGATCTGTCTTTTCGATCAAAATACACATCCTCATCAAACCTCCAAAATGCTATAATTTTTTTTTTGTTTTATTTATTTGTCAGAGAGAGAGAGAGCACGCACAAGCAGGGGGAGATGTAGGCAGAGGGAGAAGCAGGCTCCCCACTGAGCAAGGAGCCCGATGCGGGACTCGATCCCAGGACGCCGGGATCTTGACCTGAGTCCAAGGCAGAGGCTTAACCGACTGAGCCACCCAGGCATCCCACAAAATGCTCCAGTTCTTAGATGATTTTCCCAACTGTTTTGACCTTCAGTGGTCTCACCTTCCCTTGAACCCTTGTGACATTTCTTTCAGCTGTCCCCTCTCTGCTCTCCTTCCCTAACTTCTTTCATTCCCAGCCCACACCCCCCATTCAACAGCATTGAACCCCTTGCCCTATCCAAAGCACAATGTGCTCTTTTTATACTCTGTGTTTCCCTAAACATTAATTCTTTGGCAAGGAAATGTCCTTCACCCTTTCTTGCTGACCAATCATATTCAGTCTTTGAGATCTCCTCAAATGTCCATTTCTTCCTTCATTTAACAAACATTGAATGAACAGCTATGATGATTCTTGCTCTAAACTAGTAGCTAGTGGTAAAGACATGAAAAAGACAATCTCCACCCTAAAGATACCCACAGATTCTTACCTTCTTCTAAAAGTCACTGTGTCATGTGGCCTCTGTCACTAGCCTCCCCATCTGTCACTCATCCCTTATGTCCTTGAGCTCTAGCCACAGCTTTCTCTCAGGTTCTCAAACTCCCCATGCTCCTTCCAAACTCAGGACTTTATACATCCCATTTGTTCCTGTCAGGCACTCATCTTTGACCAGCTAATGCCTGCTCTGCTTTATACCTCAGCCCCCACATCCCTTTCTCAGGGACATCTTCTTCAAGTCTTTTGAAAGGCCCAATTCTCTTATAAATATTCATAGTATTTTTACAGCCCTGTATGTCTTCTGCAAAACCATGATAGCAGTCCTAGTTTTACAATTGTTGATTTGCTTCTTTGTTTAATGCTTGCTTCTTCCACAAGGCTGTAAGCTGCATTTAGTACAAACTTTGTGGTACTTTACCAGTAAATCCTCAGGAACTGTAACGGGTCTATACATGTTAACATTCAATAGATACTTCTGGAATAAATGACCAAAAAAGTGGATGCGTGAAATGAAAAATCCAGTTGGTAGGAGAACGACAAAGCCCTTTATCATGCAACAGAATGCATGATGGAGGGAGTCTTGCATGATACATGACCCCTGAGGAGGGTCAGATCTACAAGGAGGCCATTGATCATTTTCATGAAAACAATTTCTACTGGCCATCAGACAGGGAAGTGAGATTGAAATCAAGGGGTGAACAGCAAATGAGGCAGTGGACACAGTAAGTGAGGAATCTCCTTTCAAGAAGTTTAGTTGTAGGGTGGCCACAGGAAAGATCTAGAATGAAGAGGATGATTGTTTTTTAATGAGAAACTGAAAAAAGATGTTATGTGCTGAATAGAGAAGAGTTAGAGAGATGAAGAGATTGGATAATTAGCAAATCTAGGTTCCTGAAGATCTGGAGGGAATCAGAATTGGAATAGAGGTAAGAGGAACATCCTTAGCAGGAACAGGGACCTCTTTTTTATTAGGTAGGAGAGAGGGATGTTAAAATGTATAGGAATGCAGCATTCATTCCACAAACATTTATCGGGCACCTACAGGTAAGGGGAATAAAGTATGTCTGTGGAAGAAATGGAAAAGGATTCTAGATAGGGTAACCCCTATTGAGATGACAATTGAACAAAGACAGAAGACCAGAAATTGATGGTGTTGCATACTAACGGTTTCTAAGTTTCCTTTGGGAGGCAAAGAAAGTTATCTACTGACAGAGGAGCTGAGGCTGGCTTGAGAAGAATAGTAAAAGTTTCTATCAGCTGCTGTTGCGGATAGAAGAGGGAACTTATGTGGGATGTGTAAAAGAATTTCTGGAAGCACTGAAGATTGGAGAACAGAGTTTGAGGTCCATGTATTTGTATTTGCCCTGGCACCATTCCCATCCCATGGTCCAGTCCTAAGAGCCAAAAGGGCAAAAAGGTGAACTGATCCAAAGAGAGGACAAAAATCCCAAGAAACTGGTGGAAGCATGATTCTTGTGAGTGATACCAAAAACAGAACAGATGTACTTAGTAAAATGGAGACAACCTTGCTTCCACAAAATCTCCCAAAGAGCTAGTCACTCTGTCCTGTGCTTCCATAGCAAGTTCCCCATATTTTATAAAATGCAGTGTTAATTATGTGGCACTAGAGTATGTTTATGGGTAAGAACATCTTACTTTCCTTTGGATCTTCCCCACGGCTTTGCCTAATGCCTGATCAAGAGCAATCACTTAGTAGGCATTCATTGACTTAATTAATTACATAATACATATTCATGCTTTGCTACCTTTTATAATTATTTATCTTTCCATGTCTATCATCTATTTTCTCTACTTTATTATGTGGGGCAAGAGCAGGAATCATGCCTGTACTTTTTTGTTTACCTGGAAGTGTGCCCCAGAAATAGAAGAAAGTCAGTAATTTTTTGTTATTGCTATTGAAGGGAAAAAAATGATTAAGATAGTAAAGCAAGGTCAATTTCTGGATTTCTCACTCCCTGAAGCAGTCATAAACTTATAGTTGAGTAATTGTAAAATTTTGAGACTAGAGCAGAAAAAATTATGTAATCAGAAGAACTGCAGTGACAAGTGTTGAAAAAGATGACTCCTTGTGTCTGCAACATCACCAAATACTTCTAGAAAATTATTTCCCAGGATAGAACCATCCCCAGGGTTAGGAAGGACATTTTACAAAACTATCACAGCTTGATGGAACTACCTTTCGGAACAATGATTCTTCAGTCATGGTATGAATATCCTCAGGAGAACCAAAGCTGATTCTGCAGATATGAGGAGCCCCAGGGTAATAAGCATGGTGCATTTCTAAATATGACTAAGTGTCAAATTAAAACATATTAAAATAGAAAGAACTGCAAATACGCTACGAGATAAAATGTAAATTTTAATGATAAATATGGACCTAATTTGGGTTCTCCTCCGAGACCCAGTACATGATATCAGGATCAGAGCTGGCGGGGTAGGAGGGGATATTCACATCCCTTAGCTATTCCAGCATTTGACTAGGTGAATTTAGGAAGTACTGCCTCACTGTTACCCAGCTCCTTGCTGATTTCATGAAACATCAAACAACTTCTTAAGTCACTTGAATTTTTAATGGACCTTACCACCAGAGAAAGTGCCTTTCTCACTCCCAGGCCATGTACATCCCTTTTGATAAATCCATGAATTGTCCTCCAGGTACAACCCAATCTTATGTGATCCTTGACAGGCAGCACCAGTCAAATAAACACCCAAAAACATTCGTCTTAAAAAAAAAAAAAAAAGTTATTTCCATTTACTTGGATTCCCCCAAAGCTTTAACTAAATGTTCATTTTATTGACCCAATGTAGATCCAGTCCTACAACCACAAATTCACCACACTGGAAAAGAATGGCTAGATTTCACACTTTAGCATAAATACCACAAGGGTATTGACCCAAGTTTTTAGTAGGTTTTTTCTCTCCTTTGACTCATTGATTTTCTACTTCTGTGTTTATGGTCTTATAGTAAATGTGTCCTCTACTGTAATCTTAAATTGTACTTAGCAGCAGGTATTTATAAACGATGAATTAAAATAGAAATGGAGGGGTGCCTGGGTGGCTCAGATGGTTAGGCGTCTGCCTTCAGCTCAGGTCCATGATCTCCAGGTCCTGAGATTGAGCCCCACATCGGGAGGGGAGCCTGCTTCTCCCTCTCCCACTGCCTCTCCCCCTGCTTGTGTGCTCTGTCTCTCTCTCTCTCAAATGAATAAATAAAATCTTTAAAATAGAAATGGAAAAGGTGGATCTTTGGGTGGCAAATAAAAGGAACATGGACAGTTCTCTTCCTTCTCACAAATCCGTGCCACCCAAACCATCCACCGCTACCTTCAAAATTCTCCCATCCACAACCCCCAGGAGAAGCACATGTTCTAAAGTGGCTTTACCCATTCGGAGAAAAATGTGTAAAGAAAACATAAAATAAAGAGAGATTTATACTGTTATTTTTATGCAGTGCTCCACCAAAACCCAGAAGTAAAGAATAAAGGATACCTGGGTATAACTTCTTAGAAACTTAAAATTAATTTACTATGTTTACTCTCAGACTCCTGCTTTCTCCCTAAAATATATACATCATTAAAATTCAATATTCAAACATACATGTGGATTTTATCAAAGTAAATTAAATTTAGATGAGCTTGCATTTATGTTTCATTAATCCATTTATGTATTTATTATTTGATCATCAGAAGATTAGCTAATGATTTCTAAAGATTGGACTGCACAAGTAGGCTATTTATAAATCTCATAAAGTTTTTTCTTACTATCTTGATTATTTGAATGTTAGTCATTTTAATCAAATTACCTTATTCAATGCCAAATGAGCCATTTTTATGGAAAGAGCTGAAATGTATTTAAAGGAAACCACAATAAACTTAAAAATTATTCTCATTGGTCTTAATATGGAAACAATTTAAAGCCAATTTGGTGCTGGTTTAGATGTTTTTCAATCAGCAGGATAAACTAAATTATTCAACAACAAATACCCAGAAAGCTTTTCCTCTATACAATTACCTAAGTTAAGCAATCAAGGCACACAGTCCCAGAGAAGGATCTCCTATCCAATTTACACAAAGATCTGGTTTCAGAAAAGCCACTTCTTTCTTGCTTTTTCTCCCTCAAAAGCTCACAGCAGATTTTTCAAGGATATTCACTGCCAACTGCCTTTCTGTAAAGTACATATCTTCACGGAGTACTTACTAGTATTTTTCCTCCATTATCTTTCCCTATTTCAGGTGTGCCTAGCGGACTTTACCACCGAAGAAGGTATCCTTCTTCCTGGATAAGCACAACCTAACCCTAATAGCTGCCCCAAGAGTCCAGCAAAAGCCCACAGTGTTCCCAAAGTGCCTGTGTGTGTTCAGAGTATTTTGAGTAACAATCTTCAGCTTCGATTCTCTACTCTCTACACGGCACCAAATAAAAAGAGACAGGTAGAAAGCACCCATTTAAGCTAACCTTTTCTATGTAATTTCGCTTGAATTATTTCGAATTGGATTTCTATTTTAGCGTGCATTTGCATATTTATTATTGGGCCCAGAAGTCAAGTTTTGAAGCTGCCTCTGAACTCCCTTTACTCGTCATAAAGGAAAGAGGAAAATAAAATTAGATTTTGACACAGATGAATTTATTTGCGTTTATTAAAGCATCATCTGAAATGGATGCAAAAGATTCCTCAAATTAGGAATTATATGTCGAACATAAAGCCTATTTACGGGTAATATGTGCAATGTGCTATAATTTAAATCCACTCAGCCTGTTCTGTCCCAGCCTACACTAGCAGGCCCTTGTCAGTAGCGTCCTAAAACACCAGGACAGACAGGAAATGTGGCTGTCCTCCCCCTTTCCTCTGCATGGCAAAGACTGGATATGGACACTTTCAGGGGGGTCCAAGAGATGTGCAGAGTGTCCAATGGAGAAACTTAGTGAGACAGAAGAGGAGAAAAAAAAAACAAGCTTTCTTCATCTTTCCCCATTTCTCCTTCCCTATACAACACACATATCTACATAGTATGCCTTGTACTTAACGGGGGTGAATAATAAATGTCAAATTAGCAAAATAAGCAGCAAAGTAAAAGCCTCAGACTCAGGTACGAGGGGCCCCAACTTTAGAGGATACATGCTTAAGAGGGAGGGGTCCCACTATGGCACTCCCCTAGCTGCACCCCTTCTCTTGGGGCAAGGAGACATGCCCAAAAGAAACCTGTACCCATTCTCTACCCTGACCATGCTCTGGGATTGGAAGACTTTAAAATCCCCTGCCTAAATAACCTTAAGCCTCTTCCAGTGCCCACCTATGCCTCCTCCCAGGGCCCCCATCCCCAGGCTAACCAGAATGGTATACATACTTCCAGGGTGGCCAAGAAGCAGCTGGTCAGCAGGGGCAAGGGGATGGCCTAGGGCAGAGTCCCACAAATTTTATAACCCACATGTATGTGAGGCCCTTCCAAGAGCTGGAGGAGCCAGAGGTGGGGAAAGGCAAGGAGGGAGCCGGGTACAGGGTACCAGGAGTAGACTTGCCCAGAACCACCGGATTCTAGCTCCAAACTCCTCAGAAAAACCCACTGGAATTCTAAATTTGAATACTTCTTTATCAATCCAAGAGTATATTTGTCAAAGGACAGAAACTGCTTGAGCAGTTTGTAGGCTTGCTTTATAGTTTTTAAATACTTAGACATAGAGTACATAGACCTCCACTTCACTTTTACCCAAGGCGCCGAAAATGTTAGAGGCAGGTTTCCAGAGAAGAGGGAAAGAAAAATGTGGGAAGAAGAATGGGGGAGAAAAGGAGAGAAAGAAGTAACAGTGAACGGCTTAGGAGGAGGCCAGGATGAGGGGGTTTATCTTGATACATTGTACTCAGTACCCTGTAAAATGCCAGGAATCTTTCAGCTGTTCGATATAAATTCATTGAGTGAACAAATAATCAGTCATTCAGTAATGAAGAAACCAGGCTAACTTTGCCGCAGACACAGTTAGGACCAAACTGGGCATCACAAAGATTTCCAATATGACCTGCCAACTACTTATTCAGGCACCTGATCCCAACCTCAAGCATAAAAAAGACAAACTCGGTAACAGATCTATTGTGCATATGGAACTCTCCTGATAGATGGACAAACCCCCTCACCAGAGGATGAGTTGACCCCCAGGGAAACATCGCCTCATCTTGGGTTTCAGGCAGACCAAATGATCAAAACTAGCAGGAAGGCCAGTTTCAGGACTTCTGAAATTGCACCTATGTGAGATGAAAACTTTAAACTCGGCAGTAACGATGGAGCCAAAGAGGCAGGGTTCGGATGTAAGAATATTTCAAAGGAAAATCAATTTGGTCACTGAACGTGGTTAGTAACATTATTCATTCATATTTACTTGCTTAGATGTTTAAAAATTCTATTTTTGTACACAATTGAGTAAGAAATCATGCTAATGTTTCTCTCCTCCCATCTTCTGTACCCACCTCCATTTATCTACACAGTGGCTCACAATCCTCGTTCTCAACCTAGAATCACTTGGAGGTATTTTTAAAATATCAGCGCCTGGGCCCCACATGTAAAAATTCTGAATTAACTGGGACTAGGGTCTGGGCATCGGTAGTTTTGAGAATTATTCCACAATATTCTAACGTGTAACCTAGGATGGGAACTATTGAGCCACAGGGAGTAGAGCTATTTGGTTCATTAACCTGACAACAATATCTAGAAGGGAATGAAGATCCTCTAAGGAGGTGACCTGCAAAGTCCCAATCTAAGGAGATGGTCATTATTATACCATAGTTCAGTTTCCAAATACATCTCCTTGCTTTCATCATTGAAATTTATTCTGTGTTTGAATGACTCACTTCCAAATTTTTCAAAATCACTATTTCATATTTTAATTTTCCAGAATAGTAACTATCCCTTCATATTTAGATTCACCTGAGTATTTAATGGTATTCTCAATTCTTTGAGCCATATTCATAGTAAGAATGCTTATTAAGTATTGGATAATACCACTCTTCTCTGCAGATCTCAAACTTCAAGAAGCGTAAGAAGCCCCAGGGTGTTTGGTTAAATCACATTCCAAGCTCCACCCAGAGTTCCCATTCAATGAATCTGCAAAGGGACTTAGCGGTTTGCATGTTTAACAAGTTCTTCAGATGATTCTGCTATCGGTGATTAGCAGGCAACCCTTCAGAGAAATAGTGCTCTTGGGCTACCCGGGTCTATACATAATCATTAGACAAGGAAGATTTCTTCTCTTTATACCACACCTTCGTATTCTGTAAAACAACAACACAATTCTTCCATCAGTCATAGGAAATTCATTACAAACAGATTTCCTTTGCTCTTGTAATGTTAGAGGATACCGTCTTCTTCAGGTTCTGTAGTATACTCAAGTCAACTCTTATGAAATCTTGGTGAATTGACGAACCTTATACGAAATCCTTGAGCTGATTTCTTACCCCATTATTATTCTCTAATACGGGGCACACAATACAGTATATTACCAAATAATTAAGGATAATCACACATATGCCACGCAACTCAGCTTACATTAATATCTTGACAGTCACGCAGGATTCCACTGTCATTTCCTGATCTTTGGGGGCTTTTCCTTGATTATAGAGGCTAATAAGATCGGTAAGGTGCCATTTGATTTTTTTTTTTTTTTTTTTTTTTTTGCGTACGTTCCACCATGGAGCCCAACATGGGGCTTGAACTCTCAACCCTGAGATCAAGACCTGAACTAAGATCAAGAGTCAGGGGCTTAACCGACCTGACCGAGCCACCTAGACACCCCCCACTTGACCTTCTTAAAGTATATAGGTTGTTTCCCAACTTGTTGGTTCTTTTAAATTGTTGCTACTTAATTGTTTGATTATTGTTTCCACTTGCTTCCCAGGTATCAGTGGACCTGCAATCTTGCAGAGAATTGTCCTTCAAGAGTTCTCAGAAGCCAGGTCTGGCAGCTGTGCAATGACATCTGCAATTGTCACATATGCCATAGGTCCAAGGAGTGCTTCGTTATTTTTTTCATTTACTCCGAACAATCCTCTAAGAGAGGCGATATTATTTCCATTTCACAGGTATGGAGAGCAAGGTTCAGAGGCCTTGTTTTCCCAAGGTCACTTCATTAGTAAGTTGAGACTAGAACCCAGGTGTTCCGAATATTCATCCAATTCTCCTCCCACTGCTACACTGCCAATCATCTGGCTCTGCTAGTGCAACTGGACCCAGACATTCCAGGTACTCTTTAATTACTTCTTTCCCAGACCTAGGTGGCCTGCCAATCTCCGCTCACAGCTGAGACTCGTGTTAGCCAAGTGTTCACATCTGACCATTTAGATTAAAGGCAGAAATGAAGACTACATTAAAAGCTTGTGCCATTTCACTGTCTTCTAGCATCACCTTTCCTTTCCCATCTATCAAGGGATACCATGTGTTTTCCTGGCCATCTTCTTGTGTCTATTATTTTCATCATCTTTAAGTATTAGAATTGGCCACCACTATGTGGTTGGCACCATCCTAGGTGCTACTGTGGTCACCCAACAAAATGACAGTCTGAGTGCCAAACTCACACTGGCAGCAGCTGATAAACAGGAGGGTAAGGAGATGTGGGCAGGAGGAGCGGGGCCAAAATTAATTCAAATGTGTGTGTGCTTTGACAAGGACCAGGTGCAGAATGGATGCGTGAGAGGCAGAGGTAGGGGATTCTGCCCTCTCAGCCCCCAGTGCCTGGCTGCCACCCTGTAGCATCCCTAGGAGTGGAGACGGAGACTCACAGATGTGGTTCCCACCTGGGCTGCTGATCAACACACCACAGTGGCTGCTGGGACGGGCGCCTGCTTGGGGCTTCTGGAAAAGAAGAAAAGCTCTTTTTGGCGCACCTTGGATACCTCGGAATCAGTCTTCCCCCAGCTTCACCTACCACCCTTCCTCTTTACAATCACATGTATTCATTTTAACCATGTTGGACTGTATTTCATGTTCAGTTGTTGAAGTTCATTTCTAACAAGGCCTTACCATTGGAAAAGAATTACAATTTTAGCCAATAAAACTACTTACTTGATGAATCGTTATTGTGAAATACGTGGAAGTCACTGTCCTTGGGGCTGAAGGAACAGAGACGACCAGACACCGATGTTTCCTGCCCTCATGGAGCTGACATTCTAGCCATCTTGGAATTCTATTGTTTACAGAGAAACTTTCACATAACCGTGAAGTTCATTCCCCATCAGTGTAGAGTGTGGAATCATATGTCTAGTGAAGTGGAATTTTTACTTTAATATTCTAAAGCTCAGGTCCCAAGACAGTCTGTATTAATCGGTTTTGGGGGTAAACCTAAGCACTGATATATTTAAAAACTCCCCCAGATAACTGAATATGTCACAGGGACTGAGAAGCAGCTCTGTTCCAGCATTTCCTAACCACCCCCCTGGATCCTAAGAATCCTGATTAAACCTAGGCCCCAGACCCACTCTATTAGAATAAGCGGGCTGGGAGGTTGTATTTTTAATAAGCATTGCAATAATGTTTATAATCAGACCAATTTGGGAAATACTGATTGTTGTCCAAAATAAAATTTATTAATTAAAATGTGAATGAATCTATCATAAATTCTATAAGTTTTATTTAAAAATTTGTAATCAGTTTTTCATTATTAATGAGCCAGAATTTGCCTTTCTTATAAATATCATGCCATTGTTTTATGAAATGTCAGAATGAAGTAGAATTAAAATAAATATGGCCTTATATGTTCTTGGCCTTTAAAAAAACAAACAAAAAATGGACTTTGTCCTGGCATTTACACAATTACAAATCAGTTTGTTAAAATATGTTTGGATTGAGAACATCTGATTTCTTGTTCACAAACTAACCTAAACATTTCTTGTTAAATGAAATTTAGTCATGACTTAAAATATTTGAAGAAAAGCAGTCATCCAGAAAATTAAGGTCAACCAAAAACAGATGGCATCTATGAAATAGGGTGTTGAATTCTCTGTTATGCCAAGTAAAAAAATAAAACAAAATCTGTGTTAAAAGATAGTCCTTCTGAAATTTGTATGTCTTATCTCAGGATGCATATACATATGTTTTAATAACCCAGACTTTTTAAATAGTAGCAGACCTTTCATGTTTCTTTCCAAGACTTCTGTTATTTGAAAATAAATTTCCAGGAAGCTTGGTTTTTGGAGGAAATACATTTTTATGTCACAAATCAGTTAGGTCTTCTCAGGGCCCATTACATATACTACATTTCCATTTACATCCATTAGAAAGAAAACATCTTTTTGCTTTCTTACTGTACCCTTTTAAAGAATTTTATTTTCAGCCTAGTGCCACTTTTGGAGAGAAACTTTTCCCAGTTATGATGCACAGGGGGAAAAGCATCTTTTGGAGTCTCAGGTGACTAACCTGTCTAGACCCCCCAGAAGATGGTAGGGAGAAAAAAATGACCCTGGCAAGGGAACCAAATGGTTTTTGGTGAAGACAAAAATAACAGAACCTATTCTAGGGCAGTGAACACAAAGAAGCAAATGGTCGCTGTTGTAGAGCTTTTTCATCACTCATTTCCACTACATCTTTCTATCTTTCAGATATAATGAGCAACCCAGATTTTTCCATTTACGAATGGAGAAAACCTCTTTCTAGGGCACTGGAATGTGAAAGGCATGAATAAAGATGAAGAAATGGGCATTTTCATTTTGATTG
The DNA here is from genome assembly GCF_054177405.1 of Leptonychotes weddellii. NCBI lineage: Eukaryota > Metazoa > Chordata > Mammalia > Carnivora > Phocidae > Leptonychotes > Leptonychotes weddellii. Next base: position 39,038,801 of record NC_138371.1, read on the forward strand.
GAGATAAGTAGTTTAAAAAATGATAATAGGATTGAAATGTATTTAATAAAAAATTATGCTGTGAATAATAAATCAGGTATTGTAATTCTGACATTAAATCATTTTCTAGAGTATCTCAGTTTTTCAGTAGCATATGAGTTCAAAACTAAGAACTAGAAAATACATTAGACTTTTTTTTATCATGAAGGGCATTTTTTTCTTCCTTGTAGAAAAAAGAAAAGGCAAAACCATGCCCTAAATTAATATTTATGGATAATGTAGTGTATAGTTTTAAAATTAAATATATTGTGAAAGGCTTTACAAATATTAATTCATTAATCATGACTAGATTCTTTTGTAGAATATAGCAAAAATGCTATTAAAGTAGTCATATCCTTGTCCTGCCATCTAAATGGCTTTTCCTGTACCAGGCTCTATTGTGAAGAGCTGTATATTTCATGATTATTCAGGTTCCTAGGAAGAATTTGGTCTTTTTCTGACTAATGATACCATTTGTTCCAAACATCTGATTTCCAAGTTACAGAATAAATGATTCACAGTATGGATTTATTCCAACATAACTTGCTCTCAAACCACATTTTCTGACATCTCACTGAAATCTAATGATGTGAAAAGTTATTCACGTTATGTTGTTAAATAAAATAATTTATCAAGTAACTACATGGTACCGAAATGTATAAATATATACCTATAGCCCCAGCTATCAATATGTCTGAAAGGAATTAGAGTTGATTCACACTTTTTTCCACAATTAACATGGCTTCCTATTGTAATTTAAATGTTTTTATTTTGTTTTATTTTACTTATGGTATATGGCCAGGAATAGCCTTAGTCAGTGTGATAAGAGATAAAGTACTTGTCAAGATTATAACACTTAATATTTAAATAAACTCTTAAACAGAAAGTATCAAGACCACAACACTAGAGTTAGGCTTGTCATTAGAATTTCCAAACTCCTGATTAAGTCTTTTTTTTTTTAAGATTTTATTTATTTATTTGAGAGAGAGACAGAGATAGCGACAGAGAGCACGAGCCGGAAGGAGAGGGAGAAGCAGATTCCCCACTGAGCAGGGAGCCCAAGGTGGGGCTTGATCCCAAGACCCCGGGACCATGAACTGAGCGGAAGGCAGACGCTTAACCGGCTGAGCCACCCAGGCACCCCAACTCTTTTATCATCTATTCAGCCAACAGCTCAGCTCCTGTCTCCTTACAAACATTCAAGACTACCCAGTGCCCTTCTGGATGTGCGCTGGATATCTGGGAGCACCCAAGATTTCCCACAACATGAGCAAATCAAACCTGGATCCCACCCTCAAGGAGTATAGAAGAAAAGAGAAGCCATATTCACAAATAACAACCATTAAAACAATATAGGATAAGCTCCTTAAAGGGAATAACACCATGGTGTTACAAAATTTTAACACCTCTCATTGCCCACGCTTTCCCCCTTGGATAACTTCATTGTCTCTTCCTTTGCACCTCTGATCTCTGCTGGCTGTTTGCCTCGATTGTGATAACCTTTCTGGTTTTGTTCTGCTCTTTCCCTTTCATATCAACAAATTCCTGTCTTTCCTTTTGCAAAATAAACATGCACATTTCCTGTCCCATTGTCTTATTCCTTTCCAACATGGCTTGGAACTGCCCTCCTAAATGTAGGCATCTACATAGAGCTGCATTCAACAGTTTCCCTCTGTGCTCATGCCCCAGCCCAGAGTCAGGCCAAGACTTCTCCCTTGGAAGAGTCAGTCAGGACACTACCTCCTGAATAGCTTCTGGCACTTCTCATTACTTTCCCCAGGAACTGCATACAGCAAAGCTTGTGAAACGGTCAGCGGAAACAGTGTCAGGAATGGAATAAAGGTTGGTAGCAACCAATATTTCTTATGCAGAGTCTGAGTTCTAAATCTGTATTTGAATGTGTCTGAGTCTGTTTGACAGAGCTAAAAATATTAATATATTCACCACTTTTCTTCTCCCGCCAGTTTCAGGAGATGGCTTGCTTGCTACTCACTGCCAGGACCTTCCCTGTACTGACATGGGGACTCAATGAAGGTAAAGAACCAAGAAGGCATTGAGCTGCAGACTAAGGAATAGAATAGATCTGGAAGACTGAAGGAGGGAGCAGGGGAGGGCAGAGGAGCTGGCAGACCCAGGAGGAGGTGGGATTCTGACTGACTGTCTAGGAGAGAGAAAAGAGAGTTGGGAGGGGAGAGGGGGCAGTATGTAGCCACGTAGGTAATGGCAAAAATTGCCATGCACCACACGATGTAATTCCAGGTTGCCATCTCTTCAAAATACTTCAGCAAAAGCACATAGGAATTTTAAAGGCATTTTATACTTTATTTGGGTTTTGTTTAAATCTGACAGAGGCAGAAAGACCTAGATCTATTTGGGTTTCAGTGTCTGTGTGATGTCAGGGCTAGTGACAGGTGTGAGCAAGGGGAGTAGGCAAGAGAGAAAGATACGCAGCAAGCTCATGGAGTCAGTAAGACCACCCAGAATCTAGTCCTTTAGTCTCCGAGGCTTTAAGAAGACTCCATTTGGGAGCGATTTTACCCCTATTTCTGCTAGACACTGTTGCTGCCAAATTTTCCCCACTAACAAGAAATGTTCTACAGTGTCACACTAATCTATTTAAAAACCAGAGAACCATGAAAATTCTGCACAAAAAATCCCAAACCCATGACGAAACAAACAGAAATATGTGTGCTGCTGTATCTAGGTCCCTTAAAAACTGTCAATGTTCATTATAAAATATTAAATGACTGAGTAAATATTAGCACAGATTCTTTTTTTTTTTTTTAATTTCCATGGAGTTAGGGACTAAAGGGGCAGCAGGAACTCTGTTTCACTGATATGAATGATTCATTTTGTCCTAAGCAAATTCCTACATAACCAAGTTGATTGTACCACTCTGTATCATCTGTTTGGTTTAAAAAAAAAAAGTAAAATAAAATAAAAAATCTGTTAATGGGCTACAAATCTAAATTCTAAAAATTAAAAATATCAGACTATAAAACATAAATTCATTCTGGGATTAAGGAATTATGGAAATGCAAATAAACCCAAGAGAGAGACAGAGAGAAAGAAAGAATTTTTTAAATGGATACCATGAATCTTTTGGTTTATCTTACTCACCAGAGAATTTTGATCTAGTTAACCCTGATTTTGCCCAGATCAGAAGCACTAGAGTCTGACTCAGCTGCACTTCTGCTATGTCCTAAGTCAATAGTAAAACTCAATGTTAATAGGACACATCCCATACACAGGCAGCTAACCTTTGCCTTCCTCTGATTCATTAGGCTCATTTGTTACCAGATTTTAATGTCACAAGTCCAGAACTCTCAGTATCTCTTGCCAAAGGAATTCATATGGACACCAATCTGTCCAGCAGATCCTCTGTGGGATACATCCACATAATACCCTGTTCACTGTAAAGCTTTATTCCTCTGGAAGCTGAAGGTCTTCTGAATCATTATGAAAATGCCTGCTGAATGACCTCTTCTTTAGGAACTTCTAGAAAAGTTTTATGATGGCCCATCATTTCCAAACGGATGGCCAAGGGAGTACATACACTCACACGGAGTTTCCCAACATTATTACAGTCATAATTACTGCACCTCCCTAAATACCCTCTATCCAGCTGACTTTAGTCCTTCCAAAAATCATTTCCTTCAATCTTTCACTATAATTTAGAATCCCGTACAAGTCCTAGGGAAAATGGAGAAATATGGTCAGGCTATATATTTTTTTACTGCGAAAAAAAAAGTTGATGAGGTGGACCCGTCTATTTTCATTCTACTCAGCACTGATGGAAAAAATCATGCTTATATTATTTTGTTCTTTTCATATGCCTTGTTTACCCTTGAAAAACAAAGACAAAATTGTGCTTCCTCCAAGTTTTACCTACTTACTTTCCAGGATCGTTCATCAAGAAAGCAGTTGAATTAGGTAAAAGATTAGAGTTAGTGTTGGAAAAAAAGCAAAAGTAGGGCTCAGCCAAATAAACAGTCCCAGACAAGGTGTATTAGGAGGCTAGAGGAGGTGGTGAGAAATGAAAGGAGTTCAAAACTAAAGAAGGCTTAGGTACACAGAAGCCACGCAACGCTCCAAAGCCAGATGAGTGTGATATACCATTAAGTTTCCTCCTTGTTTTAATTATCTGGAAGCTGAGAATTACATATTTACTGTTGACTTACCATAAATATTTCTGTATGTCTCCCTTCCCAGGTGCAGGGGGAATGTGGCTGTGGCCACTAATGGAAATTGCTGTGGGTCTGGAAGGCCTGAACAGAGCACTGGGATATGAAATTTCATGCACATGATTGCAATTCAGGAGGCCAAGAGGCAAAGGCAGCCTTGTCTGGGGCTGTTAACGGAGTACTGGAAACCAAAATGTAAACATTAATAACTATGGAACCAAAAGGACCTCATGTATGGAGCAGGGCAAAACAGGTGGAAGAGCCAGGAGTACTCAAGAGTTGTATACGGTGCCAGTAACCTCTCGTGTGAGCATTTTGGAAACATACTGAAGTGCTGAAGATGCTACAGGTAGCAAGGCCTCCGTTCTGGGACACCAATTTCCCCCGCACCTTACCCAGAAGTTTTGATCATCTATGCCACACTCTACCTGAAAGCATGGTGCACACCGCTGTCAAGCTTCAGCACCTGGCAGTGCCTGCTGGCTCTCACATTACACTCCTGCTGGTCCTTGCTCACGTGCTGGTCGAGCAGTTCTTCTCTCCTCGTGACAAGCTCCCCGAGGGTTCCAATATCTCCATTTTTCAATAACTTTTCAAAACCTTTATCATCAACCTTACCAAAAAAGTCACATTTTTCACCTTAAAAGTGGACTTGGCTCTCCCCAGGTAAGTTTTGGCAATTTTCCTCTCCACTACTTGTTTATGGATATCTATAGATATCTACAGAGACGTATTTACAATTATCTTTTTTTTATTTTGTTGTTATGTTAATCACCACACATTACATCATTAGTTTTTGATGTAGTGTTCCATGATTCATTGTTTGCGTATAACACCCAGTGCTCCATTCAATACGTGCCCTCCTTAATACCCATCACCAGGCTAACCCATCCCCCCACCCTCCTCCCTTCTAGAACAATTATCTTAAACCTGAAGTCCCGTGACTACTCTTGTGCCTACAATAAATATTTACTGCTGAAGAGAATATGAGATGCTCTAAAATGCAGAACTAAATGTTGTGAAGCCACAATCTGGACAGCTCTGTTTTGGACTAAATTTAGTCATTGATAATTCATGCAATGAGAATAACAAATATCTACGTGATATTTTATATTTTATGAAACGTGTTTAGAATACTTATTATGTCATTGGGACCATACAACTCACTAAAGTAGGAGAGCAGAAATTATTCTCACTCCCCAGTTACAGATGGGGAAATTGAGACTCTGGGTGAGCACATGACTTACTCAAGATAAACAAGTTTTAACTGTCAGAGCAGTGACTGAGAACCAGGACTTATGACTCCAAGTCAAATATTCATTCCACCATTGTTCTATAATGGTGGCCTTTTCCTGTTATGAGTCTACATTAGAATTAAAGACCTAGATGAAAGGGCACTAACCACTTTCTGGCATAATCGAGCAGCTGAATGTCACTGCTGATGTTTTTGCTCTTGCGTCTTCATAGCTGTTTCATGACTGCCTGGTCTTTCCATCTCCTAAATGCTTTTCATATGTAGGAAATGTCGGAGACAGTGGTTGGTCATTGTCATTTCACTCTTAATGATTTGATGGAGAATGTATAAGTGGCCTGTGTATACTCTATTCAGAGGTCAGCTTGAAGCAGTGAGTCACTGTAAAGATAAGCATTTACCCATTATATTCATTCATTTTAGGCAAGGATGCTCCTTTATCATTTACCCTTTCTTCCTTGGAGCTGATAAAGAAAGGGGTAACTCTTCTGACTGCTAATTAGCATGACAGAGGGAGATAGCCTGGCTTTTACCAGGAATTAGAGCTACTCTTATGCTGCAGGGACCGTGGATAAACTACCTACCCCAGAAGCCCCAAACCTCCTTTCCTCTGAGGAGACCGGGATGAAGATGCTTTATTTTACACCAAACTTGTACACTCAGAGCTCATATTAACTCCAGCTTCCTCCAGTGCAAAATAAAATGGAATATACTGGGAATACCCGGAACAGCCCTCCGCCACTCCCCCTCACTGCCCTTTTCTCCTCCAAAGCAGCTTCGGGACTAGAGGAATAAGATGACATCATCCTTTTTTAAATATAAGGACTTCTTTTCAAATGTTAAAAGAAAAAAGCTCCTACATGACAATAATTATTATTTTGCTATCTGTTGAATAAGAAAATAAAAAAGAATAAAAAAAGGCTTGGGCGAAACCAGTATTTGAGAAAATTTTGTTTTTTATTCACCCTCGTATTATCAATAGCCTTTTGGGAAAAAAAAAATACTATATGTATGCAAGACATATTTATGTTTTGTCTACACATGGACTCACCACCATCCCCTTCCCCGTACATCCTCCCACAACTGATCTAGAACTTTTGCTTCTCAGACTCTCCCAGTGTCTGAGGTCTCCATAGCTCAGTTTTTCCAGGTACAGAGATTGGTCTTTACACACGGAGGGCAAGAGGCATCTGCCTGGTGCGAATTCATGCATCCCTGCAGCAAACCTTTCTTGAGCACCTCCTCTCCCAGTGTCACGCAAGGTCTAGGTTAGTGTCATTTCTGGGAGCTTCCCCACCCACAGATGTCCGAAATGGCACTAGTCAGAACTGCATTCCTTTCCTCTAAAGTTTGGATTTCTCAACATTCAAATTTCCTGAGAAACATAATACTTTTAAGTTGTCCGTTACCTCCCAATCCTAGCTACACCAAAAAATCACCTGGGGGACTTTTAAAAACCTATCAGTGTCTGGGTCCCACTGCAAGCCAATGAGAGTAGGCAGAGGAGGGGAACCCACACACGGGCCCCTCTCTTCTTCTGCACATGTTACTGAGCATTTTCTCATCCAAAACACTTTTCCATCAGCTGGGCCCCTTTCCCTCATTTATTACACACACACACTAATATTTATTGAGTACCAGGCACCAGGCACTAGTTCTGCCCTCCTAAAATTTACATTCTTACTGTGGAGAAACACAATAAAACATGAATTTAGCATCCTCTGGTTCTCATCTCTTTTCTCCTATTTGCTGGCATCTGCTACGTCTCGGTATTACTCTATGGCTCTATTACTGGTGGCTCATGGCCATCGGCTCTCAGAGTAGATTGTTTTCTATGTCACTATGCACTTTACCATGTGGAATTTTTTAAAAAGTATTTATAATTACATTCCACAAATATATGTTTGAGATGACTAATCTTCATCCTGCCCTGAGAAAATGAAGGTACCTTGGTTTCAAAATGTTTCTGTCTCCAGAAATGTGGAACAAAGGCAGGATTTTAAGTTAAGGGACCCAAATCCAAATTCTGACTCTGCCTTATTAGCTGTGTGATCTCAAACCAGTTGCTTAATGCTCTTAGATCTCACAGAGCACACACATAAGACCAGTGGCCAAGACTGAACAGGCTCTGGGATGAAGACCACCCTCCTCTGTCACTTCTATGTGAAGACAGACCTCCGGAAACCTCCTCCTCTTCAGCACCATACACATGCTCTCACCACTACCATCTTGAGAACCACCTCAAATCATCTCAGTTTTTCATTTATCTTCAGTCTGTCAGCTACCACAAAACCTCCCAGATTCCCTCCCATCTCCACACACTAATCCCCTTCAAGCTCCCGACTTATCCTCTTCTGTCACCTTCTCCCTTCCTTCCACCATTCCTGAAACCCATCCACTGTGCCTTCTGAATTCATGACCATTATTTGCAAAATCCCCTTGTATTAGTTACCAACAGATTTGCTGCATAACGAATAACTCTAAAAATTAGTGGCTAAAAAAAAAAAATTTATTATATAGCATCGTCTTGCCAGATTGGAAATTAGAGAACAGCTCGACTAGATCGTTTTAGTCTGGAGTCTCCCATGAGGCGCCGTCAGTTGTCGGCTGGAGCTACAGTCATCTGAAGGTTTGGGGAGGAAAGATCTCTTCCCATGTAGTTCATTCTCGTGTTGGCAAGTTGGTGCTAGTTGTTGGCGGAGGTTGGGGAGGGCTCTCTTCCTCTCCACAAGAACCTCTCTACAGGACTGCTTGAGTATCCTCATGGCCTGGTGGCTGGATTCAGCAAGAACCAGTGGTCTAGGAGAACAAGACAGAAGCTGCCGTGCCTTTCATGACCCTGCCTCAGAAATCACATGTCATCACCTCTGCAGTATTCTATTGGTCACTCAGCTCAGCCTGATTCAATACAGCAGATGACTTAAAAAACGCTTCCTTACCAGAAGGTGAGAATCATTGGGTATCATCTTTGGTGGCTGGCTGCTACACCCTATTTTCATGAACAATGCTCTGAATGCTCCCTACTCTTTGCTTTCCTCACATCCTGATTTTCCCCTAAGAATATCCCATCAGACTCCCAGTTGAAGACTGCTTTTCCTTCCGTAGCCCTCAGAGCCTAGAGATAGGTAGGTGTCATCCTTGCTCCTCATTACTTTCAGACACTTCTCTTTCCCTCTTCCCTAAAAATGCCAGCTTAGATCTCACATCATCATATATCACACTCTAGTGAGGCCTCTGCCATCCCCCACATTTCTCTAGATTCTAGTTCCTGGCTCTTAATCATACCCTCTAATACTGCTCCTGTCTTAATTCCTGAAGCTTTGGACACAGAAGTAAATCACCATGCCCACACCATCACCTCTCAATTCCTTAAACTACTCCATGTCAACCATTCTACCACAGACTTAAATCCATAGTCATAGCCCTAGACTATGTCATTAGCAATAAATGCAACCCTTTTTAATGTTAATTTCATGTATTCTACCCTCTGACCACCACCTCCAATCTGTCCAGCTCACTGCTTCTACTACCCCATCCCCCAATCATCTTTAAAACTCACCGGGACCCTCAGTCTATTTATCACCACCATTCCACTATCCTTCACCCCTTAATGTTATCATCCCCTACATATCAAGCTTAAATTCAGTGACTGATCTCTTTGTCATTGTTTCTTTATACACACACTTGACTCGTTTGCCTCTCTTGAGAGTTACCATACTTACTTGAAAAATTAGAGTCTTGGTTAAAATCCAGCTTTCTGTCCTATGCCCAACCTCGACCACACAACTAAATGTAACTGGAGAAAAGCATAGAGTCATGCTGAATGGTCTCATTTTAAACTTATGAACAGATTCTCAAATATACTCTTAATGCTGTCATAACTTAATTTCCCAAGACCATTCAGTTTCCTATTCTCTTGAACAACGTTTTCACACTTTTACTCATATCAAATATTCCAAACTTCCTCCTATCTCCACTATCCTATGTCACTGAGAAAATTAAAATAATCAGAAGAGAACTTCCACAGACTTCTACCACCATGTTTATCTACCAGCCCTGTATCTACATACTTTGCCCCCACACAAATTACTCCATGATCCTATCCAAAGCCAGATAATTTCCATTCAAACACAAATAACATGCTGATGTTATTCCCATCTTTTAAAATAATCATTAAAAAATAAAATGAAATAGGGCGCCTGGGTGGCTCAGTCGTTAAGCGTCTGCCTTCGGCTCAGGTCATGATCCCAGGGTCCTGGGATCGAGTCCCACATCGGGCTCCCTGCTCGGCAGGAAGTCTGCTTCTCCCTCTCCCACTTCCCCTGCTTGTGTTCCTGCTCTTGCTATCTCTCTCTCTGTCAAATAAATAAATAAAAATCTTTAAAAAATAAATAAAAAATAAAATAAAATAATAATTTCTCTGGATTCTACTTATCCTCCTGGCTATTGTCTCATTTTCCTTCTCCCTCTTGAACAAAAACTCCTCCAGAAAGTTACCTATAGCTGCTATCTGTATTTCCTTTCCTACCCTTCTCCATCAAAGCCATTTTAGTCAGATTTTTGCCTCACTACTCCACCATAACCACACTTTAACAATGTGAACAATATCCGCCATGTTACCAGATCCAGCAGCCAGGCCTCCCGTTGCTTGCCCTATCAGCAGCATTCAGCACAGTGGACCACTCCCTCCTTCTTGACACACTTGCTTCTCTCGACTTCTAGGACACCACATTCTCCTGTTTTCCTCCTGTATCACTGGCTCCTTCTTCCTAACCTCCTTTGTTGGCCCTTGTTCTCTCTGACCCTTTAGTGTTGCAATGTCCCAGAGCTCAGTCCTTATTAGTCCTGTTCTCTTCTCTAACTACACTGATTTTCTTGGTGATCACAGCAGTATCATGGCTTTAAATACCACTAATATGTTATTGACCTCCAAAGTATATCTCCAACACCAACTCCAGATTTGTAAGTCCTTGGATGTAAAATAAATATCTTAACACAACATGCCCAAATCTGAATTCCTGCTCTTACTACCAAAACCTGCTCTACCCTCAGCCCTGTCTCTTAGTTAATAGCAACCCCACCTTCCCATTCAACAAATGAAAAATTCTAAAATTTAATTCTAAAAAAATACTAAAATTCTCTTTGAGTTTTCTCTTTCTTCTACAGCCCACATCCAATCCAACCACAAATCTTGGTGACTGTCCTTTCAAAATATATTTAGAATCTGAATGCTTTTCACTACCTTTTCTGCTGCTAGCTGGTCCAAGCCATCATCTCTCACCTGGCTATTGCAATAACCTCTTAACAGCTCTCCCACTGCCCCCCTGCCCCTTTACAAGTTACTCTCAGCATGGCAGCCAGAGTGATATTTTTAAAACATTCTTATATCACTCTTCTGCTAAAATCCCTGATTGTCTTCCCATTGGCACAGAGGAAAAGAAATGGCTTCCTAGACCTTATGACTGACAACCCATATCACTTACCTCTCTGACCTCATCTCTAACTACTCTCCCCCTTGATCGCTCCACCCCAGCCACACTGACCCCACCCTGTTCCTAGAATATGGGCCAGACAAGCTCCCACCTTACCACCTATACTTTAGCTGTTCCTTCTGTGTAGATGTTACTTTCAGCTCGGTTAACTCCTTTACCTCTTTCATGTCTTTGCTCAAATGCTGTATCATAGAGGCTTACCTTCACCCCCTTCTTTATTACTCCAACAACACAACTACACATACACACATACACATACACACACACACACACCCCTTGCCAACCCTCATTTACCCTTGTTCCATTTCTTTCCATTTTCTATGTCATTTATCCTATTCTAAGGTATTTGGTAATTTATTTATCTTTTTATTGCCTATTCACTATCTTCTTCTCCCTACCTCCCCCTCTTATAATGCAAAATGAAAGTTCTTTGAGGGCAGGGATCTTTGCAATACTTACTGATCTATCCCAAACCTAGAATTTCATGTGAGATATTCAATAAATCAATAAATAATGTCTTTCTGGAATTTACAACTCAGAGATTATAGTAGGTATAGCTTCTATAGCTAATTAGTAGAAGAGCTAAAATTTAAACTCAGACATTATGAATACAAGTTGAAAGAAATAACCCTTTCTCAAACCCTTGAAACATCAATACTATTTATTAAGTTTTGACAACAAATAAGAATAAATATATTATTTTAATTAAGTGGTTGATTATTAAGAGAGACAAACATTTTTCACTTTCTTTGCTGGGTTAACTGTGAATTTTCAGTATAACTCACACCTCCAAAACTTCTGTTTTGTGGCTTAGAATCATTGTGTTCTTAGATCTCCTTACTTTTTATTACCATTAACAACACTAGCAGATGATTTTCTTTTATAGCCCATTTTACACAAATAAACTAAGTTTTTAACACTTAAGGCAAGTTTGGGTGTATGCTAATGAGTAGAGAACGACACCTGCCAAGTTAAAAATCAGAGGCTGTGCCGGACCCTCCCTTCCTCTGTGAGTCATTGCAGCACATCAGTGTTGCAAAGCCTGCAACCAAAACTCATTCCTCAGCAAAACTGCAAATCACTACATGTTAAGTTGCTGGAAAACAGCCAAAAGCGCACATGTGTAAAGTCCAAGTCCCTGCACTGTATCAATCATTACAACAGACACCATGAAGTAGGGAGTAGGACACAGATGAAAAAGGAAAAAGGATGGAAATCCCAATAGCTAGGGGCTCAGTATCTAGAGCTAGAACTTCTTCTGCTCTGGGCAACCCTTTAACTCTTCCAGGTGGTGGCAGTAGGAAGGTAGCAAATACAACAGTGAATTGTCAAAGTAAAAATGTCTCAATGTTACAACTATGACTCTTACAAATATAAAGTGTGTCAAAACTTACATAACTCATTAATGAGGAAATCAGCAGAATGATAAAGCTGGTTCAAAGAATATTTAGAGAACCAAGCAGTGATAGAAACTGAAGAAAGAATGTTGAAATAAGATTACTAGAGTAGATACAAAGCTGGTGGATATTCTACAAAGCAATAAGACTGTAACCTTAGGGGTTATATTTTCTAGTAGAGAGAAATCATTTGCATCTCTACCAGATAAAATTCTATGCATTGACATGTAACTTCACAGGATGCAGGTTCTAATTAATAGTAAATGATAGATCAGACAAAAGGATATTCCCCCAAATAATTAAGTAAGCCTTGGATGGGCCTATATGACATTGCAAGGACACACAGCCATCCCTTGCCTCAGTTCTAATTTTTTGGTATATATATATTTTTTTAAATAAAACTGAAGTAGAAGAGCATCCTTCTCTTAGCCACCTTTGGAGAAACATTCCATACACTAGAAATGTGTCTGGTCTGTTTTGAGAAAAAAATAAAACAAAACAAAAAAAACCTTCCAGTTCCAAACTCTGAAAAGATTCTTTCAGACCATGGCCTATTTTAGTAAGACAGTATTTTGTTTGAATAATGGATTTCTCTTACAAACAAGAACATAACTGACTAATGGATGAATCCCATATTTCAGTTTGACTTACATATTCATCAACAGCATTTTAGAACTAGAAAGTACCTTAGTGAGGAATCTTGGAGGCACATGATGTCCAGAAAGGTTAAGCAATTTGTCCAAGGTCACACTGTGACTCTGAAACTGAGCTTATAGAGAAACTTAAACAGAAAAACATATAACAGGTGAATTTCTAACTTCCTGTGGTTGGTCTACAGATAACCATGATCTCTGACCCTCAAATCATGCTGCTGTGGCAGAAAAGAGGCTTTATAGCAAGGAGCTCACATTTAAGGACTCTGAGGACTTTTTAATTATTAGTAATCATCTCCAATAACATGTACAACAAAATAAATAGGTTAATTCAACTGCAGAAAAAGAAAAGATGAAAGCTTAGATGGTGCCATTTACATTGGCTACATTGGCTAGTCAAGTTATTTCATTTTTTATAATTCGATTTTCTTCTATTCTAATTTTTTCTTCCAGGTCTTTTTTTCTTCCAAAAAGAAATCTGCCTTACTGATAAACATTTTCATTTTAGAAAAGAAAGCTGTATTGTTAAAATAATCAGATTTTAGAAAAGATAGAGTATATTATGAAACAAAAGCAAAAAGAGAAAAACAAAAGAAAACAAGGGAATTTAACTACTTCATAACCTTGATGGCAGATTAGAATGCATGCCATTTCTCATCTCCTTTTTAATTCTCCTTATCTACAAATTGAATTTGGAATACAGGATGGGCTGACAGTGTTGAGAGAGAGTTTTGTTACTTAAAGTATTTATGTCAGTCATAGTAATTATGCTTGAGCAATGGCAGTCTTTCATCATGAATTTGTAGAATACTGTTCCTTCCCTTATCAAAATGATTCACCTAAAATGAGAGATTTGGCATTGGAAGATAAAGCTCAATGAGTGCTCAAAATTGGTTGCTAATAGCCACCTCGATTCTGCAATCCCTCAAGTTTCTTTGAACAATAGGTTTTACATAACTTTAAGTTAATTCAAATCGACATTAATTTAAAATACACACGCATGCCACAGCGGTACTTTTACGCTGATGGAGACAAAGAAATCTGTCAGAAAAACAGCATTACCAAACTGGAATGTAAAAATTCTGAAAAGTTTAGGAACAGTTGTAATATCAATTCCCAGCTGCATTTCAAGTTTTAACCCCATATTATCCTGTAATTATCTTAAATTCTGAGGGCATGCTTAATACTTACCATCCAACCTGGACTATTCAAAATATCTGTTTTATTGATACTCTAAATATACTATTCAAAGTGACTGAATAGAAATCTTTTTAAATGGAAGCTGATGATTCTTATTCCGTTTTCTCAAGGTTGTTAATAAACATTCACTTTTTTAAATAAATGAGTATATCCAAATACAGAACAGATGTATCAATAAAATTTGGACAGCTTAAGCTGCCCAAAGCAGTATGACCTGATAGTTTTCTTAGCACATTCAAATGACTGCATATTCTTCTACTTTGGCTAAATGTAAACTAAAAAGGAAAAGTATTACTAGTATGACACAAGTGACTAGAGTGGGGGTCTTGGCGGTGCCAACCCCATGCTATCATATGACAAATTAGAGCCTTCAAAGAGCAGACACCATTTATGATTAAGAAACCAGCCCCTGAAGGCTGGGGAAACATCAGCATCCCCACTCCCCTAGAAGAAGTAAAGTTTCTAATTGTTCTTAAAAATATGATGAAAAGACAATGATGCTGTACATTTTTTTTCAGCATCTGAATTAAATGTATGTGAAGAGCTATGCCTAGGGGAAAGAGGGTGCTGAAAATCCCCAGAATCCTAAAATCCAGAAACTTGTTTTGTTAAGTGAAAGTCACAGGTTTATATATACTCCTTAAAGTCATTAGAAATTTATATCTTAAGCAATACATACCATTTTAAAAATAAAATTCCTGGGGCACCTGGGTGGCTCAATCATTAAGCATCTGCCTTCGGCTCAGGTCATGATCTCAGGGTCCTGGGATCAAGCCCCACATTGGGCTCCCTGCTCGGTGGGAAGCCTGCTTCTCCCTCTCCCACTCCCCCTGTTTGTGTTCCCTCTCTTGCTGAGTCTCTCTCTGATCTAAAAAATTTAAAAAATTAAAAAATAATAATATTCCTTACCAGAACTCAGCTACAAAGTCACTAAGGTCACTCTTTGACCTATCGTAGTGAATTGACAGATGAGGACGGTAATGTGCTGGTCCTCCCTCAGATCCCTTGAATTCCCAGATCAGGGGAGTATTCACACAGATCAAAATGGGAAAAGCATGGAAGTTAGCTATGATTTTTGCGCCCAGGGCATGAAAGATGCTAGCTAAATGCTCCTTAGAAGGTTTTGTTTGTCCACCAGCTTCATGGGTGATGAGATAGAAAGGGGAAAAAAAAAAA
>NC_138371.1:39054672-39110317 GCF_054177405.1 Leptonychotes weddellii
TGTTTGTGCATAACACCCAGTGCTCCATGCAGAATGTGCCCTCCTCAATACCCACCACCAGGCTAACCCATCCTCCCACCCCCCTCCCCTCTAGAACCCTGTTTGTTTTTCAGAGTCCATCGTCTCTCATGGTTCGTCTACCCCTCCGATTTCCCCCGCTTCATTCTTCCCCTCCCGCTACCTTCTTCTTTTTTTCTTAACATAATTGAAGCATTTAATGATGATTTGAGGTCATCGTGATGCAAATTTATTATGGTACCAATTACAATACAGTAACTAACCCCAGTAGTTACCAAGCTGTGCATGGCTGTGGCCCATTAAATGGCTCCAGAGTGCTATGCACTTTAACAAATTTTATCTACTTTTTATGACTTTTCTTTCTCAGCCCTTTCTCTAAATTGCTATTTCTAATCTACAGTGGAATTAGGAACCACATAATGAAGCTTTCAAAATTGAGTATAAATTAAAAGTAAAAATTAAAGGAGGAAATATGCCAAAATGCAAACTGGTTGCCTTTGAGGAGGGGCATTAACTTGTTTTTATTTATGTCTGGCTTCTCATTATTTTTTTTCTATAATGATTAAGAAACTTTTATGATCTCTCTGACACACACACCAACACACATGGAAAACTAACAAAGTAAATTGGATTTGGATGGTGACTTCACATTCCCCAAGTGGAAAACTACCCCAGTTATTACTTCTTACAGTCTCTGACAGTTCCTCTAGCAGATTCCTCTAGTCTTGTTGATTGCCTATGCCTGGTGTGTCCTGAGTCAGGAAGAATACACACTTGAGGAGAAGAGATCATGGAAAGACAGAAACTACCAGGGGGAAGGTCCGCTGCCTACCTACCATGAGGCCTTGACCTGGTAGGTCACAACCAGAGACTGGCTTTCAGCCTTACAGATGAGGAAACCCAGTTTTGCCTGTGCCTTGGGGTTGGACAGATCATGAGGATGGTGACTCAACACTGTGGAAACTCGTGACATGTGTGCTTCTTACCCAGAATACCAATTGAATGACAGATAATGAAAAGAGATAATGCTACTCACAAGGAATTTTTCTTCCAGCATAGAAGCCATATGGGGAGTCAAATTATAATTAGAAGATTGATTTGGTAAGCATAAAATTAGAATAAACTACAAAGCGGAAAGAAGTTAAAATAGCCTGGTCCCTCCACTCATCATCACACTGGGTCATACCTGCCAACCACACCAGCTGTGTAGGAAGGCCCTAGGCCACTCCAAACACTATGTTTTGGGCACTTTCCAACTTTGTTTCCATGACTCACCATTTTGTTTAGTTCATTACCAACAACACCCTTACTAATGAGCCATCTTTTATTTAAATAACTTCATACATTCACAGGTTATGGAAAAAGATTATTGCTCTTACAATTACTTTACATACTTGTCTTTATAAGTAGAGCTCTGGGAGAGCCATTTTCAAGTTCTAGGGCCACCTCATGGCTAGCTCCCACTCTACATACTACATTCAACTTCTAAAAGAGATGAAATCCAAACAAAAAAGTGTTCAAATAAGTATAAAACCAAAATCTCTTCTCCTCCCTGAAGCTCTTCCACCAAGCCAACTAGTTCCCCAAATTAACATTTTTTTGAAAAATTAATAATATGCTCACCCTACACTCTTCTCCCTCTGCTGCCCCTTATTCTTGGGGTGACCAACTCTTGTTTGCTCCTCCTTCTCAATGCCTTTCTCATCCACTCTTTTCTTTCCACTCCCATTGCCCCACTTTTTTATATCAACCTGAGCCACTGCAATAGTCCAGTCATTTCTTCCCTTGCCTCCTGTCTCTTCCCTTCTACTCATCTGCATATTATTACCCTATTAATCTTCTAGAAACTTTCTCATTCAGGATATTTAAGGACTCCTTATTACACAAAGAATGAAGGGCAAAGCCTTGGACCAGTGCTCAGAGCCCTCCCTAATTTGGCTTTTCTGTTCTCTTTTGTCTTTACTTTCTGTGACTTCTCAACATGAGCCCTGGGTTTCAGGCTTCGTATACTGGCTGTGGATAAAGGAAAAAGTAAAATACAAACAATGCTTATGTTTTGTAATGCAAATCTATAGAGAAGTCTTAGAGATTAACACCAGCAGATACAGTTTGCAAATTTTCATTTTAACAGCTCGTTCAGCTTTTCTTTTCTAATTCCCTGTATTTACCTTCACAGACACATACATACACTCATAGAACCATGGCTACTTATAGGTAATCAAAAGGTATCCATGGTTTCAATCATGCTTTAGAAGGAGACCTAAACCTATTTAAACTATGTCGTAAACCCATGACACAGACACTGCATAACTCATATTGACTTGTAATATGCCATCATTCAGAAATACCCTGAAACAAAAATGTTCTTGACATTTAATGTGATGGAGATTCTACTTATTTCTTATGTAGGATATGACTTTGAGGAATATAATATGAACCGTCAATTTGGTCAGCTTTCAATAAGAGCCCAACACAAAGTGATTTGAGCAATAAAGGGAATATATTGACTCGTGGAACTCCAAAGTCCAGACATGGCTACTGCAAGTGTTCAAACATGATCACTGGGACACATCTCCATATCTCAACTCTGCATTTCTCCATGTAGCTTCTTTCTACATAGGAGAAAAGATAATCACCCAGAGCTTCAGGCTTGGTGAGCCCAGCAAAAAGATGGTATCATTTTCCTGATAATTATCAATAAACATCCTAGAGTGGGTTCTTACTGGCCCAGCTCAAGTCATGTGCCCATTACTGAAACAATCACCGTGGCAGAGGAATAAGTTGTTGACTACCCAGGATTATCCCTGCTCCTCACTGAGGCCAGAGGATGCAGTCAACTCCGTTGAACTACATGAATGGAGAAAATGTGATTTTTCTAAAGGAAAATCAGGATGCTGTCATCAGAAGAAAGGAGAACAACTAGGAAAAAACCCGGTGACTGCTAGGGCAGGTTCTTACACTTACGAACATGCCTATTTTCACTTATTTCAATATGCTCAATAATGAGTCCCACAACTTTATAATCAAAATTTAAGATGAAGTTGGCAATTTGTACCAATTTTTTTAAATACACATATCCTTAACCCAGCAATTCCATTTCTGGGAATAATAGCTATGCTAGTAAGTGCTTCTTGTGTGCCCATCACTGGCCTAAGCACATTGCCTGTAACCGCACTCTAGGATGAAGTGGTATTGTATCCATTTTTGCCCTCTTGAAGTTGAGCTTAGAAAGGTTAAGTGATTGGGTGCCTGGGTGGCTCAGTTGGTTAAGCGACTGCCTTCAGCTCAGGTCATGATCCTGGAGTCCCGGGATCGAGTCCCGCATCAGGCTCCCTGCTCGGCGGGGAGTCTGCTTCGTCCTCTGACCCTATCCCCTCTCAGGTGTTCTCTCTCTCTCAAATAAATAAATAAAATCTTTAAAAAAAAAAAAAAAAGAAAGGTTAAGTGATTTAAACAAGGTTGCACAGCTAATAAGAAGGAAAGCCAGAATTCAGCCTTCAAAGTCTTCAAAACTATTAGTTACTTCCCTCTTAAGTCTCTGTGGCATATAGTCTCATGAATTTATTCTAAGAAAAAATATGACAGGTGAGAAAAGATGTACGGCCCAGGATGGTATTTATATGTATTTGTCCACAGAACTCAAGTGTGAAATAAAGAATCAATAAATTATGTCAACCTGCATATGTCCCTTCATTATCAGTAAATATATACTAATTTCCTATTTATAAAATGATAAAAGATTAATGGTTTGTTTTGTTTTGTTTTGTTGGTAAGGCTGTGAAATTACAAGTTTGTTTAAACCAGCTGCCTGAGCTACGAAAGCATCCACAGTCAAGGTTAATCAAACACAATAAGGCCTTGTGCATTGTTTTATATCTATCACTATGTCAGTTTATCATTTAGGAAAAAATTGAGTACTTAATCTGTACAACCACTCAGAATATATCTTTATATGTTGTAGCTGTCTGCTGTCTGGCCAAGGGGAGCTTTGGGCTAAATTATTTAACATTGATGATGCTCAGCACTGGAACATTCCATCAGATGGGGAAGTGAGTGGCCTGGGAGCCCACAAGCTGCTGGGTTTAACCACTGAACCCCAGATTGAGAAGCTTCCTTTAACAGTTAGAAAACTTCACTCTGCCCCAGTCCCCAAATCAGGGCAAAAGATGCGTCAGGACAGCAATAGCCCTGAAGCTATTCAAGAGTTTAGACTACTAGTGAGGAAGGCTGGAAAAGTAGATATGCTGGTCTAGGTTTCTGTCATGCTGCCTGGCTGGGTGGAAGCAGGGGGAGCTCAAAGGATGTATGTCACGAATGCACTCTTGCTATTTATTTATTTATTTATTTATTTATTTATTTGAGAAAGAGAGAGAGTGGCGGGGGGTGGGGTGGAGGGACAAGCTGTCACTGTGCTGAGCGTGGAGCCCCACACAGGACTGGATCCCAGGACCTTAAAAGATCATGATCTGAGCTGCAACCATGAGTCTGATGCTTAACCGACTGAGCCACCCAGGCGCCCCTGTTGTTACTTTTATATTTTTTATTTATTTTGGTTTTTTTTTTAAGATTTTATCTATTTTTATGAGAGAGAGAGAAAACACATGAGCAGAGGGAGAGGGAGAAGCAAACTCCCTGCTGAGCCCAGAGCTTTGCCCAAGGCTCCATTCCAGGACCCTGAGATCATGACTTGGGCTGAAGTCAGATGCTTAACCAACTGAGTCAAGGTTTATGGACCTCAGATTCTGCTATTTTTTTTTTTAACCTCTTGTAATACCTAGAGAGATCAATTAGTTTATAATCAGTCTCTTTTTCACCATGCCTCCGTTCTCATTATCCCCAAGACTGTATCCTTAGCAAATATAACCCTAAAACACTCCTGAAAAGCACATGAAGGAGAAACTCATTTGCAGGAGAGTAATGATTTAGTCCTGTGAACTTTTAATTTGCATAATCCCCTTGCCTTTCCCCACTTTCTTAAAGTCTTTGATATTTTTTTTTCTCCAAATGACGCGGGTTGGGAGAAAGAATTAAGTAAGCATCAAAGTTCTAGCTCTTGTGTTCTCAGCTATTACATTAATCTTTAAGATTTTCTCTCCCATTTATTAAAAATCAGTGACTCACCCAACTTTACACAGAAATCCACATCAAAGTTAATTAGAATCTTGGGAGTCTAGTGTTTGTCTCTTCCTTTATTAATTCCTAGAAGCTTGAAGCAAGCCTCTGTATGTGATTGTGGAATAAAGAAAAAGAGAAGCTAGTAGACATGACCGGCCAGTGGCAGGATTCAGAACTGGACTGAAGCTCGCTTAGCGCAAAGAAGGACCAGCCCTCTAGACAGCCCACTTGCTGGTCTGGGTCAACCTCCTGTGGAACTGAGGCGAGCCCTGACCCCAGTCTGAAAGATGGAGGATGGAGGTAAGAATTAAGCAATGGAGAATAGAGCCTTGCTTGCTAATTTCTTTTTCTCTCCCTCCTCTATAATCAGGAAAAGCAGCCAATTATTCTTATGAATTAACTTTCTCTCCTTCCTTCCTGTAAAGTTTAAAAAAACAAAAATACTGTGCAGCTTTGCAAAACTTCTGGAAGCGGGGGTTGGGGGTGGGGCAGAGAGCAGGAGACAAGATAGGAGCAAGAGGGAAATGATCGCTCAGCAAGACATTTTTACATTTGGTTTCCTGAAGTGTACCTGGACACAAAATGCAGGGAAAAGACACGAGTAGAACAGGGGATTCGATCTCATACACTTATTAGTGAGTAACTCACAGCAACGGCTGCAGGACTTCACTGCATAATGATTTTGCTTTAGGAGGTTTGTGCGGAAATCACATAAAACAAACTGAGAAAACTAGTTTTCTTCCCAAACTGTTCTTGACAAGTGTAGGGGAACCTTTCAATGTATTTTCTTATTTTAAAAAACTCGTTGCATTAACATTCTAAAGTCTAAAGAAAATACAACAGGAAAGCCAAGAAACTCACGCTCAGGGCTTAGGCCCTACAAGAGGCTTGAATCACCCACAGATGAGACCAGGTATAGTTTTAAAGCATAATTAATGTATTTCATATTAGAACTTTTTATAAAGTCATATACTTCCATGCTATATGTAAGAAGATAATTCGAAATTGACCAAAAAGTCAATATTGAGTGTAACCTAAGTGCTGACTTGCCTGTGCAGTTGAAAATCCACATATAACTTGATTCCCCAAAACTTAACTACTAATATCCTGTGGTTGACCAGAAGCCTTGCCAACAACATAAGCAGTCAATTAACACATATTTTGTATGTTGTATGTATTATATACTATATTCTTATAATAAAATAAGCAAGAGAAAAGGAAATAATAGGGAAAAGAAAATGCATTTACAGTATCATACTGTTTTTATTGAAAAAAATCCACATAAGTGGACCCAAAGTTCAAATCTGTATTGTTCAGGGGTCAACTGTGTATCACTTACAAATGATTCCACTTATTTTTAATTCCACAAGAAAAGAGAGTGAGAAGTTGGTATTCTTCACTGAGTTCTAGATGAGGTCGTGGGTTTGCTTTTAGAGTGTGTGTTTCATTAAAACAAACAAACAAAAAACCAAAACCTGTGTCTTTAAGAGCTAGAATCCCACAAAGCAGCACTCTGAGAATCACACAAGAACTGAGACAAATCCAGGGGAGCACCAGTTGTTGGTGTTATGGTGGATGCACCCTGACAATGAATATTTGTGTCTTTCTCTCACTTCTATCTTGTTTTTATTGTTTTGTAGGCTGTGTGTTTGCTAAGCCAAGCACTTTTAGTTGAATTCTCTTAAATTAAATGTGTATGAAATGCAACTCCACTATAGAAGGAAAAAATAGATATCAGGTTGATTATCCAGCAATGCTTGCTTATTTATCTATTTAGCCTACATTGGAAGTCCGACTCCTTTTTGCCAGGGGATTGAATCCTCCTGTTGCCACTGCTGCACACAAACAGATGTGCATACACACATGCACACACACAAACACACTGCTACCACCAAAGGGACGGTCAATAGTAGGAAGTGCTTACACATTAATACACACATATATGCATATGCATTTATATGTTTATCTCATATATAAACATATATATCTCATAAACCTCTCATGTATAAACACATAGCTCTCTCATATA
This sequence comes from Leptonychotes weddellii, assembly GCF_054177405.1. Taxonomy (NCBI): domain Eukaryota; kingdom Metazoa; phylum Chordata; class Mammalia; order Carnivora; family Phocidae; genus Leptonychotes; species Leptonychotes weddellii. The sequence goes on from NC_138371.1 coordinate 39,061,835, forward strand.
TCTCTATTTATATATATATATTTTTATATATATATAAACATATACATGACATATGTATATATGAATTAAACATATATAAAAATAAAAGAGTATAATGAACCCTTATATAACTAGTCCTATCTTCAACAGTTATCAACATGTGAATAATTTTGTTTCATCTAGACCCCAACCCACAGAATATTTTGAAGCAAATCACAGACATCCTATTATTTCACCCATAAATACTTCAGTATGTGTGCCAGTTATCAGTTTAATACTCTTCAGCTCCGAATCCACATTCTTTGCTCCAATGTGTGATACCGGAGCTGGACCCCATAAACATTTCTCTTTCGCCCACAGACAAGCTGTTAAGCCTGGTCTGTAGAGGGCACCAGAGGGACATTGGAAGAGAAGGGGCCCTCTCTTCCACGTTCCACTGTCCCTGCTTGGCCTGTCCTTGAAAGCAGCTGCAGCTCCTGGGAGGCACAGTGGACAGTGGCGCTCAGTGAGTTCTGCTGGCATTGTAGCCAGCTTCCCAGGGGGTCTCACGGTGTCCAGCTGGCATCTTCCCATGGAGTTGGGTGGCCATCCCTAGCCTGAGGCCCCCCAGTGAACTGTTCTGCTATCAGAAGTCCATGAACTCAACCTCTTCAAGGAGATCTGGATCTTATCGCTGGAGTGGGTATGAGAGAGGGAGCCTGGTTCCTCCCTTAGATGTTCGGTCTCTTCTCTAGAAGTAGAGGCTGCTCCTTAGATCTCTTCTTGCTCTATTCTTTAGTGTTTTCTTTACCCCTTTTCAGTTCATCTCCTGTTACCAATATTTCTTTATATTAAACTCTCTCCATTCAAACTACTGTGTGGTTTCCATCTGACTACATCAACTAATACAGAATGTAACTCCAAAAAATAAGGACTCCTATAACACACCCACAAAACCATGTCACACTTAATCAATATCTAATTACTGTTCAGATTTCCCCAACTGTCTAATAAATACTTTTTATTTGGTTGTTTCTTTTCCAATCAGAATTCAAATAATTCATTTGATTGATATTTCTCTTAAGTGCCTTTTCCACAACCACCTGCCCTCCCACCTTGTTTTCCTTATAATTGGTTTGTTGAAGAATCAGGGCTGTTGGTCTTGGAATTTCCCATTGTTCAACTCCATCCTCTGTACCCTGTACATCCTATAAACTAGTAATTAGATCTAGAGACTTGAATAGATTCAGGGTCAGTTTTTTTTTAAAGAATACTGGTGATAGTACTTCTTATTGCTTCAAACGAGGATGTACATGATGTCTGGCGTCTATTTCTTTGTGATTGATCAGGGAGGTCCTGAATTGTCAACTAGATCCATCAAGAAATTTCTCATCATATCAGGGGGCAGAGCAAGATGGCGGAGGAGTAGGAGACCTGGATTTCGTCTGGTCCCAGGAATTCAGCTGGATAGGGATCAAGCCATTCTGAACACCTACTAACTCAAAAGGAGATCGAAGAAAAGAATAGCAACAACTCTCTGAACAGAAAAGTGACCACTTTCTGGAAGGGCATGGTGTCATTTTCTTTTGAGGAGAACTTTCCAAAAGATGAATAATGCACAGACAGCAGACTACAAGGACCTCAGGCTGAAGTCAATCCAAGGCAAATACATGGGGAGCCCTTATGAGAAGAGATTAAGACATGGATACACAAAATGAAAGTTGATGAAAACACCCAGTAAGAAGACGGGCACATACGAGCCAAAGAGAGAGGCCTCAACCCTGCAGACAGCTTCATCTCAGATTTCTACCTTTCAGATTTGTGAGAAAATAAACACCTGTGGTTTAAAAATAACTAAATAAATAAGTAAATTAAAAAAAAAATTTTCTCATCAATTATTCCAAAACTATTTTAGAAGATGTTGCTTGTTTTAAGGAAATGCCTTTGACTTCATAGCATTATTTCCCATTCAAATTTGTAATTATGTTTAGAATTTATAATTTCACTTAGTATCTTTGATTTTAAATATCTTTTCATGATTCCTAACACCATTAACAAAATTGTGTATTTTATTTATCTTGAATATATATACACATATATATAATAAATTTGAGTAACAATATCACTAAGAATATTTCTTCCTAATTCATTTTTAATTTAGGATATATCCACTAAGAATGCATAGACAAAGGACTGTCTTTTTACAATACTTGAAATAATTCTTCTCTGTTGTGGTTATATATAAATGAATAAATGTCATTGATTTCATTTTGCTTTTGCTTTAGATGTGCATTTTATTGTGATTTTATAATATGGGTGTGTTTTATGCATCCATATGCAATCCATTTCCATGATTCTCAAGTTATATCTACAAAACAAGAAGTATTTAGTGAAGTTCAGTTTCCATCCATGTCCCCTTCCTCTTAATAATTTTTATTTGCCAGTTCTTTCATTTTTAAAATTTAAAGCAAAAATAGTCATTCCCTTTTTTTAAAAAAGGTAACACACTCTCTGCACTGTTTTATACCTGCTTTTTTCACTTAATGTATTCTAAAAATCACTTCATGAAAGTATGGAGAGAGATTTCTATTGCAGCTGCTTAGTATTCCACTGAGTGAATACACAGTAATGTATTCAGCCATTCCTGAATTGGTGGACATGAGTCGTTTCCACTCTTTTGCTATTATAGGCAATGCTTCAATAAATATGTCTTTTTACATTTTTGTCAATGTGTCTTTAGTATGGTATCAGTTAGCTTTTGCTACATACAGCACACCACCTCAAAACTTAGTGGCATAGAGCAACATCATTATTAGTTCAAGATTCTGTAGGTCAGCAATTTTGGCAGGGTTCAGCTATGTCCTTCCTTCTGCTGCTCTCACTCATGTGACTGAAGTCAGCGGTCAGCTCTGCCAGAGCTGGATAGTCCAAGATAGACACATTCACCTGTCAGAGGTTGGCAGGCAATCAGCCAAGTTGCCTCAGGTGGCCTCCCACCCTCCAGTAGGTGAGCTAGCATTCATTTATGTTCTCGTGGCATGCTCCGGGGTCCCAGCACATCAGGAGAGAGCAAGCCCCAAAGCTCATGTACTTTTCAATTTTCTCCTTGCATTAAGTTTGCTCCTGTCCTATGGCACCGGACAAGCCCATTGTCACTGGGAAGAGGAGACGACCCAAAGATGTGCAGACAGACAGGGGTATTCCAGCAGCCATTGCAAACAGTTGGCCACAGGGATAGATGCCCCCAGAGGCAGGATGGTTGGGTCACAGGGCATAGTCAAATGTAAAATTGCCAAATCCCACCCCGGACCCTAGAGATTAAATATATTTGCATTCCCTCCAACTATAAATGAAAATGTCTGTTTCTCATAGTGTCACCAAGAGTAGGTTTTCAAACTCTTATATTTTTGCCAATAGAAAAAATAAAATGGCATTTTAATTTGCATCTCTCATTATGAGGTTGAACATTCCATTCCTTTCATATGCTTAGGAGCCATTTGAATGTTGTGTGTGTGTGAACTGCTTATATGTTTTGTCCATTTTTCCAGAGTGAGTGGTTGTCTCTACTTTCACAAGTTTTTTTATACATCAGGAATATTAGCCCTTTTTTCAGGATATAAATTACAAATATTTTTCGGAGTTTGTCTTCATACTTTATTTTTTAACTATGCAAAGGTAGTCAAATTTACCTATCTTTAGTGTTTCTGGATTTTGAGCCATTGTTAGAAAACTTTTTTCTATTACCAAATAATGGGGGAATTCACCCATGGTTTCCAGTATTTGTGGGTATCGGGGGCAGGTATCCAATTATCCCATTTTCCCCTGTAAAGATTGGGCCTATATCGTAGACTAAATTTCTTTAAGTGGGTCTGTATTCAATTGACTTTTTTTTTTTTTAAGATTTTTATTTATTCATTTGACAGAAAGAGACACAGCGAGAGAGGGAACACAAGCAGGGGGAGTGGGAGAGGGAGAAGCAGGCTTCCTGCGGAGCAGGGAGCCCGATTCAGGGCTCGATCCCAGGACCCTGGGATCATGACCTGAGCCGAAGGCAGACGCTTAACGACTGAGCCACCCAGGCGCCCCTCAGTTGACGTTTAAAGTATGACTAAACCTAGGTAACAATGTGAATTAGTCAAATTCTGTATTTCTATTCTCCGTCTTCCCCTTTGCTATAGCATAGCTGAATCTATACTCCCTTCTAAAACCAAAGTAAACTCCATCTCCTGCCCAGCACTGTCCAGTGAGTCAGCAGCAGCCTCCAAGCTTCCACATCCATAAGTAGTTAAAAGTACAGGCTTTGGGGTGTGCAACTCTGTCATTTCCTGGTAGTGTGATACCAGGCAAATTACTCAGTCCTTCTAAATCTTAGTCTCTATCTGTAACATGAAGATAGCAAAACCTCCCCCACAGGTTCACTTAATGAGATAATCTAGGTAACTCACTAGCATAGTACTGAAACATAGTAACTACTCAATAAATTACAGGTAGCCAATGAAAGCAGAGGAGAGGATCCTTAAGCACCAAGTGATGAAAAAAGGAAAATATCTAAGATTAGAAAATATGGAACTTAATGCAGAAATAGCTTTGTTGGCAGTGATTAATCTATGTCATGTATGGGCACCCATGCATGAATACACAAATAAGCTGGGGAAAAAAAACACAGTTGTATGTTTCATTCAGGGATGCTTTTCTGTAGACTGAGTAGTAGGTCTTTGCTTGGCAAGGAATTGGTACACTCATGAGTATGCCGACTCTGAATCCCTAACTATGAAAAGGCAAACCCTAAGGAGCAGAAGGCATTTTCGGACAGCTCATACCTTAAGTAAACTAGAGGTTTTAGAATCAAAACCTGAATACCTGAGCACCTGACCTGAAAACACTGAAGTTCCAGTGTTTCCCTTCTATTCCTGGCACTCAGTGTACCTTCTACACCTGCTACTTCTTATCATGTCCGGCCAGAGGCTCCCCACCTCCACGAGAGCTGCTCAGGACGAAGTGCTGTGCCCCAGGTAGCCAACTCCTTCCAGCCCCAGTCCTAGCGCTGCAAGTCCTCCTGTTCAGCTGGTCTCGTTCCAGCAGTTTCTGCCTCAAGAGTCTAGGACGCTAAGTGTAAATCTTGAGGGGAAAAAAAAAATAGATATTAAGGGCAGAGCTAGAGCTAAATTGAAATGAGACAGGATAAAAAAATACCAAGGTCTTAGGATTACATGTTTGAGATGTGTGAGGCTGGGTTTGGCAGTATTCTGGCATAGTTGGGAGTTACTTAACTAGAGCTGACCTTGGTGCGTATGAAACTTTCCCCTTTAGTTAAGAATGGTTTTTTAAATATCAGAAGAGTTTACCGCCCCTGGGCCATGCGGAGGGGGGGTTGACTTGGGAAAGGGGGTGAGAAAAGTCTCTGCAGTGATGGCAATGTTCTGTATATCTCAAGAGTGGTTTGAGTTACATAGGCATGGGCATTCATTAAAACTCACAAATGTACACCTAAGATTTGTGCATTTCTTTGTATGTAATTTCTACACTAAAAACTGCAAAATACTGAACTCTAGTGAATAAGCATGCTGAAATAAATATTTATATGTCTATTTACTTGAAATGTATTAAAAATGGATGAATGAATGTGACAGATAGATGTAATGAAACTAGTCAGATGTTAATGATAAAAGCTAAGTGGTGAATGCACAAATGTTTACTCTAAAACTCATTCAACATCACTGTATGTCTGAAATTTTTCATAATAAAATGTTGGGAAGTTATCCAGTGCTATATCAGAAGCAAACACTGAGCGCACAGCAATTCTGAGGACTGTCACTGGGAGTGTGGAATTCCTTCCAGTGCACCCTCTGCCCTCCCCTTGGCCATTGACCTCCCCTCTGGCACAAACCCTGGCCCACATGTCCTCCCTCTTCCTCTGCGTGCCCTCACCCTCTGGGCAAAGGTGAAAGGAAAAACAAAACAGGGTACTCAGCTAACGAGCAGATCTTCGTGAAGACTCAACCTTACAATGCTGTCACGGCAAACTGTCAGGATACATACTTTTCTGCACCTTGAGCAAAAGCTTGACTGTTTAAACACACACACACCAAAAGAAACCCAACCTAACTGCAATAACTAATGTAAGTTGCTTAATATTTCAGATTTAAAATTATAGGAGAGATCGTCTTCTCAAGGCATGAAAAAAAAATGATCAGTATTTGCCTCTTATTTCCATTGCTCATGGAGAAAGAGCTTAATATTGATTGAGCCCTCGGTATGGGTTTTGCATACATTGGCTCACAGAGTCCTCACAGCCCCATTATTCTCTATTTATAACAATGCTCATAGTCATGGAGCCAGTAAACAGTAGATCTAGGACTCAAACCAAGATGATCTCAGCTCAAAACTATTTTTCACCAAAGCACACTGTCATGGACATTTAAAATGGGTTATGTCCTGCAATGCTAACATCACTACAAGAACAGCAGTGGTCATTTGGCTAGGATTCTACAAATAAAGGCAGTTTCATGTTCTACTTCAACTGTTTTTACCCAAACACCACCCACCAAAAGGTATTTTTAAGTTTACACCCCCCACCAGTGTTGTTGACAAAAGTAACAAGAACACAAAATTTCGCAAACTTTTCCATAGCTTTGGGGGAAGTTCAGGGTTTTAATAAATCCGCTTAACGGAAGGGAATTTACTTTTGATGTCACAGTGTTGCTAGTTCATAAATTAGAATTAGATGGCTCAATTACTCCCTAATGATCTCCTACATCATGCTTAGACCATCAGACAAAAATTCTTACCCAACGGAATAATGGAACCTTTTCTCCACGTGTTAAGCCAGATTCCTAAACTACAGAAAACTGTATAGTCATCACCCAGTAGATGGCACTAGTTGTGCTACTGTTTTTATTCCTTTCCAGTCCTGGGACCTAGGTCAGAGGTCTTCATCTCCTACTAGGGTTATAAATATTTGAAACAGAAGACTAGTCCCCATAGCAATCAAATAATGCCTTGCATATCACTTGTGGGAAATATTTAGCTGGCTGTGTACGGAACGAGATTGAGATCTGAAAGTGGTGGGCTCTATTAGGCATTCCTAGGAAAGTTTATCATGCCTCCAACCCACTACTACTTTTCATTTGGGCCAGCCTCTCTCCACATAATAAAGTGGGGGACTGAGGAAAGCTCTGGGGTTAAGAGGAAGGTAGAAGATGCTATAAACATGTATTTGCTGAGATAAGCAATAATAAAATCTATTTTCAACAAAGTTTAATAGAAACCTAGGGTGAAAAAGCTTTTTACTTTGATACAGGCCCAAATGAAGTTAGGTCACTCCATTATAGATGATCTGATTTTAATACTGACATAATTTGAATAATTCTATTTGAACCTAATTCAAAACTCAACAGAGCTCACATCCAGAGGCCATACTCGAGATTACCCTGCTTTACTCAATTCTGTCCTTTGGAGGCATATGCTTCCAACTATTTTTCCATGTTTTGCAAACCAGAACTTTGGTATATTCAAGCCTTACAAAGATAAAAGAAACTATATACGCCTTCCCAGTTATTTCTGTGTTGGGAGAGGTATCAAGGGCAGGACACAAAAATCTTCAAGGCCGTTATTTCAAGTGTAGCTCTAGCAGACCTACACTTATAAATCCTCCTTCTGATAGAGCAGAGAAGCAACTCATACTTCTAACAAGTTCCTGGGGGATATCTCCTATCAGTGGCTTATAAATATACCACTGTGTCAAGTTTCACTCAACATATATTCAATATCTGGATAAGAAACAACTCTTCATTCAAAATATTTTGATGTAGAAAAATAGAAAATTTGACTTCTGGTTGGAAATATTAAAAAAAAAAAAAAAGGCTTATTTCTGAAAACATGCCAAGTGCTTCAGTGGAGGTTGTAAGAACATGCCATGGTGAGGACTGTGGTGTGAAAGTGGCCTCTCAACACTCCTGGGGTCTATTGCAGCCTTGGATTGGCATGGTCCTAAAACCTGGGGAGCCACACTAGTTGTGGGTTACCTACCAAGGCCTTTCAAAAGGCTTAAATGTCTACTAGTCAAACTTGTTAAAATGTTCATTCGGCTGCATCACACTATCTTATAGTGGTAAAGAGCCCTTAGGAACATCTTTGGGTCTAATGTTCTTAATGAGAAAAGTGCTAAGTAGATGGCTTATTAGGGACAGCCTGTGGACTTGATTTTCTCTAGTCTGTTTCTTAGTTTGTGATCTGTGCTTTGAGAAACATCATTAGACCCTTTTAGCCCAGAAACCTGGAGTAATGTGGTTAGAGTATTTGGACACAAAGTCTGGTATATCCCTAATAAAGCAAAGGAATTGGGAGAAAAGTTGAATATACCTGGAAAGTAAAATGTTTTCCTAAGCTTCTCCCTCAGGAGGTCAACATACCATTCACAACAGCGCTATTTTCCAAAGGTCACAATTGGATTTCCTCAGAAGCATACCTTAACTGTTAATCATTACAACGACTTCATGAAATGTGGGAGTGTTGCATTACCCTAACATTTAATCATTGGCTGAAGCCTGGTTTTCACCACAGCGAAGAACATCTGCCTTTACCCCTCACATAACCCCCTTTTCTACCAGAAATGTGAAGACTCTTCTCAGATGGGAAATTAAACAAAGAAAAGGCAAAACAGATTTTTATAAAAGCCATCATAGGGCAAGTAATCCCCAGGAGCAGCCTAGAGGCAAAACAGACTGACGTTGGGCAAGTACTCCCATCTTGATACTGCTTTCCCATGGTTTCCAAGGTTTGTTGTCTGGAGAACCTTTCCAAATACATGAAAGAAAATGATCTTAAGAGTCACGGGAGCCTAAAGTTGCTTGGAGCAAACAGTAATTACTTTCATAACGAAAAAGGGAAGTCATTTCAGTAACTGGAATGCCAGATCTATGTAAACTTAAAATTGCCATTGTGTCTTCAGACTGATGTAGAACACGGCCAGTGTGGACCTCTGAAAACACTTTGTAGGACCAGGTAACCAGCTTCCTCCTTTAAACGTTCTCATAATTACACCTTTTTTTTTTTTTACTAACCTCACATCTATTTGTTCTCAGCATCATCCCTTTGGCATTATTACTCAACCCAGCAAATGAAACATTCTTTTAAAATGTTAAATAATAAAAATACAAGTGGCAAGGATTCAGTACTACAAATATTCAGGGCATCAGGGCATCAAGTTAAACTGTCCTCAAAGTTAAAGCAGATTACTAAAAAAAAAAAAAAAAAAAAAAATACAGGAACAAAGCAAAAAAGAGGTGGTATATATAGGAAAACCTGTGTAAATGCCTTTGGGAAAGCACAGTGCAACCCTTCACTATTACACATCATCCTCTGGCCTTATGAGGTTCATCTTCCCAACTCTGTCTTGTAGCCACTACCCAAAAACCCGGCTGCTGAGACTTCAAACCACTTCAGAACTGTTTTGGTGAAATGAAATGGGACCCAATTCTAGTAGGCATGTATTTCTATACTAAATGGTTTTTGTTTTTGGTAGGTGTTTAGACATTTAAAAATTCACAGGTGAAAGCACCAGGAAAGAGGAAGGTAGAAAACTTTCTTCCTCTTCTTGATGAGTACCGTCCAAGCAGACTGGTAGGGCAAATATTCATTATGGACTGTAATTCACTTTGCTTTGGTTTTGGAGGCTTCCCTTAAGAAAAAAGAGATTTGTTAATAAATGATAACACAGAACAACAAGATTAAATTATTGAGGCAAATGTCAATTACAAAAGTAATAGCTTAGATCGTTCTCTATTTAATCTCAGCATGTTAAAGGGTAACAGTATTTCCACACCTAACGCTGCATTTTTTTCTGTTCTTGAGGTGATTGGACGACAAACATTTGACTGCCTATTATGTGCCAGAAATCATCCTAATCACTTACATGGAAAATCTTCAGTAACTCTCTAAAGGGATAATATTACTTACTTGTTTTTATAGTTGTGGAACTTAAGGCTTATAGAGGTTTTATGCCTAATAATTTGTCCAACATCAGAGGTGGAGACAATGGGCCAGGACTGGAAGCTCAGCTATCCCTACCTGATAGTTTACTTTTCTGAAACTCCAAAATTCTTTCTTTTAAAATCATCTTTAACACCATATTCTCCCACAAATAACTAACAGTATTATTGCTCCTACCTCTACTTAGATTTAAATAAAAATTTATATGCTAATTTTTAGTAATTTTCTTACTCCAAACATCTGTAATTTTGTATCTTAAAAAAGTTAGTCACAAAGCCAAATCCACTATAATCACGAGTTAAGAATAAAAGAAAAACGTCTTTCTAGAATATATAAACCCCAGTTACCAAAGTACTATGAACCATGCATAAGCTCCTTGAGATTACTCATCACCTACCCCTTAACTCTACACGATGTCTAATATACAGTGTCATGGAAATTTGTTAGATACACTGAACTGGAGCAAACGAATATTCTGGCACCAACCTTCACATTCAAAGGCTTTGGAGTTTTTAGAAAACAGAGTCTACTTAAATTATTTTGTGATTTAAGGTAGGGACAAAAAGCGACAAATACAGAGCTAAGCAGTCGCCGGGCTGAAGTAATCATTACAACTATAGTAAAATTTACTGGCTCTCCATTGTAAAGCATTGAAAGAGCAAAAATAAGGGAGGTCCGTTAATATTAATGCAAGGTTTATTCGAGATAATATTAAGAACTGAATTCTAACAAAGGAAAAATTTACCAGTTATCCACTCTATAATAAAAAGTGGAACTGGGGACCCTTTATAACACATAAATAAATTCTACCTTTACATTTCTGAATAAAGCTGTATTCACTTCTTAGAGAGAGCCATTTAACTTTTGCTGATAAGGCTTTGTGAATTGTGTTCAGAAACTTTGACAATACTCACATATACACACTCTTCAAATAAGGTTAAGTACCTAGGATTTTCACTCCAGGATGAGTTTCTGTAAGTACCTAGGACACTCTAACTTAAGACTACATATTTCTACATGAATTCAATTTGAATTGCCTTCATCTTTATGTACCACAATTTTTTAAAAAGATCAATGTTTATTATGACTTTTTAACTCCCTCAAATTATACTTTAATATTTGACATGGTAGTTTCAAAAAATAAATATTCAAGGCCTCAGTTTTAAATTTCCCTTCAGTGTAAATGCACAAAGTTGACAACAAATATTAATAGGACTACCCTAAAATAAATGCAGCTTTCTTATAAAAATTACTCGTTATAATACAGTTCCCATTCTATTCCATAATTCTGATGAAGAATATGTTTTTTTGGTAATAAAACAAGAGTTTAGAATGATTCAGTCCTTGGAAAATCTTAATGGCAGTCACTCAATGAAGAAGTCAATCATTCCTGAAGTCACAAACACTCAAAACCTGCTGTTAGCATTGACTGAGTTTTTGTGGGGGTTTTTTGGTGGTTATTGCTTTAGTTGGCAATACCTGAATTTAAGACAAAAGAACATCTCCCACTAAGCCTTATTTTAAATATTACAAAATGTATACAGAAGATAGACTCATAGAGGCTATAATGCTGATGTCTTAAGTAACTCACCCATGAAATGGGTGCGTATTTTTTAGAGGATAACCATAGATCTTTTTGCTCTAAAAATAAATGCCCCTACTTTTCAGAGTGTTCCCATTCTTCAAATTCTTCAACAGGAGACTTGAGCAGCTTAACAGTTTTGCTATAAAAACAAACCACTCTTGTTAACAAACCCAAAACATAAAAGGAAACCGATAAAGGACATAGTTTTCACAGTTAACGATAAATAAAAGTGCAGTAAGTGTTCAAGTAGGGCGTGTAGTTTAAAAACTACATGTGAGTATTTGGCATAGGTCATCTTTTAAAGGCTCTCCGAGGGTCCCTGCCATTACTTATTGTGGTCATGACTGTTTGATTATTAGCTGTTCCTTGTAGCTGTGGATTTGTAGGTCCCCGGCCATTGCTTCTACCAGCATATGAAAACTGGCATCCCCTTGATTCTGGGCCAATTTGAACCCCGTTTCCTAAAAAAGAATATAAAAATTCATCACCATTTTCAGACACTGATCTGTAGGAATACACCTATTTGGAGTTCTAACACATGCTTAAAAGTAGTATTAGAGAAAACAAATGCCTTCATTTTTAAACTACTGGAAAAAACTCAATGTGGGTTCTGCGTTTTTCCAAATGTTATGATTACTGTAAATATATTAACTTGATGCTATATTAATATGGAAAGAGATACAGAACAGTTTGGGCAACAGAATGAGAAATTAGTAAAGAAAAACATAGATAATGCATTGCCTACATTTTAAGGGAGAAAGAAAAAAAGAAAAGGGTAAAAGCGTGTATGAACACTGGCATTAGGTTCAAATATGGTTAATAATTCAAAAAGGACAATGTAATTCTAATTTTTCAAAGGAAAAGACAGCAGTTTCCCATAATGTGATCATCACCAGCTGTGCCAAAACATGCAGCCACCAGGTCAAATAAAACTTCAGCCACCCTACTAAACTCCAATCTCAAAGCTTTTCCTCCATTATTTAAGAATAAAAACTTCAAAAGACACAGCTGATAGAACCATTAACATGATATTTGAGAGTATTTGAGGGGTAAAGGCCAATCTTTTAAAGAAGCAGCTATCAGCATGTGAAAACTTAAGGTGAGCTACTAGTCTAAAGATAAAAGGCTTTTGGTGTGCCAAAATAACCAGTTAATTCTGCATCTTTTATAAATAATCACTAGATAACAGAATTTTGTTAAAAAAAAAAAAAAAATCAATGGAAAACCCACTCCACATCACTAAAACAGATTTCTTATTAGCCACTGTTTAAATATAGAATGTGCTCCAGGAGGTGGGTGGGTGAATGGGTGAAATAGGTGATGGGGATTAAGAGTACACTTATCTTGGTGAGCATGGACTAATAGATGGAACTATACTGTATATGTGACACTAATAAAACACTATGTTAACTACACTGGAATTTAAATTAAACAGATAAATACATGTGTATAAAAATGAAAAGAATGTGCTCAATAAGTTAGCTTAAGAGAGTATCTGCTATTTAGAAAATCAGTTACTTGGGAATTCCGTGTTTACTAAGAGCTCCCTTTTAGTGCTAATGTGTGCCTAAAGACAGTTTTCTTCTAAATCTTTCATAAGATATATTCACTTAATTCTTAACACCTGATCACAAATATGCAAAAAAAAAAAAAAAAGAAAATCTTACCCACTGGTCCAAATGTACCTGTACCCATATTATTATTCATGGAATTATTCTTCTGTTCATTGTGTGCCTAAAAAATATGTTTTTAATTTAACCAATTGAAGATTTATTAAAAAAAAAATTATTATAACATGTTATATCCATTCTTTGTTTTTTTTTAACAAATTTTTAACAGATTTATCCAAGTCCATTCAATGTTACTATTCAGGAATGTTTCCCAAACCTTTCATAGCTTCTGTTATATCTTACTACTGTGTTTTCTTGATATTACTCCCCACTCCTCAAAGTGCTCAATGGCACATATATTTAATATATAACACTAAAGATATATAATAGACTCACAAAATATACAGGATGTAAATGACTTTATATTCTTTTTAAAACTGTTCTCATTATCCTCTGGGTATGAAAGGGTTGGATACCTCGCCAAAGAATTATAGTGCCCACTCAAAATTAGCCTAATCATAAAAATAGACTATACGTTTGGATTAATTACCCCTCTGCTCTGTTGTCCTCGATAATCTGGGTTGGGTTCACTGAAATTTGGCACTTCTGAATAAACCATACAAAATCTGAAAGAAAATAAAGCACAAGTTAAATGACTCCTAAAATAATCAGCCTTTTTTTATATAACATGAGTAACTTATAGGAATGAAGAATTTAGGTGTCAAATGAATTAACTAAAAAGCAACATGCTATTTATACAACAAAAACTTCCTAAATGCTATGTTCCATAAAAACAAAGAATTCTAAGATATTCAACAGCCTACAATCTATAAAACATTCTATTTTTTATTTTAGTTCTTCTGTATTGCAAAAATAAATCAGGTCAAAGATTAAGGACACAGAAACACATCTCTGTGCTGTTTTTCCAAATAGGCTGATGCCACTGGACCATGTTTAGGGTTCCAGAGTGGTTTTTCCAGCAGTGGTGATGGATTTGCACTGATCCATTCACACACTCCCATCCAGGCCCTCTTTTGACCAATCACTGTGAATCTGCAAAGATAATCATTCAAGGTTAAGAGTGGATTCCGCAAGTATGTATAAAGACACGTGGCTGTTAAGACAACAGTTTATCCCAATGCTTCTTGTAAGTTGACTATGGCATATAGTAACATTACACATAAGCATTTACTTAGCTCCTCACCCCATAAATAAATTAAAATCAGTTTTGGTATATCCTAGACTGACCCTGACAAAGCCAAGTCACTATGAATTGAGTGACCTCCAGTGGTTCTTCACATAACTGACCTCTTTTTCTGTATACATGCAGGTCAGGAAAAAATCCTAAATCTTTTGATATTGATGCTAAGAGCTTTCGTAACATGTTGCTCTACTACTCTAAAAACAAACATAAGTAAATGATTTTCTTCCTAGCAAAAGCAAAGTGTTACCAGTTTCTGATCTTTAAAAGCTAGCAAGATTATCTTTTCCAAAAAAGAATTTTATCCCTGCAGTGTAGAAGAACATTCCCTCCCCCCTTTTTTTTTGTGGTGCCATGTGTGGCTTCTCCCTCTTCAAATATCCTCGAATTTGATGGGCATTAAGTAGATGTCTAAACATTAACCAAACAGAATGGACTAATGATTTGGCTCATTGCCAACACAATACTTTATGAAGACATCCCAAATGTGTAGGCTACTATGGAGGCTGAATTACCTTTACACCCCTAGAGAGGATGGTTCCTCCAAGTCAGGGTGGAGATTACCAGGGTAGTAGTGTATGGAAGCTCGCATTGTGGCTGCCTGTACGGCACCTAGACTGTGGATAAATACAGGACTTCAATGGTCATCGCTGCAAGTCCTTTTACCACGAGTACATATTCACCCATCAACGAAAAAAGAAAATTTAAACTGTTGGCCTGAAACCTGGCTTCTTACCTAGCTTCTTTGGCAATTCACTAGAAGACAGGACCTATTTAAAATGGCACTATGACACCTGAAAGATGCATGTTCCCAAAGCCTACAGAAATGGCCCCACTGGGGCTCATCTCAAGTGCAACTTCATGCTCTTCACCAGGGAAAACTGACATTCTCAACCACAGGAATCAGTATAGATGGCTGTTAAACTGGTATATATGTGTAAAGTTGTTTTTACAGCGAAGCTTTTGAAGGCATTCAGTTTACCAGTCCAGAAAAGCCAAGAAGTTTATAGTTTATACATACCAGTTATTCTGTAGATATTACATGTAATTTATTCAATTACAGGAAATGCACTTTAATACTTACTCCCCAATTTTTTGAAGTTCTCCACCCCTTCCAGTATATAGTGTCAAACACCCTTTCCACATGGATGCGTACCTAGAAAGAAAAGAAACATCCATTCTGTAGAAATACATGTATTTCCTACTTAAGTAAAACTTTATACTGAATTTTTTGTATTGGGATATAGGTGGAGATCAAACTCTGTGAATACAGTAGTAAATCAAATACAATTAATCTAATTTTGATTAACTTGTTACTTACAAAGGAACAGTACAAAGAAAACTACTGCCAAATTTTGACATGATTATCTAAACTATAACTAACCCTAGAAAATAAAGTCTTTTTGCAAAGCAAGCACTGTTATACTCCAAAAATCACATCTTTAGTCAATTAACAAAAGAACTTTCAATGGAAGAGATTCAGGCAGAAAGTATTTTTCAATCACAGAATATATAGAATCAACACCAAGTGTTTACTTTTATACCCATTTACTTAGTCTACTCAGATTATCAATATAAGTTTTCCCTTTGCCTTCATAAAACACATAGGATTCACAAGCTACTGAAAATTTGATAAAATTTAATCAAGGGCCTAAAAAAACAATCACAAATCTCACCTATCTGCCTTTCCAAACCTGCAATTTTTAGCATCAACTTGGCTGAACAGATTATTTACACTGACCAACTCTGAATGTAGACAGAATCATTAAATATTCCTACACAAAAATCTAATAAAAATGTAAATTAAACATTGTAAAATCAGTCCAAGGTTTGGTTTTCAGTGGTTCTCTATACAACTACTACGGTAACTTTAGACTTAGAATGATAAATTACAGGGACGCCTGGGTGGCTCAGTCGGTTAAATGGCTGCCTTCGGCTCAGGTCATGATCCCAGAGTCCTGGGATCGAGTCCTGAGAGTCCCCCATTGGGCTCCTTGCTCAGTGGGGAGCCTGCTTCTCCCTCTGCCAGCCACTCCCCCTGCTCGTGAGCTCTGACAAATAAAGAAAATCTTAAAAAAACACAAAAAACGAGGGGCACCCGGGTGGCTCAGTTGTTGAGCGTCTGTCTTCGGCTCGGGTCATGATCCCGGGATCCTGGGAGCCCCGCATCGGGCTCCCCGCTCCACGGGAAGCCTGCTTCTCCCTCTCCCACTCCCCCTGCTTGTGTTCCTGCTCTCACTGTCTCTCTGTCAAATAAAATATTTTTTAAAAAATGATAAATCATAACTAAATATTGTTAACTAAGTACAGTTATAGTTCATTTTTTAACATAGATTAATAAATACTAGTTAGTTCCACATTATACAGTCTTCTTTAGTAAGGGTAATTCATTAAAGACTCCAGCACTCTTACGCTATACGCTAAGCTGAAGAAAAATGGTGCACTAATATTTCACCTTAGTAACGTAAAAGTTAATGCATGTTGGAGAAAAAATTTGAAGTTACAAGTAAACATTTAACTTGCACTTGTTTCGGGAATGAGATCAATAGCAGGGTTTTCTGATAAACATATCAATATTCAAATTACCATTATTTAGATGTACACCTTTCTTCAAAAACTACTTTTCTTAGATGCAACCAGAATTGAAGGGCCTTACAATAGGCCAGACTCCACTAGATATGTTATTTTAGTAAGGTATAATTATTCCCATTTTACAGAAGAGGAAGTTACAGAAGTATAAAAACCTCAAGGTCACACTGAAGTTACAAAACAGTGGAGTTTCTTTAGTTTTGAATTTTCCTTTAAATTATATTCCTTGAAATTCTATAAATCCTATATGGATCTTGATTTTAGTTTTTCCACAAATTTTTTGATGGACATAGCTATGTATTTTCCATTGACTACAAAATATGAAATATTTGAAATGAGATGCTGTTTACACTGTATAAAATACTTTTAATTACTGGATGAGAAATACTTTGGCAGCCAAAAAAACTTTAATTATGCTAATCCTCACCACACCCTCATACGCAGGAATTTTCTTTTGTGTAAACTACAGATGTGGAAGTTTGAAAGACACAATTAGTGTCATAATGAGTCACTGCATGAGAATAAAATGTCTATGTTCTGACTCTCACTTCCTTCTTTCATGATACTCTCTACCTCACTTCCTGAAGATGTTGTAAGGCCTGGAAGGTATTATCAAAGGGCTCTAACTAACCTCCTCCATTCAGGGTGATCCAATACTTCTCTGAGATTCAATTTACTATGCCAACATCAATATCCACCCACTTTTCCTATAGTTGTGACCAATAAATTATTACAACTCTATTGACCACAGAACTTCCAAAATCCATCTCAGGACCCTTTTCTGGCCTTTTATCTTCCTAATTTAAACATTTGGTAAAATTTTAAAGGCAGTTGAATTACCAACCAAAAAAAAAGGTTGTGCTAAATTATTTTTAAAAGCCAATCTGCCAACTGACTCTTTTGGATGGAGGTATCTTAGACATCTTCCTGCCAAACATTTTCTGCATATCATTCTGGTTTTTGTACTACACTGACCTTATAGCAGTAGGCCCAGGAAATCATTTTCCAGAATGTGCCTTCCAGATATTCTAAACTTCCCTTCTTAACTTTCACATTCGAGTACAAATTTGACATACCACAAAAACTGAATTGTCCAACTACAATCTTATGTCCTGTCTAAATAAAATACTGGCAGGATTTCAAAAGGGGGAAAGGTTGGAAAAGAACTGACAACTCTATTAAATAATTTATGAAAAAAATAAATAGTATGGACTATGCTAATTTTATCAATCTACAAAAAACACTCAGTAATCCCAAAACAGTACAATCTACCTAACCTGTAAACTGAGGGGGAGTGGGTTAGATTCCCCGGTGAAACTGACCGCTTTTTCTGGCAAGGGTGTTCTATCCCAAAGCTGTCCACTGTCCAATATTAACACCCAAGGGGCTCAAAACTCCCTGGAGGCCCACAAAAAAGATACGGAACTCCAGAACTTGCCAAGGTTCCCCAGCCAATGATTCTGCAGACTGTTACTTAGGAAGCCTTCTCCCTCCTCCCCCTTTGGTGCACACCTACCCTCTGGTCAACCGAATAATATCCCCTGGCTGTATAAGACCTCCGATTTCATCCCACACGGAAATAGTGATGCTGCCCGTTTTATCTGCTACTTTGCATGATCTCACTTCATGGCCGTCTTTGGTTTTGGTCACGCGTCCTGTGAAGATTTAAAAATCACAAGGGGGGCGAAGGGGTGTATTAGATAATGAGGACTTCCAGAAAGGCTCTAACTCCTCCTCCGGGATCATAACGCAGTGGAAAGAGGTCGAGCCCCGGGTTTTCGCCGCAGGTTGTATCCGAGCCCCGGCGGGGGTCACCGGGGCCACGTGGAGGGGGGAGGGGAGGGGGAAACGAAGAGGAGGAGGAGGAGGGGAGCCCCAGGCTAGCAGCGGCGGCGCCCTTCCCTCCTGCCCCAAAACGCAAGGGGGCAGAGGGATGGGCTGCAGACCCCACTTACCTATCTCCAGGACAATAAAGACGACATTTAAGTTTTTCAGTCCGGGCTTAATATCTTTTATAAAAAGAGGTGGGTCGTTGACCCCATTCATATTGAGGCAGGTGCGGCTACAGCTGCGAAGACGCGGGTGGGCAGGGAGTGGGACAAAGCCTCCCACCCTCCCGGGCAAGGGCGAGGGCGCAAGGGAGACTCTGGGCGGGGATGGCGAAGAGAACGGGCAGAAAGCGGTTAGGCAGGGATCAAGGAAACCAGCCCAGACGGCACTGAGTCCAAAAAAAGAAGAAGGAAAAAAAAAAAGGCTCACAAGTTTAAAAGGAAAAAAAGACGAACCAGTCCGCACAAAACCCCGCTCCCAACGGGGCGACAGTAAGGCAAGCGTGCGAACTGAACTGCCCCCCTCTTTTGGATAAAAGGAAGGGGAAAAAAAAGGCAGCGAGGGGAGGTCTCTGCCCTGAGTCCCCCTCACACAACACACACACACACACACACACACACACACGCGGGCGCGCGCCCAGTCTGTCCCAGGCTTCGGGAAGGGACAGACTGTGACAGCAAACCCGGTGCGGAGACCTAGCAACCACGCAGTCTACGTCCCAAACAGCGACTGCTGAACGCGCCCGCGCGCCGGCTGGACCCCACACCCCGGCCGCCCCGCCCCTTATGACGTCACGTGGCGTCGGCACGCCCGTCGCCGGGCTCGCCCAGGTT
Source organism: Leptonychotes weddellii (assembly GCF_054177405.1). Lineage (NCBI taxonomy): Eukaryota > Metazoa > Chordata > Mammalia > Carnivora > Phocidae > Leptonychotes > Leptonychotes weddellii. The sequence continues at coordinate 39,081,431 of NC_138371.1, forward strand.
GTAGGAAGGGAAGCGAGGGGTCCGGAACCGGCCGGCGTCGCCCGCGCAGCCTCCCTCCCTCCTCGCCGGCTGTCAGCTCGAGCCCCGCCTCCTTAGCCTTCCAATGGGCTCTCGGCACCGCCCCGCCCGTTCCCCGCTTCCGCCGTCGCTGCGCCGCGTCCCCTTTGCCCTGTAATTTTCCTTTTGCAGGCTTCTAGTGCTCACTGTGCTGCTTTAGGTTTTTCTTGCTCTTTTCTCGCTCAGAGTTCAGCCCTCCACCCGAGCCCTTTAATCCCTTTGTCCCAGCGGTTCCAAGGAACAGTGGCTGTGTTTAGCACCCAGTGGGTACGTTAAAAAAAAAAGCGTGATGTTGAATATAGGTTTAGGCCAGGGTGGCTGGTGGGGATGGAAGGAAAAAAAAAACAGTCGGGGATGGGTCCTCATTCCTAAAGCTGGAATTTTAGCCCAAGAAGAGAACTGTAGATCAATTTAACCACTTCTTTTTAAGCATATTTAAATTGAGGTCCGGAAGGGTGGGGTAGTTTGCTGAAGGTCAACCAGGAACTTGGAAGCCAGCAGGACTTGAGCACAAATCATCTGACCTGCTCTTGCACTTTTCACTCTAATACTAGGCAGGTAGATAGTAGTTAAATTCCTTTACAAATTTATTTTTCCTTACCCTTTCCTTCTCACATTATATCCCTTTCCCAATTTTCTCTGTGCTTTTTTTTAATGGGCAAATTTTTAGAGCAGTTTTAGATTCATAGCAAAACTTAAGAGTACAGAGATGTCCGTATATCCCCACTCCAACACATTCCTAGCCTCTTCCATTATCAGTATCCGCCCCCCTCCCTGCCCAGAGTGGTACATTTGTTACAGCTGATGAACCTACATTAACACATCATTATGGCTCACAGTGTATAGTTTACCTTAGGGCCCACTCTTGGTGGTGTACGTTTTATGGGTTTGGACAAATGTGTGATGACTTATATCTACCATTATAGTGTCATACAGAGTAGTTTCACTGCCCTAAAGATATGTGTGCCACCTATTCATCCTTCCCTCTGTCCTAACCCTTCGCAACCACAGATCTTTTCACTGTCTCCATGGTTTTGACTTTTCCAGAATGTGTATAGTTGGCAACAAATACTATGTACCCTTTCAGATTGGCTTCTTGCACTTAGTAATGTGCATTTTAAGTTTCCTCTGTGCCTTTTTATGTGCTGTCAATTTGTTTTTATACATCCAAAAAAATCATGTAACAGTAGTGGGAAACCCTGAAACATTATAATCTGAAAAAAAAAAAGAATAAAAAGTTTCCTTTATCTCTTTACCTCATGTAGTGAGAAGGGGCATGTCCTCTAGAAACAAACCTGGGCTCGGACACCTTAGAGTGTGACCTTTGGGACACTTAAACTTTGTAGTCATAATTTAATAATCTGAAAAATAAAAAAATGCTTGCCTCAGAGAATTACATAGGATCAGAGGTAATTGTCTGACTAGTGCCTAGGAAATAGTAAATATTCAATACATATTTCCCTTATTTTTTATTATTAAGGAAGAGAAAAACAATAGTAGCTTAAACTGTGATTACTTAATCCTTTCATCAATCCTATGTGGTGACTGCTAATTTTTATCCCCATTTCACAGATGATGAAACTCACCAGAGACCACATTGCTAGAGAATGGCTAAACTCGGTTTTGAATCTAGGCAATCTTGACAACCACCACCCCCCCAACAAGAACCCTCCAGCTTAAAGGTAATTTTTTTAGACTTAAATTGCAGTGGTAGAATTAAGCGTTTTAGCAGTAAAATATATCTGTAGGACTTTAAAGAATCACCTAATTAACTTCATGATGGTAACAGAAATGTTGAGAAGAGTCAGAGAATTTGCATGGCAGAAGCCTTGATTTTTTCTTGATTCTTAACTGAGTATTTTTAGATCAACCACCACTTCCCAAACATCTGCAAAGAAGTGGCATAGATATAATACAGCCTGAGAAGAGTTTCAGAGATAATCACATTAGCAGGAGAGAGACATTCTTAAGGAAGCCGAAGCTTGCATCTCATGGACAAATAAGGCCCAGAGAGCCAAAAACACTGATGTAATGCTGGGAAGTAGTGTAAAATAATATTATAAGTATGATTTCAACATCAAATAAAACAAATGATGAAGCATGGCAGTTAATGGCAGAACCACATCCAACCTCAGGGCTCCCAAAGACTCCCACTTAAGATCAGAAGCTCTGATTCTACCAAGTTTATCTAGAAGCACTTGTTGCTTCATTTAGATTTTCCTCAAAGCTATATTCTTCAACACAGGCAAAAACATTCTCACAGAAGCAATATTTAACCAACTGAGCCACCCGGGCATCCCTCACAAAAGAAATATTTAAATCAGACCTTTTTTTTTTTTTATTTTTTTTTTTATTTATTTATTTGAGACAGAGAGAATGAGAGAGAGAGAGCACATGAGAGAGGGGAGGGTCAGAGGGAGAAGCAGGCTCCCCGCCGAGCAGGGAGCCCGATGCGGGACTCGATCCAGGGACTCCAGGATCACGACCCGAGCCGAAGGCAGCCGCCCAACCAACTGAGCCACCCAGGCGCCCAGACCTTTTTTTTATTATTATTATTTAAAGGTTTGACGAGATCTTAAAAAGATTAGCAAAGATAGGAGACCAGTTAAGAATGTTGAGCACAATCTTGGCCAAGAGTTTCGACAAAGCAAGTTGGCCACTCCTTGTACCCTCAATCATTTGTTCCCAGAAAGGAGATTAGAGAGGGCTGCTCAGACTTATTTTACTGACATTTATAAAGAGGAACCAGGAAACCAAGCCCCACAAAAGCAGAAGCTGATGCTCAGCAGCCCAGCCCTGCCCTAACCCCATAGAAGAGAACTCAGCCAAACATCTACTTCCTCCCCTACTAACTCAGCTGTTCTCAGAAAGGAAATGGCAACCAAGTGCTTTCTCATTCACCAAAACTAAAGACAACCTTGAAAAACAAAATGGTGTGGACAGTGCAGGAACTCTTCAATCCAGATCAGTTGGTTTCAACTAACCCCAATCACCCCTCAAGGGTGGTGGTCAATAAAAAGAGAAAGAGGATGTCTAGAAAAGCAACTATTGCCACTCAATCATTCCTAATATACAATTCAGCAAAATAAACAAAGAGATCCCTGCTCACTAGGCCCAGCCAGTTAGGTCATGATGATTATACTGCTGATTCTTTACTACATTCACAAGATTACTTCATGGTCTTCTTCCTTCTAAGACTGTTGTTCTTCAAGCCTTCCTCATTTTCAGAGACCAAACATAAACCTATGAGGTCATGAGAAGATTATGGCCAGAACCTCAACATCACTATCCTGTGTGAAAAAAAAAAGTTTAGCGAGATCCAGGACAATAAGAAGGGTATCCATTAGAATCCTAGACAGAAGGGTCTGGTTATCTGCGTCCTCACTGGTGAAGGTTTTCCTGTAAATTTTGCCACCACCCAATACCCATGCTCACTGCCACGTTCTGGTTTCTGGGATCACAAAAATCATTTTCACTTTTGTGGCACTATCCATCTATTCAAAACTATTACATCAGTAAAATAGCTGACCAAGTTCTTTATGAAACTAGACATCTTGTGTGGTGAAACTAACAATAAAAAATTAACAAGAACTACAGTGTTCTCACATTACAGAGGTAATCTACTTTGTAACATAATTGGCGAGGTCAAAAAGAAATGGCCTTAATCTTCTTAAAAAGATTTAACCAAAAGACTCATAAGTGATGTTTAGTAGTATTTGCAACATAGCCCACAAATCATCCCTATAATGATAAATGCTAATACACACTGAGCCTTTGCTATGTGCCAGGCATTTTATACTTATAAGCACCTGATACTTATTAATATATTATTTAATAATTAATATTTTGGAAGTGAATTTTCTCATTTTATAATAAGTTACAGACCTGGGATTTAAAACCAAGTGTTACATAAAATAACTTTTTCTATAAAACAGGCTATTTGCCCTTACAAGTGCACTTCTTTGGTTATCTAAGTGGGTAATTGGATTTTTTTGACGGCTTTGTAGTTCACAGTGGTAAGTGCAACACCAGGTTATTTAATCCCTAATGTCTAATTGTGGTGGGGGCAGTGAAGTCCGCTGGTGAGGAATAACTTTGTAGTTTCTCTTGGGAAGAAATGCATCCCTAAGTAGGTTAATTCAGCTCAGCTATTATCTTTTTAATGATAGTGTGAACAGCTTTGGTTTCTGTGTTCTAAAAACTTTCTTTCAAGTGCACCATACATCTAACTAGCTGCCTGAATTTATTGTTTATTCAGCTGAGAAAGCAAATTATTAGTGGCAACTGAACTAACTCAGAATGAATAAAACAAAATTATTTCTTTATTGGCAGATTTATCTCATTGGAGTATGTATCCTAATCATCATACTTAAAGAGATATTGTAGAGAAGGCTATAAATCACACGTCCAGAGAGCTGACCCAAGTTCTGTAGGGTCAGAAGTCCTTTCCATACTGTGTGTCTAGATGATGAAAAAGAGTTACTTGCACTGTTTGCTGATGTTTCTCATTGTCCTACGTTGCTAGAGAGGGAGTGTTCATGTGCCACCCCAAATTCCTGTGTTGTAATCTAATCCCCAATGTAAAGTGGAGTTTGGAGATAGGGCCTTTGAAAAGTGATTAGATAAGAAGGTGGAGCCCTCATGCAGGGGATTGGTGCCCTTAGGAAAGAGACCCCAGGAGCTCCCTCACGCCTTCTGCCAAGGGAGGACACAAAGAAAAGACGGACATCAGTGAACCAGGAAGCAGGCCCTCATCAGACACCGAATCTGCCAGTGCCTTGATCTTGGACCTCCCAGTCTCCAAAGAAGTGAGAAATAAATTTCTGTTGTTTTTTGTTTTTTTTTTAAGATTTTATTTATTTATCTGACAGAGAGAGAAACAGGAGAGAGGGAACACAAGTAGGGGGAGTGGGAGAGAGAGAAGCAGGCTTCCCGCTGAGCAGGGAGCCCGATGTGGGGCTCGATCCCAGGACCCTGGGATCATGAACTGAGCCGAAGGCAGACGCTTAACCGACTGAGCCACCCAGGCACCCCAAATTTCTGTTGTTGATAAGCCACCCATTCAATGGTATTCTGGTAGAACAGCCCAAGTAGGCTAAGACATATCTAAAAATAAATAAATCATTGATAATTTTAAAAGCCAATTCTCCTGCTCTCAGAATCCTGTTCCTTAATGTGCTTTATAGCTGGCCCGACAAGAGGCATGTAACAGGTTCCACTAGGGTCACGTCTGCCGTGCGTGGCGGTGGAGGGCTTGGTGACTCTTTGTGGAAGTTCTACTTATTCTCTTGGCTTCTCTGTAGTAAAAATAAATATCTTTTCTTATTTTATAGCACTGTACAGCTGACATGCTTTCTCTCCTTTCACACACATGCAAGCACACACATATACCAATAAACCACCTGGAAGAAACAGTCACTGCTTCCATACAAACCTCTAATTACGAGCATTTTCCATGTGAACATGGAGTGTCCCAGTTGGAAGAATGTTTACAGATAATGGACTCTAACCCCTTCTTTGTGTGTGTGTGTGTGTGTATATATATATGTATATATATATATATATACATGCCCAGAAATGTGAACAAGAGTACTGCTACAGCCCCTAATGAATTAAGGCTCTCAATAATAATCATTATAGGCTGCTAATATCATGACAAAGGGGACAACAGTCAAAACAATGAAATCAGAATCTCTAAAGGTGGAACTCGGGCATCAGTATATGCTAAAACCCCTCAGTGTACCACCAAATCAGAGCCACAGCAGGTTAGAAGACACTTTTTTTTTTTCAGAGTATTTTCTTTATTTTCTGCATACCTATTCTGGAACAGTATTTCCCTTATTCTAGCTTGGGAAATCCTGTACTGAGATAGGCTTCTAGAAGTGAAATTACTGAATGTATAGTTAAGAACTCTGACAGGTATTGTCAATTGACATTTTAGGAATTTTGAGAGACTTATACTCCCTTTTGCTCTTTGTATGTTCATTAAACATAGCTTATTAGTTTATTCAACAAACCTTTATTGAACAACTACAATGTGCCAGCACTGAGACTGCATCAGTAAAAAAAATAATAATAATACAAACAAAAATCCCTAACTTCATGGAGCTTGCATCCTAATGGGAGTAGACAGAAACAATAGACAAAATACATAAAATTATATAGTATATTAGAGGGTGATGAATAGTATGTTGAAAAATGAAGCAAGGGATGGGATAGGGATTTAACAGGAACGACTACAGTGGGCAGGGAAAGTGATATTTGAGTAAAGATAAAAAGGAGAGGAGGGACCTATTGAAAAGGCTCAGGCTGCCTGCCTTTTTCCAGGCACAGTAAGCAGGCTGCTGTGACTGAAGCAGAGTGAGCAAGGAGAAGGTGTAAAGGATGAGGATGGAGAGGGGGCATATCATACAGGAGGACACTGAGTTGGACTCTGAGACAGGACTCTGTTGGAACGTTTTGAGCAAAGACCCAACAAGCTAATCAGACTTAAAAGGATCACTCTGACTGTGGGGTGAAGAACAAAAGGAGCAAGGGTGGAAGCAGGAAGAACAGTGAAAAGATTATTTTATTAATCCACTTGAGATACGTTGTAGCTTGCACAAGAATGGGAGCAGTGACGTTGGTAAGATGTGATAAATACCCACATCCATTTTGAAGAGAGAGCCAACAGGTTTACTGTCTGGTTATAAGCAGAGTATGGGAAAATGAGATGAATCAAATATGACTACTAGATTTTTGGTCTGAGCAACTGGAAAGAAGGTTATCATTCACTGAAATGGTGAAGACTCCCAAGTGGAACAGCTGGGGGAATGTGGAAAGATCAGGAGGGCCATGTTAGACAAGGAAAGCTGTGAGGCAGGAAGAACACAGGAAGGAAACTGGTGTCCTGGATGCCAGGTGAACTGAATGTTTCTGGGAAGAAGGGGTGATTGTTGTGTCAAATGCTGCTGATAGATCAGGCAGGATAAAACCCAGGGTTGATCATTAGGCTTAGCAAAAATGAAAGTCATGGCTGACTTTGACAAGAGCAGTTGCACTGGAGTTGGTGGGGGTGAAAGCCTGAATGGATTGAGTCAAGAGATAATGCAAGTCGAGGAATTGGAAATGGTAAAACAAGTATACACAACTCCTTCGAGGGGGATCGCTGCAGAGCAAAGCAGAGCAAAAGGACAATAACTTAAGAGGAAAGTGGGACAAAAGAGTGGTTTTTTTTTTTTTAAGATTTTGTTTATGTGACAGAGAGAGAGGGCACAAGCAGGGGAAGCGGCAGGCAGAGGGAGAAGCAGGCTCCCCGCTGAGCAGGGAGCCCATTGTGGGACTGGATCCCAGGACCCTGGGATCATGACCTGAGCCGAAGGCAGACGCTTAACCGACTGAGCCACCCAGGCATCCCAAAAGAGACTTTTTTTAAGATGTGAAAAATAATGTCATGACTGTGGGCTGAAGAGAATGGTTCAGTAAATAGAGGGAATTTCTGGAGACACATCCTTGTCCTTGAGTAGGTGAGAGGGGGTGGGAGTGAGAGACCCTGTGAAAGTGTTGATGGGAGCATAGAAGATTCTTCTGGAACAGGAGGGGAGATGCTAGTGGGTGGGGTGACATGGTGGTGTGGGTATGTGGAAATCCTCTTCTCGTTGCTTGCTTGCTTGCTTGCTTGCTTGCTTTCATTTATTTAAATTCAGTTAGCCAACATATAGTGCATCATTAGTTTTTGATATAGTGTCCAATGATTCATTAGTAGTGTATAACTCCCAGTGGTCATCACATCATGTGCCCCCCTTAATGCTACTACTTTCTGAGTGAAATAAGCAAGATCATCCATTTAGAGTAAAGATGGGGAGAAGATGCTGGAAGCTTGAAGTGTGGAAGGGGGTATGAAATAGTTGTCAGGGAACGTGGGAGAGTGAGTGAACTAGGGAAATGTATTACAGTTTTACAACAGGACTAACTGCTCACTTGAAGGCAATTAACAGTAAATTTAGAGTTAGGCCACTGCACATAGTTTTGTTTTCTATTTTTATTTTTTATTTTTATTTATTTTTAAGATTTTTATTTATTTATTTATTTGAGAGAGAGAGAGGGAGAGAAACAGCATGAGAGGGGAGAGGGTCAGAGGGAGAAGCAGGCTCCCTGCCGAGCCGGGAGCCCGATGCGGGGACTCCATCCCAGGACTCCAGGATCATGACCCAAGCCGAAGGCAGTCGCTGAACCAGCTGAGCCACCCAGGCGCCCTAGTTTTGTTTTTTAAATCAGACACATTCATCTGTGAAGGTCTGGGCACAGACTAGGCTGAGATTTGGATTTAACCAGTACTGGAGTTTTGCCAAGTGATAGCAACCCTGTTTTTTGCAGTGTGTGTTGTATATATCTTTCTGGTTTGTGATTTGCCTTCTCCTTTTGTCTCTCTATATTTCTTTGAACTACAGTAACTTTTATATGGTCAAATCTATTATCTTTTTCCTATGGCTTTTTGTATTGGTTTTTTTTGCTTGAGGGAGCCTTTCATCAGGAAGGGAAGATATAATCTTTCTTTTATACCTTCTCCAATTTTTTATGGTTGAATTTTTAACTCTTTAATCTATCTGATGTATGCTGTGATGCAGTTCTAACAAAATAGTCATCAAAATTTCCTTCTTCTCCACATTATTAAAGAAACAATTCCTTATCCTTAAGTTTGTAATTTCTTTAAAATATGTTACCTAATTATCTTTCTATATTTTATAAGTTCTCGTTCCAGGATATTACTTCTGAGTCACCAATTTATCTGGCTATTCTCAGTACTTACAATGCTAAATACAATGGCATCTTTATAATTCTTCAGCATATGATAAGGCAAATGCCAACCTCCAGCCTCTTTTTTATAAGTATTCTTTAACCATTCTTACTTACTTTTCTAGAAATTTTTGTCATGATTCAAAAACAGGCTCCTCTTAGGGTTTGTTTGGAATCAAAAGAAGCCCTAAATCTTAATTTGGGAAATATCAATTTCTTTATAATATTTAAGTTCTCTATTCAGGAACCATGCTCTGATCGTCTATTCTGGTCTTTTAAATTGTATTGGGTTGATTACTCATTCGTGTTTTTATACACTTCAAATCTCCCTGAAATATAGTTTTACTTTGATTTTGATTTTGCCAGAGTGATTCCTCAAGTAAATTCCCTGGAAAGAAAAGCAGAAGGTAACTTTCTGATACTTTACATAACCAAATTTTTTTTTTCTCATAATCATATGATATTTGGGGCAGATACAGAATCTTCAGATTGTTATTCTTTCCTCTTAATATTTATCGCTGGGTCCAATGGATAGAATGTTCCTTGAAACACTACTACTGAAGGGGCAAAAAAAATGGAAAACAACCTAAATGTCAAAGGAGAAGAGAGTTATTAAATAAGTTAGTGACTAATTAGTAGGGAAGTCTATCAGCTATTTTTAAAATGAGGTAAATATATGCACATGATAAAAAAGATTATGTGGGGAAAATGAGCAGCTGTGTAACAATATGTATACTATGATCAGATTTTTGAAAAATAAAACCCTACGTGGATATATATTGGTGTATCTATTTTCATATCTATTTATCTGGAAGAACACGCATCAAATATTAACAAATCACAGTGGGTATTAAAATTAATGTGTGTGGGAAGAACTTTCACTTTTTATTTTATATACTCAAAGTTATTTGAAGTTTTAAAATTATGTATTATTCTTAACCAACAGGTGTACGGTTTTATCCAGCCAATGTACACACTTACTTCACCTTTTTCGATACCTAAACTGTTGACCACACTCCCTCCTACAAACGCTGGGTTAGATGCCTCTTCTAAGTGTTCCCATGACACACTACACTTATTTGAATTATAAAACTTTTCATTTTAATTTATAATTGCCAATTTAGGGCGCCTGGGTGGCTCAGATGGTTAAGCGTCTGCCTTCGGCTCAGGTCATGATCTCAGGGTCCTGGGATCGAGTCCCGCATCGGGTTCCCTGCTCAGTGCAGAGCCTGCTTCTCCCCCTCCCTCTGCCACTCTCTCTGCTTGTGCTCTTCTGTCTATCTCTCTGTCAAATAAATAAATAAAATCTTTAAAAAATAATAATAATAATTGCCAATTTATTTATCTCTTCTTGCCAAGTAGACTGAAAAGCCAGGTACTTTCCCTATGTCATCATTTTCGGTTGTACCTTATGAAGTAATTGTTCAATAACTATTGGTTGAAAGTGTCTATGATTTGAAGGAGGATGTGTATGATCTAGTTCTCTGGCAAGTAAAAGAGGCAGTGTTCAGAAGATAGAAAGGGGAAGTGATAGAGGCAGGGTGAGGAGTCCTGAGGGAGAGCAGCCAATCCACCGTGGGAATGATTCCCTTAACTGTCATCTAAGTAGGTCGAAGGGAACGAGGTGGAGACTTACGGGAAATGCTATGCAAGAGTACTAAGAAAGCAACTGGCCTTCTTCACTGGGGGAATTCCACACCAAATAGGAGAATATGATGTCAGTGTCTTTCTCTGGTGACCTAATAGTTCACATTTCCCATGTGGGCAGGATACATAGAAGTAGCAGGAAACTTCTGAAGGGAAAGTTGAAAGCAAATATGCTAAAAGCAAGAGAAAGCAACACTTGCTTATTAGGGCAAAGACTAAGCTGTCCCAAAAATGAAACCAAAAAGTATGCATCTACATGCAGAGGCTTAAATAACCTGGACGTTCATATCCTTCTCATGTTACGAGAAGTTGAGCAATCCAGCTTGGCAGGAAAAAGTCACTCCAGGATGCACCTTCCTTCCATTTATTATTGCTTCACTATTCCCTGAGGTGATCTCTTCATCCTCATGGTCAAAGTTAGGTTGTGGGCACATTCAGTCTTCCAACCTATGAAAAAGGAAAAGAGAGGAACTCTGAGGCAAGGGGCTTATCTTTTAAGATAGAAATGACCCAGAAATAACACAGTACTTCAGCTTATATCCCATCGGCTGAAACTTAGCCACATAATCATATCTAGTTGTGAAAAGAGGATAAAGATGTGCTCTTTAGCCAAGTAGCCATGTATCTAGTGTCATCTGTTTCTATGGAAGATGGAAAATAATAGACTTCAGAGAAAACCCAGGAGCTTTTGCCATATAAAGAAATCAAATATGGTGCTCATACCTGGCCTGATAAAAGTAGCATTGAAACTCTAGTGGCCATCAAATGCTGGCTAAGACTACTAATGTATGTGCAGTGCAAAAACTAAGGTCTATGCAGGTAATTTAAAGCTAAAGGGGTTGTTTTTTATTATGAGATAATGTCCTTTCTATTTTTTAGGTTAAAATATCTTTAACGATACAGTAAGGATGGTAGATAGCATTTTAAATATCTTTTTTTTTTTTTAGTAAAATAGAGTATTGACTACGTCAGTATTCCCGTTCTCATTTAGTAAAATTTAGTAAAAAATTTAGTAAAATTTAGTAAAAAAATTTTAGTAAAATCTCATTTAGTAAAATTCTCATTTAGTAAAATAGAGTATGGACTACATCAGTATTCCCATTCTCCAGTTTGTGTATGTGTGTTAATTGAGATTTTACCGACCCTTGACATTTTTATGTGGGACCGATGCTCCATATGACCACCAACTACAGAGGCTCAGCAGAGAGGCCAGTAATTAGGATTGTTATTATCCCCTAATCTTCCTTCAACATGAAGATGGCATCTCGCCCACAGGTGAGGTTTTCTAAACTCTCTCTGCTGGAGCCACCATTGTCTCCCTCTCCACGGCCAGTGGGGTTCCCCTCCTCTGGACTCCCAGATTATTCTTTACGTGGATCCACCAGAGCATTTATCATACTGCATTGTATTAAAGGTTAATGTTGCCCCTGCTTGAACACGAGCACCTCAAGAGTAGGGACCCTTTATCCATTGAAGGTACTAATTCTTTTTCAATAGGAAAGAGACATCTGTATTAGTTTGTTAGGGCTGCCCCAACAAAATACTATAGTCCAGGTGGTTTAAACAACAGAAATTTTCCTTGTCACGATCTATAAATCTAAGATGGAGGTGTCAGCAGGAATGGTTTCTTCAGAGGCCTCTCTCCTTGGCCTGCAGATGGCCGCCTTTTCACTGTGTCCTCACATAGTCTTTCTTCTGTGCACATGGATCCCCAGTGTCTCTTTATGCACCCAAATTTCCTCTCCTGATAAAGATACCAGTCAGATTGGATTAGGACTCACCCTAAGAGCCTCGTTTTAACTTAATCACCTCTTCAAAGGCCCTATCTTTAAAAACAGGCACATTTTGAAGTACTAGGAATTAGGACTTCAGCATATCAGTTTGGGTACAGACATACTTTAGCCCATAACAACATCTTTACGATCTTTGCTGATTATAAACTAGTGCATGTTTTTATTTTGTAATCAAATTATACAGAAATGTAGAAGTAGAAAGTCAAAATCTCCTTTCATCCCACTCTTCATGATAGTAGCTCCCAATAGTTAGGGGTAATCAATGATTCTGGAATGAATGAGTGAGCAATGAGGTGGTCCCCATATTACATCTGAGGAAAATGAGACAGACCAAAAGGCTAGGCAACTTTTTTTTTTTTTAAGATTTTATTTATTTATTTAGAGAGAGAGTGAGAGTGCATGCAGGGGCTGGGGCAGAGGAGGAAGAAAAGAGAGCATCTCAAGCAGACTTGGTGCTGAGCGCAGAGCCCGACATAGGGCTTGATCTCACCATCCTGAGATCATTATCTGAGCCAAAATCAAAAGTAATGTTTAACCGACTGAGCCACCCACGTGCCCCAACGCAACTCTTAAGGTCATAAAACCAATTAATGGTAGGAGGACCATAACCCAGTTTTACCAATTGCTCATCTAATATTCCTTCTACTATCCTTTACTACTTCTTTTTTACATTTATTGTAATTATTGAATAAAGACTTGTGTTCCTAATTTTTAATGTCAGAGTGGGTCAGCTAAAGATTTTAGATTTCTCTAGAAGTTACCAAACTCAGTTACTTTAAATGCTTTTAACTTACATTTAGCCTTGTCTTAGGATCTTTTTGAGCAAAAAACAGATATGCACTCAGATTAATTTTCAGATATCTGTTGCTGCATAACAAATCTTGTCAAAATTTAGTGGCTTAGGAGCACCTGGGTGGCTCAGTTGGTTAAGCATCTGACTCTTCATTTCAGCTCAGGTCATGATCTCAGGGTCCTAGGATCAAGCCCCATGTCGGGCTCCCCACTCAATGGAGAGTCTGCTTGTCTCCCTCTCTGCCCCTCCCCTTGTGCTCTCTCTTTGTCTCTGTGTCTATCTCTGTCTCTCTCAAATAAATAAATAAATCTTTTTAAAAAACAGTGGCTTAAAACAGCAACTACTTTATTTGTATGATTCTGTAGGCTGGCCATCTGAGAGGGATTTCTGATGACCTCGCCTGCAACCACTCAAGGTCTCTGACGGCTTAGACTCTGGAACTCACACAGTGTTGCTTTTGTCACATTCTATTGGTCAAGGTCAGTCACAAGGCCAACCCAGATGCAAGGGGGTGGAGAGATAGCCTCTGCCTCTTAATGGAAGGAGTGGCAACATGATATTGCAAAGATGCATGTGGATACAGGAAGGTGTGACTCATTGGGGGCCTTATTATAATGCTTTTCCATAGCTGACATTTGCCACAGGATAACATTCTGCTTGCCAGCCTTTCCGTTATGCCCACGGCTTCCTTTAAACAAACTAAATAGTTCATATGGTTTCATGCTTTGTACTGTGTAACTCTGCCACCTGGCTTCAAGAAGTCAGACTGGAAATTAGTGTTATATTAGTTAAGATTAGGACCAACTTCAAGTGAGACAAAATCCCACATGGCTGGGTTTAAACAAAATAGGAGTTTATTTCTGACTCTTGTCAAAGTCCAGAAGTAGGTTCTTCAGGACTGGTATTGGCCTTAAATTATCTGGCCTCTTCAATCTTGTTGCTCCATTGAACAACAGTACCTTCCATTCCCAAGGTTGCCTCATGATCCAAAGCTGCCAAAGCTCCGGTTATCACAACCAATTCCACCCAACAGGAAGGGAAAAGGGGAGGAAACTTAGAACCCACTCTAATTAAGGATACTTCCTGGAAGTTGCACACCCATCTTGCTCTTATATCTCATTGTCCTGCACTTAGTCATAGAGCCATACCTGTCAACACAGGAGATTGGGAAAGTGTGCTATTTCTGGTGCCCTGCCAGAAATCAGGGTTCTCTTACTACAAAATAAGGAAAGAGTAGATACAGATGGATGATCAGCAGTCTCTGCCACAGGGCTTGACCTAAAGGCAGACATCTATACACTGTCCAAGGGCATATAATGTAGCCTGGTAAGAGATGCATTATTTATTAACTCATTCCTTCTGCAAACATAATATACATTGTGTCCTTTTTTGTGCTAAGCACTGTTCTAGCTACTAAAAATAGAGCAGTAAACAAAGCAAAATCCCTGCCTTCATTTAGTTATACTCTAGTTGAGGAAGGCAATAAACAAATACACAATATAATGTAAAATATTGATAAGTGCTATGAGTAATTCATCTAGATAAAGGGATAGATAGTTAAGGCATGTGGGTAGGAAGGGACAGTTATTTTAGATAGGGAACAGATGAGGTAAGGAACAGCCCTGCAGATCTGGCGGCGGGGGGGGAGGGGGGGGAGGCACAGGCTGAGGGAACAGTAAGTTCAAAGGCCCCGAAGCCGGAGCATGCTTGGAATGTTTGGAACAGCAAGGAATCTGGTGTGACTAGAACAGGGGGTGGGGGAATGACAAGACATGAGGATAGAGACAGCCAGAGGTCAGATTTATAATAAGTACTATGGAGTGGACTATGAATAAGATATTCCTTCTTTAGGAGTCTGAAAGCAAAGTTGTGTCAGAGGTTTTCAAGATCACACCCTCAACATCTCAAGATCAATAATTTGCTAGGAGGACTCACAGAACTCAGGATACAGTCATACTTATGGCTAAAATAGCAACAGGATACAGAGCAAAATCCACAAAGGGAAAAAGTGCATAAGGCAAAGTCTGGAGGAAACAAGGTACAAGCTTCCAAGAGTCTTCTCCCAGCGGAGTCACACAAGAAGAGCTTCTTTCTTCCAGAAACCAGCTGTGACAACAGCTATGATATGCTTTCTACCAGGGAGGCTTATGACAGACTCGGTGCCCAGGGTTTTTTTTGAGGGTTGGTCACATGGGTGTCTTCTTCCTTCCTGACTGCCAGAAGGAAAGCATGTACTTAGCATAAGCCATATTGTTTGTACAAACATTTTAGGCAGAGCGAGCTCCTCTTACCATTTAGCAAATAGTCAGAACCCCCCTGAAACCTAAGCTCTCAGATGTTAGGCAAGGGCCAACCTTGCAAGCAGGTCTTTCCAAGAATACCAGTCTTGGGCCTGTTATTAACTCTGTTCTGCACAAGAGCACACAGAGATATGCTCCAAGCAAACCGGAATAGGAGCCAGGAAACTAAGCAGAGACCAAGCAGACTCCATGAGCTAATAGAGGCAATGAGTAAATAAAATTCATGAGATAAATAAACTGAGAAGTAGCCAGAGGGCAGTAATAACAGGAGGAAGAAGCACAGGAAAGAGAAACTGAATCACGTGAATGGAAGGGGATCTTGTGCAGAAATAATGAATGCCCTTCTATGTGACAACAACCCCGTATTGCTTTGGGGACTTTGGAAGTGCTCTGTGATCCTGGAGAGCAATGAACGATGCTCTGCTTCTTCCTGAGGCCTGATTGTTCCGTTAAAATGGCTTCCCATTGTTGCCTCCTAATTTCCTTTTGGATCTTTGTAATAAATTCCAATCACCCAGGATCAGAGACATGGCTTGTGCTGTGCTCCTTGAACCCTGAAAGCGCCTCACTAATACACCTGGGTTTTCAGCCACTGGAAATACAGACCTAGAGAGGAAAACTCATATGATGGCCAAGGGATCACTGGCCAAGTGGATGAAGGACCAAGATTCACAGCATAGTGTGAAACTTCCCACGCTCCACCATGAAGCCGTGTTCAGTCCTAACAAACTAAATACAACTATACTCAGATGCAAAGTGGACCTTTATGCTTTTTTAATTTTCATCATGTTTTTCACTCTGTTTAGAATTTCAGGGCTTTTCATCCTCAAAAAATACCAAGCCGCAAATGCTGTTTGCATTATCTCTCTGGCCTCCCTGACTACCTCTCTCCCCACACTCTTCTCCTGCCATGCTGGCGTGACTCCTTCCCTCTACACTGCTCTCTTATTGGTACATATTCTGTAGGAGCAATTGTAAAGCATATTATAATCAGCTATTTAGACATTTGTCTCTGAAATAAGTTATGTTCCTAGCATAGTACTTCACAAATGGTAATTTTTTAGTAAATGTGTATTTGGTGAATGAATGAACCAAGAAACAAATGCAGTGAGTCACATTTTGAAGCATTCTGATCCCAGAATTTAAGGCCAGAGCTCCTTGACAAGACACCCAGTTCTTAATTTTCATGCTTGGAACAATAATCTCTCTCATTTACTGGGGTACCTATTATTTTCTAAAATTGTATTGCTTTTATGTTATTTCTTTGAAGATATTATTATTTTACAGATGTTAAATAGCCATCTTAGCATTGATTCTAATGATTTTCCTAGTGAAAATAAAATTCTTTTCATTTTCTAATTGTGGGAGGACTTAAATATACCCCATCCAAAAAAGTATATGCTAAATATACTCAATTTTGTAGTCTCTGAGTATGTTTATACAGTAAGTAAACACACAGAATGGCTCTCCTGATATGACAGTACTTCCTATCACTAGTGCCTCAGGTATATATGCATATTTTTAATTAATTTTTCAAACGGGAATAATTTCAAGTAGTATTGTTTTCACAATCCACTACTTACAGCACTGAAAGTGAATTGCCTAAGAGATTTTACGTAAAACCAATTCTAAAAAGCATAGTCAGGATCATTGCAAACATTGAATTGAATCTAAGTTTGTTACTCTTTCCGCAAGATCTCTTTTGATTAATGACCTTTTGAAATCTGATAGTATATTTTATGGCTTTCCTTTACTTCCTTGAGAGTTATTAGAAGCAAGCCCTTTTTTAAATGCTTTGATGACATACCATAGCGGGCTGTTGCTGACACGCAAGAGGTTTCAAGATCTAAACAAAATATATTACCAGAAATTGCGGACAGATTTTTTTTTTCAGTAGCATCATCTGAAGTTGAAGCTAATTAGAATTAATTTTGAATTTCCAAGATGAGCCATTGAAAAGAGGGTTTACAAATACATGTGGATGAAGTTGGGGTGTTGTCCAATTCTTGTGTGTATATGCGGAGAGGAAGATGTGGCTGTGGGCCTGGAGAAGGGAAATTATGTTTGGGGAGCATTTTCTTTGATTCAGGCACTTAACACACACTTTCATTTTATATTGCAACACTCCTCTGAAGTAGAACTCTTCTCCACATTCCACGGATGGGACAATGAAGATAGGAGAGAGGCTCCAGGCTACACAACCTCTAGTCAGTGGCAGAGACACAAACTTTGGAGTCAGAGAAACTTGGTTGTTTGTGTCTCTACCACCCAATATACAAGGCCAGGTTATCACGTCACAAGATACAAAAAGCTCCATATCAATGTAACCTATTCTGGATATCATCCCTAAAATGGGGTGACCCACTTAGGGATTGAAGTAAAAAAAAAAAAAAATTGAAGAAGGGTCAGCCAATTATGGCCCCAAACCTGTTTTTGTAAATAAAAACTTACTGGAAAGGTGCCAAGTGCATGTTTGTCATGTTGCTCATGGCTGCTTGTGGCCACAAGGACAGAATTGAGTAGTTGTGACAGAAATCACATGGTCCACAGAGCCCAAAATATTTACTATCTGACCTGTTACAGAAAAACTGTGCCGATCTCTGGAATAGAATCAATATCCAGTGCTATCCCAGGAAGATGGGTTCAATGTCAGGGGAACCATGGAGAACTGTACTCTTACAGACATGCTGGGGGATCTGCCAACTCTGCCTTGGCCTTGAGGAAGTATTTTATAAAATGAGTCAATTCCTCTTGCCATCAAGGAATCTCATTACAAATACTATTCTCTAAGTTCCACGATAACTGAAAACATGGATGAAGAAAACCACAGATAATATAGTTGCTATGCAAACAGAAACGAACCATAAATTAGAACAGAAATAGAAAACTAATAGATATGCAAAACTTTTCTAGATTGGTACAGGCTGTCCATCCCTGAACCAAGTAAACACTGGTAAGGGAGATGGGATTCATTGATGGGCTTAAATTAATCTCGCCAGCCACTCGCAACTCAACGATGTGACGGCTAACTTTTTTTTTTAAAAGATTTTATTTTTATTTTTTTTTTAACAGCGAGAGAGGGAACATAAGCAGGGAGAGTGGGAGAGGGAGAAGCAGGCTTCCCACGGAGCAGGGAGCCCGATGTGGGACTCGATCCCAGGACCCTGGGATCATGACCTGAGCTGAAGGCAGACGCTTAACACTGAGCCACCCAGGCGCCCGTGACGGCTAATATTAAAGATGGAGTTGAATGGGTGTTGACAGGTCGGCCACTATATTCACAACAGTGAATGTGATTTTCTGATGAAGACACCGCCTGAAAAAATACAGTCTTAATTAAACAATACAGCTTGTCCTTATTATTTTCCCATTTGACACTCACAGATTCAACTGATCATAAATGGCCAGATATGTTCGTCACAAATAATTGTTTAAAATTTCTAACAGGTAATTCTGGAAACTTTTGAAAGTTCCAAAATTGACAAAAACAAAAAATTTATATAGTTTCTTGGCTTTCTTCTCATGCCATTGACAGACATGTCATTTCCTATGCATAAACTCACACCCTACAAAGTACTGACTTTATTTCCCTCTTAAATAAAAAATTAATCCAATTTATTTTTGAGACGATAACACATTGACATAATTAATCATTCTGAAGGTACTAAAGTGTGTCTCTGGAGTCATCCCTTTCTTATCTCCGTTCCCTAGTCACCCCATTCTCCTGTCCCGGAAGTTACTGTTTTCTTGTGGACCATCTCATAGATAATCTGTGCCTTTATAAGCAAATATGTAAATATAGTCTTTCCCTCCACCTCTTTTTACAGCATCTTTGCCTTGCTTTTCTACCTTTATAATACATCTTCATGATCTTTCCATAGTGGTACACAACTCACTCCTTCTTTTATAGGTCTTCATGATATTCCACTGATGGGTGTACTATAATTTATTTGATTAATCCACTGTTGATGGACATTTGAGTAGTTTCCAACCTTTTGATATTTAAAACAATGCTGTAATATGTAAGCTGAGACATATGTCATTTCACACAGTTTGGAGCATATCTGTAGAATCAATTACTGCCTTTTCATCTTTCACCAAAATTTCATTTTCACTAGGACAATATTTGTTCTGGATGGGAATACTCACTAAAATACCTTTTTTTTTTTTTTTAAGATTTATTTATTTAATTTAGAGAAAGAGGTGGGTGCGCAGGCACTGGGGGAGGGGCAGAGGGAGAGGGAGAGAGAGAATCTCAAGCAGACTCCCTGCTGAGCAAGGAGCCCTACGAGGGGCTCGATCTCACAACCCTGAGATCATGACCTGAGCTGAAATCAAGGGTTGGATGCTTAACCGAATGGGCCACCCAGGCGCCCCACACTGAAACACTTTAATCTTTTGTTTGTTTGATAGAAAAGACTCATTCATGTCATAGACTGAAACTATCTCCAAATTACATGGTCCACACACTAATTTACACTAAGACTCGGTTGCCTGGTTAAGAATAATCACTTTCTTAGATATTCACCTGTATTGCCAGAACCAGCAGTTAGGAGACTCACGAGAAATGACACCACTGACGGCCCAGGAAACAAGCTGAGAACAAAACCAGGAAGACAAGAGACACACAAGCCAGGCACCGCTCTGGCCTTGCTCACTAGCATATGTAGCAACTTACGCACTGGCCTCAGAAGCCTTTCAATTCAAATTGACATCTCAGCAAAGTCTCTAGGTTCGCGGCCCTTCTGGGGAAGCTTGTACGTGTCCAGAACTTTGTAAACATTTCCTGTTAGAGTTCTCAAAGTTGTAATCCCCAGGATATTTCACAGGTCCCCATTAGCAAGGGTCATAAGAGCCAAATGCTTTGTTTTCTAGTTACCAGTCCAGGGCAGAAGCCAATAGATTCTGAGCAAGTTCCAAACAGTTCATTTAATGTGGATGATACCACCCCTTGGGCCTTATCAATGAATGTTCAGACGTTGCCCTCAGAGCTAAGTGATGGAATCCATACCACTTAGCTTCCTTACAATTCCCTCCTCCAAAGTAAACCCTGATTCCAGACTCTTCCTCTGTCCTAAGAGCTGCTGAAATGAAAACAGCCTTGCAAGAGGGAACACTATAAACTCGACCAGTCTTTACACATCGTTTTGATGGATTTTATCATATTGTTTACAGGATGACATTTTAATGGGGGAAGGGGAGAAAGAGCTCTGTGCATGCAGCAGGGTGGGACAGAGTGCTACTGAGAAGGGGACACAGACAGGCTAGACAGATACACAGCAAAAGCTCAGTCTGCCTCCGGGTAGTCCCTGAAATAGAATCGCCAACACTGCCCCTCTCCCAGTGTTAAATCTCCCTTATGAAGGTTTGGGAAAACAAATGTCAGGATGGATTATTTGACTCTGCCGTGTTATAACAATTAAATAAATGGCTCCCTTATTATCGGCATGCTCAAGGACCGGTAACTTCTAATTGCCGCATTAGACAGTCTTCCCAAGTTGCTTATGGGTGCTTCTGAAGGGGGTTTACGATGTTCTTTTAAATACAATCAGCTCTTAGAAGAGTTTCGTAGCGATTTTGTTTTTCAAAAGAATTTTCTCAAGAGTTGATCCTGGGCATTTAAGCATAGACTAAAGGTTCTCTCTCACAGAGGCATAATTTACCAAGTCCTAAAATCACTCAGACTGCAGAAGACCTCTGACTAATCGCTGCGAGGGGTCAGCCAGTGGAGTGGAATGCCTGAAAACATGGACCACACAGTTAATTACACACAGCGTAGCCAAGAGCTGAGCAAAAGGCAATCTCCCTCTATCTCTTTGATTTGTATCCAGTTTGAAACTCTGTCACTGGCAGGAACTTGGTTTTTGTGTCTTCGGAGCCCTGGCAGGGGACTGAGTGAGGCTATATCATTTACGGCCTTTCCTGGCGGCGAGGTGCAGTTTGCTGAGTGAATGTCCGGAACAGAAGGAGAAGAAAATCCTGTGGATGTCCCACTGGATATAAGCCCTAACTGGGAGCTTCCACCTGGGCTGCAACAACCATGCCCTCTCCATTATTTCCAGAGAATTCCCCGGGAACATTACTGGAAGTGAGCTGTCTTGGCCAGTCAGCTCCATTCTCTCGGGGAGGTTAAAACCCTGTGAATTTCACAACATTTGCAGCTTCTTGGGAAATGCATTATGAGTTTCCAAATCTCTTGCTCCACCTTCATAAGATTCCCAAGTGATTGCAAAAGTGAAAATAAAACCCAAAGCTATTTTGTGCCTCAGTATTTACGAAAAAGATACAGGGAGTGAAAATTGCATGCAAGTAACTTGGACTTCATAATCACATGGACTTTGGGGTCTTAGTGGAATCCACAGTCCCGATGTGGAAGAAATAAATATTGTTAATGACACAGGCTTACTCTTGTCATGCTTCTAAGTCATTCACGCACTGTTAGGGCTGGTAGGAATTCAAAGACCATCTACTCCACATCTTTATATCGTAAATCTGTGATCAGAGAGATTGTCACTTACTGACAGGCACTTAGTTCATATGGTAGAAAGAACACTGAGCTCAGAGTGAAAAAAACTGAACTTGGATCTTAACTTGTCCCTTTCTGGTTGTGGCTTTCAGACAAATCAGTGAACCTCAATTTCTATATTGGCAAATTGGAGTAATTTATGCTCCAAAGAGGCTGTGAATGTTGCTTTGTTGGGCAGGGACAGTGAGGTGCCACTAGGAACTTGGAAATACATTCGCTTTTACAGAGTCGAACTATTAAAGTCACATATAATAGATGAAAAAGTTACCTTTAGGAATAAATTATGAAATTGTACATTTATGACAGAAGAGTTATTTTTAAAATAAGTCTATTTTCTGATTTTATAGAGTACTGTATATCCACTGTACTAAAAAAAAAGGCGATAAAAAGAAGGTGAGGGGCGCCTGGGTGGCTCAGTTGATTAAGTGACTGCCTTCGGCTCAGGTCATGATCCTGGAGTCCCTGGATCGAGTCCTGCATCGGGCTCCCTGCTCGGCAGGGAGTCTGCTTCTCCCTCTGACCCTCCCCCCTTTCATGTGCTCTCTCTCATTCTCTCTCTCTCAAATAAATAAATAAAATCTTTAAAAAAAAAAAAAAGAAGGTGAGGATTACTCATAATTCCTGGTATATATATATTTCCAAATAAGTTCTGGAAGAATTCCTCACACACATGTGGATGGGATCATGCTATATATGTCTTTTTGACACTTAATAAAATATTATTGATATAGTCTTTCAATGTATTAGAGAGCACTCAGAATTCTAAGCCTAATGAATTGGGCCTAATATCTGGGAAGCTGATCTGATCTGAAATGTGATGGTAATTTGAGAACCCTGGGAAAGACTGGGTGACGAAAATAAGAAGGTTGGCAAGAAACAAAGCAAAAGGAAGCCCCCAAATGCCAGGATGTGGGCCAAGCATGGTGCTAAGGCTTTATGGGTTTTATGTACTTTATGTACTCTCAACTACCCTACAAAATAGGTACCTTTACTATTCCCATTTTTCACATGAAGAAACTGATGCTCAAAGAAATTAAATAACTTAGCCAACCTCACGCAGTTGGTGAACATTAGGAATTGGATCTGTACTCAAGCAGTACATGTTCAGAGCCTGATTTTTTATAATTGATGTTTTTACTGAAGTTATAGATACATATAATTTTAAAAAATCAAATAGTTCTTCAAGGTTTGCTTTGAAAACAACAGTCCCTAACCCCTAACTGTCTACCCCATTTCTTACACCCTAGAGGCAACCACTTTCATTCCCACCTCCCCTCCAACAGCTGATCTGTAAGGTATTTACCTCTCTATTGTTAATATGCTTTGATTGTCACTTTGTGGGTTTTCATCGTAGGCATTCTTTATTGTCATCTCTACCAGGTGAGGATTTAGCTCTGTCTCCCTTGTTCCCCACTCCCACAGGAGCTCTCACCCCCACTGCCTGTTCTCTCAATATAGTCTGCTATGGTCTGAATGATTGTGCGCCCCCCTCCCCAAATATCTTATAGGAAACCTAATCCCCAAGGCGACAATATTGGAAGATGGGATCTTTAGGAGATGAATGGGATTAATGTGCTTAGACTCCAGAGAGGTCCCTGTTGAGGTCACAGCAGGAAGGCACTGTCTATGAATCAGGAAGCTGGCTTTCACCAGACACCGAATCTGCCAGTGCCTTGATCCAGGACTTCCCAGCCTCTAGAACGTGAGAAATAGATCTCTATTGTTTATAAGCCACCCAGTCTGTAATAGTTTGTTATAACAGCCCAAATAGACTGAGACAGTCATACTGTGACATTCATTACAGCTAGTATTCCATATCCACGGTATTATGAACAGGTGAATGCTATTTGACCTGTTCATGCTGCAGACCACCATGACTACTTTTCCTTTAATACACAACCTCCTATTTGCCCTGGAATTATTGTCATGATTGTTTTACTGTTGCTTATTTAGTGTTCTTTGTACTTACTATGAATTCAAACTCCCCCTCAATGGCATAAATCTCCTTTTAAGACATTCAAATGCACTGGAAACTCTAACCGTTTCTTCTTCTGGAAGAAATTAGACTTGCTTGCGCCAATCTGGGTCAGATGCTCTCTAACATTAGTTCCAGTTAGGAGACTGATTCCCATTTATCCTCATTCTGGAGATTCTTTTCACCTCTTTCTAGTCTTAGATCCAATTTCCTGCTTTCTATGTCTTTCACTTTCTTGGTTTGTTCCCTTCTTTTAATGAAAGAGCACAAAGAAGTAACATTTTGAGACCTTACATACCTGAAAATATCTTCATTCTACATTTAATACTTTTTCAGGACATAGAAATTTATTCTTCCTCTGAATTTTGAGAGCATTTTCTCCATTTTCTTCCTAGATTTAGGTGTTGCTATTGAGAAGACAGATGGCATTCTGATCCTTGATTTGTTATATTAAAACTTTTTTCACCCTGAAAATTGGAGGTCCTATTTCTTTGTCCTTCTTGTTCTGGATATTTTGTTTATTCTTCGGTACAAATTTATTGAGTGCCTACTATGTGCCAGGCACTATTATAAGTACTACAAATACATCAATGGAAGTTTTATTATGATATTCTCAGCTAGGCATCTATTTTTAGTTCTTGTTATGGTTAGCTGGTGGGCCCTTTGATCTGGAAACTGAGATTGTAGGATACATTCGTTAATTTTTTTCTTTGATGATTTCCTATTCTCTGTTCCCTTCTTTTCATAATCCTCTTATGAGATGTTGGGCATCCTGGACTGGTCCTCTAATATTCAAATCTTTTCTCTCCTCTATCTGTATATTATAGTTTTTTAAAAAACTCTACTTCTTGGGAGATTGCCTTAATTTTATCTTGTAGCACTTATATTGAATTTCTCATTTCTAATGTCATATTTTTAATATTTAAGTTCCTTTTGAACTTGCTGAATATTCCTTTTATATAGAAAATGTTGTTGTTTCATACCTTCTCTTATCTCTCTGAGGACAAGATTTTTTTTTCTAAGTTTTCTATTGGCAAAGTTTGTTTATTTTAGGCCTCCTTCTGTTTATTTTGATCCCTATCTTTCATTAATAGGCTTTCCTCAAATATCTGGTGATTGCTGGCTGTCTAGTTTTATTTTAAGAATGGAACATTGAAGACAGGATGCTCTGTGCATACAGAGACTCTTCATTGAGTCCACTACATAGGTCAACTTGCTGGGCCCATGTCAGTACATTTTCTCTTAGGCTGATAAGGTAACCCAGAGAATTGTTCCAGCCCTCTGCCAAGAAAACATAAGCTGTCTGGCTAACAAGAGCTACGTGGACGAAGAAGATCGAGGAAGTTTCAACACACAGTTTATGGATCTACATATAAGACCCAGTCTTCAGTAGCTCTTATCCCTTCCCAAACACTCCAATCCAGAGTCTCTCTGTTCTTGTCAGGAGAAGAGGCCTTCAGTTTCATTCTGAATGAGGGAGAGGCAGTCTTCTACTTACAGGAAATAGGGGTGGGGAATTGGGGCTCTATCAGCTTCTTACAAAGACTTCCCATGAATCCCCCATGTCATCCCCACCCTCATTCCCACTTCCCAAAGTACCTCTTGCTCTAATATTTAAGGACTCTATGTTGTAAATTGGGTTGGTTATCAAGTGTAAGATTTAGCTTTTGTTTTGTTTACTTGTTTTTTATTTTAATCCCAGTATAATTAACATACAGTGTCGTATTAGTTTCAGATGTACAATATAATGATTCAACAATTCTATACATTGCTCAGTGATGATCACAATAAGTGTACTCTTAATCCCCTTCACCTATTTCACACATCCCCCTACCCACTTGCCCTCTGGTAACCATTGGTTTGTTCTCTAGAGCTAAGAGTCCACTTCTTGGTTTGTCTCTTTTTCTCTTTGAGAAACACACTTTATTTGAATCTCTTTTATGTTCCAGACACACAGAACTTTTTTTCATCTTAACAATGCCTCTCTAAGAGAGGACTTACTACTTTCTTGAGTGTCCAAATTTGGTTACTACTTCTCTATTTTGCTTTCTAGTTTCTAAAATTTCATTGCTGTTGTCTTCCATCCCATCCCCTTTGTCCTTGCACATTTATGTTTGGTTAATGATAATTTTATTGTTCTCTTAGCTGGGTGAAGGAGGGAAGGCAATTGAATGCTTATGTTCAATCTGACGTCTTTAACTGGACTGCCTCAGATCCTAAGCTATTATCAGTATGTTATAGAAAAGTTTGCCAAGTTTGTTCTAACTGTTCTAAAAAGACAAACACTAAATCTAGCAAAGAAACAGTCACTAAAGAAACATGATAACCATAGTTGAACAAAATGTCCATCAGGACTCTCTATCTTTTTTGGTTTTGATTCCATGCTCACCAGAAATATTATAATTATGTGAAACTCAACATGTCCAAGGTAAAATTCATATTCTAACACCCACGCCAAGTTCTCTTATAATGTTCCATGTCTTACTAAGTGGTACCTCATCTTTCATTTACTCATGTTAGAAACTTAGGAGTCATTCTAACACCTTCTCCTTCCTCAGCCCCCACATCTATCCATTACCAAATCCTGCCTATAAAATGTTTGGCATAAGTCCATTTCTTTTCATCTCTACTGTGAAGACCCCAGTTCAAGTTACCAACACATCTCACTTATACTTCTATAGTTGTGTCCTCACTGACCTCTCTGCAACCATTCCCGCCCCTCACCTGTCCATTTCCCACACCGCAGTCATGGTCACCTTTGCAAAACGAAAGTCTGATCTCATTCGACACAATCTGTGTAAAATCTTCAATGACTTCCCACTACTCCTGAGCTAAGGAGGACAATCCCTAGGAGGACTGTGAGGATCTGCAGGGACTGACCTGGTTCCTCCTCCAGCCTTACCTAGTGGTGCCCATCCCCTCACTGTCAGCTCCCAGCCTTGCTGCCTTTCTTTCTGATCCTTTTTTCCTGGTACTCTTCCCTCTCTCCCCCACCCCCATCCCTTTGAAGCAGAACCACTCCCTCCCACAGCTGCTCCCAATAGGCCAGCTGCCCCCTTCACTCAGCCCCACATTATTACCTGCTCATTCCTTAGGTCTCTGGTTCTAGCGTCACTTCCTCAGGGAAATCTGGTGAGGTCAGGCTTCTTTATAATATACTCACACAGATGCAAGCTTCATTTCCTTATAGCACTTATCTCACTTGCTAACTAGGCCCATGCTTTTTATGACTATTTTATTGATATCTGCCTCCCCCACCAGATTGTAAGCACCATAAGAGCAAAGAGCATGTCTACTACTTTTCACTACTCTATTCTCAGGACCCAGCTAATTTCTGATTGTCTCTTTAAGGACTAATTGGAAAGAAAAAGTAAAAATATTACTTTGTCTTGGCTAACATCTTCCTCAAATTCAGAAGAATTTCAGTGTAATGGATATCATGCAATCTTTCCTTTAAAGATTCAAGGTCATCATTATAAAAAACATGGTGTAATATAGTAAGCTTCCAGTCTTTGAGTCTATAGGGATATCAACCAGTATGTTAAAAAGCCTCAGACTAATTATCCAGAAAAAGAGACAATTTTGAAGTTTTCAAAAGGGAATTTGAATTTTTCTAATGCTCAGTAGAAGACTAAGAGATTGGTTCAATTACCACCTCTCAAGATAGGAAGCATTAAAAATAACAATATTACTATTATTATTATCATCATTATTGAATACTTATCATGTACCAGGAGTAAGCAAGAATTTTAAATACATTATCACACTTCATCCTCACAGCTACCCTCTGAGAGAGCTACCTGGTAGAATCGCCATGTTACCAATCAGGAAACTCAGGCAGGTTAAGAAAGATGTTAAGAGACTGTGGATCCAGGTGGTTGAGTTAGTGTTCATACCCTAGGCAATTGGCTCTAGAGCCTGTGTGTTTTAATGCTTTTAATGAGAAAGATGATGAGTAATTCTTTCCAGAAAGCCAGAAATTCAGCCATGGAAAACTGATCTTAAATTTGTAAGAACCTTCATTTGGTCGCAAGGAAAAACCATTTAGAAGCAACCAAACACTGGAATAAGCTGGCTGGGTTTTTTTGTTTTGTTTTGTTTTGTTTTAAGTTTTTACTTAAATTCCAGTTAGTTAACATACAGTGTAATATTAGTTTCAGGTGTACAATATAGTGATTGAACACTTCCATATGGAATAAGCTATTTTAAAAAAGGTAAGTTGCATGTCTATTCTGATTAACTTTGAAAACCAGAATGGACAGTCTTATAGCCCAGAAGGGTCAGTTAATGATGTGTTTAAGAGCAGGGCTTGGACCCACTGACCTCTTGAGGTCCTCTCCATTTCTTCAACTCCGAAAGGTTGCTTAGTGCCGAGTTATCATTTGCCTTCAACCTTCTCCCTGGTTGAAAATTTGCCTAATATAGTCAACTTCCTATTATCCCAGGGTAGCTTATCCAGGGCAAATCTTGCTTTATTGAGTTTAGTAGTCACTTTGCTTAATGACTTGCTGGGTTAACAACTTGGCATAGGCTTCATCCACAGTCAGCACCTACTCCGATGAATTACTTGCTTTGTTGACACTGCACTGTCTTCAGGGAAACACTTTGAAATCCAAAACTTAACCAACTCCTGTAGTACCACTACCCACCCCGCCAAAAGATTATGAAATCACAAATGGTATTATGGAGGAAGAAAAAGGAGAAGAATTTTAAGAAATTGATGTGACTCTCATGAGGATTTTGATGAACTCAAAGAGCATTAAAAAAAAAAAGATGAAAGAAAACAATGTGATTCCATAAATCAGAATGGCAGGATTCTATAAGAATAGTGTTAGAGGGCGCCTGGGTGGCTCAGTTGGTTAAGCGACTGCCTTCGGCTCAGGTCATGATCCTGGAGTCCCGGGATCGAGTCCCGCATCGGGCTCCCTGCTCGGCGGGGGGTCTGCTTCTCCCTCTGCCCTCTTCCCTCTCGTGCTCTCTGTCTCTCATTCTCTCTCTCTCAAATAAATAAATAAAATCTT